>NW_016107506.1:3329566-3407433 GCF_001604975.1 Cebus imitator
AATACCCAAGACTGGATAATTTATAAAGAAAAGAGGTTTAATTGGCTCACAGTTCTACAGGCTATATAAGAAACATAGTGGTATCCACTTGGCTTCTGGGGAGGCTTCAGGAAATGTCATAAGCTATTTTCAACTGGTATATAATTCTCTACTGTAGATAGCATGACCTTGCTCCAGAACCCCATTGGGCACCAGTGCAATTTTCCACTGGGGCTTACCATAAACTCCGCAAGGTGCCTTCTCCCTCAACTGATATCTCTGACAGTATAGGATCTGCTAAATCACACAGCCTAAGTGGCAAGGCTGCTTGCACACAGTCAGGACCTGCTATGGAGACTTTTCCTCAAGCCTCTCCCAAGTTAACAGCTTGATTGTCACTTAATATATGGATCAAACCAGTATTCCCAGGTATGGAAAGTACTGTGTCCAAGACCTGAAGAGGCCTACTAGGTGTCATGCTTCCTTCTTGGTGGTGGGAAGTGACAGATCAGGTATTGGCCCTTCAGTTTGGAGGGTGTCCTAACGTGCCTCAGACTACTTGACCCCTAAAATCTTGACTAATGTGACAGGATACTAAATTTTTGGAGGTTATCTCCTCCTTCTAGAACATACTACTTTCTATTTCTTGCTCATTTGACTGATTAACACATTTGTTTTTGTTTTGTTTTGAGACAGGGTCTTACTCTGTCACCCAGGCTGGAGTACACGGGCACGATCTCAGCTTACAACCTCTGCCTACTGGGTTCAAGCAGTTTTCATGCCTCAACCTCCTGAGTAGCTGGGATCAGGCAAGTGCACTATCATGCTTGGCTAATTTTTGCACTTTTAGTAGAGCCAGGGTTTTGCCATGTAGGCCAGGATGGTTTCAAACTCCTGGCTTCATGTGATCTGCCCACTTCAGACTCCAAAGTGTTGGGATTACAGGTGTGAGCCACCGTGCCCAGCTGAGATGTCACTTTTATGTGAAAATAAACTAATAGGTAGAAGGATCACAGGTTTCTTCAGAGTCTCTTGTGGCAAAGAAGGGAGTTAACCCAGCCTTGAGGTAAGACTGGTACACTGTTTTATGTTCCAAATGAATGAAAATTGTTGGTAGTCATCTTTCAGATAGCAATGGACAGCAATACATTTGCCAGATTGATGGCTATCTACCATGCACCTGAGGCCACTGCAATTAGTGCTACTTATTCTCTGAGTTTGTGGTAGTTCACTATATTCTCTAGCATTCATTTGACTTTTATAGGTGCCAGACTGGTGGGACCACCACTTGCACACCTCTTAGTTCTTTAAAGGCAGCATAAATCACTGCCAAATAATGTGATACTATTTGGATTCACTATCTTGGCTGGGCATGGTGGGATAGGGGTGGGACAGTTTCAGAGGCTTCTACTTGGTTTTCTTCACTGTTATAGGTTGAATTATGGCCACTCTGTGCTCCCTATCCCCCCCAAAAATCCTATGTTGTTGGAAGGGACACTTCATTAGAGTGAAGAACAAAGAAAAATAAAAGAAAAAGAAATGTTGAGCCAGGTGCAGTGGCACTCACCTATAATCCCAATACTTTGGAAGTTCAAGGCAGGAGGATTGCTTGAGCCCAGGAGTTTGAGACCAGCCTAGGCAACAAAGTGAGACCCCCATCTCTAGAAAAATAAAAAAATTAGGTAGGTGTGGTGGTGTCCACCTGTGGTCCTAGCATCATGGGAGGCTGAGGGAGCAGGATCCCTTGGGCCCAAGTGATTGCAGCTGTAGTGAATCATCATCTTGCCACTGCATTCCAGCCTGGGTGGCAGAGTGAGACCTCATCTCAACAAAATAACAAACAAACCCTAAGACTTCTTATTTGAAGTCCTAACCTCCCAGTACTTTTCCACTGCTATTTGGAAAGAGTGTTGTTGCAGATTCAATCAGTTAAGAATAGGGTAGACTCATAATCCACTATGACTGGTGTCCTTATAAGATGGGAAAATTTGGAGACAGACATATATAGAAGGAAGACGATGTGAAGTGACAGGGAAAAAATGGCCAACTATAAGCCAAGGAGGAAGGTTTGGAACAGATTCTTCCCTCATATTCCTTAGAAGGAGCCAACCCTATTGACACTGATTTTGGACTTCTGGGCTCCAGAACTGTGAGACAATAAATTTCTCTTGTTTAGCTACTCAGTTTGTGATACTTTGTTACAGTATCCCTAGAAAATTAATACATCCATTATAACAGCTCTTACATCACAGGCCAAGAGACAAATGTGGGAGGTTCTGAAAGATTCCATGTATGTCTGTTTCCATTTTACATTCAGGGAATGATCAGTGGGTGTGTCCATGGACCTAGTGGATCCACTGAAGCAAATCTGGGCTAGGACTCCACTTGGTTTCTGGATTCCACATATTACCACATGATATGGTGCCATGATAATACTTTGGGTCTCTAGTATATATGTTAACAGTTCTCAATCATCTGAGTAAATGGCCATAGATCCTCTTGGCAAGATGAGGGAACTATCATTGTGTCCTTTTGCTGTGGTTTTTCAGGATTGTTTCTCCAGCTTCTAGGTCTGAAAACTAGCTCATGTCTGAAAACTGAGCAAAGGGTCGTTGTGATTTTATTTTATAGTAACTGCCCTCAAGCTCCTGATTTGTTTGGATTTTATAGATTGAGCAATGCCTTGCTGGCTACTCATCTGTTTTGTTCCTGGTTATGCTATGTTCTATTAATTATCTCCATTATCTCTCTCTCTTTGCAGGTCAAGTCAGGTTAATCCTTCAACTTTACTGGTTATTAGAATATTTGTACTCATCTTGCTTCTCATTGCTAAGTGTCCCCATGTGGCCTCTATTAATCTAGGAGCCTATGATCTCAATTCCTGTGAAGGAGCTCAGCTCTGCAATAGCTGTCAACCTGGCCTCTATCTCATTGGGAGATAGAAACCAATGAATTTAATGATGCGGATGCCTCTCTTAGAACTCATTATTTATTACTTTTTATAGACAGAGTATCCTTCAACATAGCCTGGTCAACATGGTGAAACCCTGTCTCTACTAATAATACAAAAAGTAGCTGGGTATGGTGGTGCATGCCTGTAGTCTCAGCTACTGGGGAAGCTGAGGCAGGAGAATCACTTGAACATGGGAGGCGAGGTTGCAGTGAGCCGAGATGGTACCATTGTGCTCCACCTTGGGCAACAGAGCAAAATTCCATCTCAAAAAATAAAAAATAATAAATAAATAAAACAAAAAATGAGTTGGCAGCTGAACTGTTGGCAGAAGGCTTGCATACAGTGTTTTTTGTTTTTGTATTTTTAAAATAGACTTTATTTTTTAGAGCAGCTTTAGGTTCAAAGCAAAATTGAGCAGAAAGTACTGGGAATTCCCATATGTTCCCTATCCTGCTCAGGTATACCTCCTCACTATCAACGTCAATGCACTAGAGTGTTACATTTGTTACGATGATGAACCTACATTGACACATCATTATCACCCAAAGTCCATAGTTTACATTAGAGCCAACTCTTGGTGTTTGTACATTCTATGGGTTTTGAAAAATGTGCAATAATATTTATCTACCATTATGGTATTATACCTAACAAAAACAATTAAATAATAGAATTAAAATCCTCCGTGCTTTGCCTATTCATCACCCCCTCCTCACTCAATCCTGGCAACCACTGATCTTTTTACTGTCTCTATGGTTTTGCCTTTTCCAGAATGTCATGTAGTTGGACTTATACAGCATGTAGCCTTTTCAGACTGACTTAGTAGTTTGTATTTAAAGTCCCTCCATGTCTTTTTTCTGGCTTGATGGTCTATTTCTTTTTAGTGTGGAGTAATATTTCATTATTTAGTTGTACCGTTGTTTATTTATCCATTCATCTACTAAAGGATATCTTGGTTGCTTACAAGTTTTAGCAATTATGAATAAAGCCTCTATAAACATGCAGGTATAGGTTTTTGTAGGACATAAGTTTTCTTTCTATTCACAGGGGATAAATACTGAGGAATATGAATGCTGATCATATGGTAAGAGTATGTTTTGTAAGAACCCAGCAAGCTGTCTTTCAAAGTGACCATATCTTTTTACTTTCCCATCAGAAATGAGAGTTCCTGTTGCTCTGCGTTCTTGCCAGCATTTGGTGTTGTCAGAGTTTTGGAGTTTGTTCATTCAAAAACATTCCAGGTGGGTAGTGGTATCTCATTGTTGTTTTAATTTGCATTTCCCTGATAACAAATGTGGAGCATCTTTTCATATGCTTATTTTTCATCTGCATATCTTCTTTTGTGAGGGGTCTGTTAAAGTCTTTGCCCCATTTTTAAATCAGGTTTTAAAACTTGCTTTCTCTTTACTGAGTTTTAAGAGTTGTTTGTATATGTTAGATAACAGTTCCTTATCAGATACACTTTTTGCCAATATTTTTCTCAGTCTGTACCTTTTGCAAGGCAGACGTTTTAAATTCGAATGAAGTCCAGCTTATCAATTGTTTATTTTATGGTTGTGCCTTTGGCATTATATCTAAAGAGTCATTGTCATAATCAAGGTTATCTAGGTTTTCTCCTATGTCATCTTCTACCAGTTTCGTTCCTTTCCATTTTCTATTTCTGTCTATGATCTATTTTGAATTTTTGTGAAGGGTGTAAAGTCTGTTTATAGATTCATTTTTTAAAATGTGGATATGTAGTTGTTCTAACGCCACTGGTTGAGAATCTGCTTCATTGCATTGCCTTTGTTCCTTTGTCAAATATTAGTTGACTATGTTTTTTGAGTCTGAGTTCTCTGTTCTATTTCATTGATCTGTTTGTCTATTCTTTCACCAATCTCGCAGTGTCTTGATTACTGTAGTTTTATAGTGAGTCTTGAAGTCAGGTAGTATCAGACTTCTGACTTTGTTCTTCTCCTTCAATACTATGCTGGCTATTCTGGGTCTTTTGCTTTTCCATGTAGATTTTAGAGTCCAAGTAGTTGATATCTGCAAAATAACTTACTGAGAACTTGATTGGGATTGCACTGAATCTATTGATCAAATTGGAAAAACCTAACGTTTTGATAATGTCACAGTCTTCCTATCAATGAACATGAAATATCTCTCCATTTATTTCATTCTTTGATTAAAAAAAAATCAAAGTTTTGTAGTTTTCCTCATATAGATCTTCCACATATTTTTTTAGATATATACATATGTGTTTCATTTCTTGGGTGCTAATATAAATGACATTATGTTTTTAATTCCAAATACCACTTATGTATTGCTTGTATATTGGGAAATAATTTACTATATAGGAAAATGATTTACTTTTCTATGTTAACCTTGTATCCTATAATCTTGCTATAATCACTTACTAGTTTCAGGACATTTTGTCAATCCTTTGGCTTTTATACATCAACCATATCATCTGTGAACAAAGGCAGCTTTGTTTCTTTCTTCCCATTTACATACCTTTTATTTTTTTCTTGTCTTATTGCATTAACTAGGACTTCCAATAAATATTTACAAGGAGTGGTGAGAAGGGACATCCTTGCCTTCTTACTGACTTTAGCAAGAAAACTTTCAGATTTCACAGAAAGTATAATGTTAGCTGTAGGTTTTTTTGTAGGTGTTCTTTATCAAGTTGAGAAAATTCTCTTCTACTCTTAAGTTTGCTGAGAGTTCTTATCATGAATGAGCGTTAGACTGCATGCAGTTTTGATTAGCGAATCACATTTAATAGTACAAAGGAAAACAACTAGAATAATAATATTATTCACCCAAAATGAATGATGAAAGAGAAAAGTTAGGGGACAGGTAGAAAACACAGACTAATTTTATCATTTTTCATAGGAGAGACTTAATAGAGGATCAATGGGTTTTATGTTAAGACCTAATTCTAAAATTGTCACTAGAACAAAAGTATAAAATTTCTTAGGTAACAAAAGAATGATATAGAAAAATTGCTTCTACATAGTGAAAAGGTTTAGAAAACAATGAGAAAAATATCAAAATATGACAAAAGACCAAATATATAAAAAATATTTTCAGATTAGTTGAAGAGCAAAATTAACTCTTTGTGTTGTAGTGAATATATTCTTTGAATGTTCGTGATCTACTGAATTAGAAAAGCTGGGGATGGGACCCTCCCCTCCATCTGTGTTTTAACCAGCTCTCCAGGTGATTCTGAGGCACACTAATGTTTGAAAGCCACCAGTCTAGAAAACAACAACAACAACAACAACAACAACAACAACACATGTGCCCACAAAAAGACATCTATAAGTATATTGCAGAATTATTTGTAATCATGTACAAATTAGAAGTATCCCATCTTTATTAGTAGGCAGAATATATAAATAAATTCTGTCATAGTCTACAATAACAGAATACTATACTGGAGTTGAAATGGTAATATGGATAATTCTAAAAAATATAACACTGCATTGGCTGGGCATGGTAGCTCACGCCTGTAATCCCAGCACTTTGGGAGGCGGAGGTGGGTGGATCATTTGAGGTCAGGTGTTCAAGACCAGCCTGTACAACACGGTGAAACCCTGTCTCTACTAAAAATACAAAAATTAGCCAGATGTGGTAGCAGGTTCCTGTAATCCTAGCTACTGCATAGGCTGAGGCAAGAGAATTGCTTGAACCTGGGAGGCGGAGGTTGGAGTGAGCCAAGATCATGCCACTGCATTCCAGCCTGGGTAACAGAGCAAGACACAGTTTCAAAAAAAAAAAAAAAGCAAAAACAAAAAAACAAAGTATAACACTAAGTTAAAAAATCAGGGCACAGACTTCCTATAGTAAGATACTCTTTATATATACTAGTCTGTTCACATGCTGCTAATAAATACATATCTGATACTTGGTAATTTATAAAGGAAAGAGGTTTAATTGACTCACAATTCCACATGGCTAGGGAAGCCTCACAATTAAGGTGGAAGGCAAAGGAGGAGCAAAGTCACATTTTACATGGTGGCAGGCAAGAGAGTGTGTGCAGCGGAACTGCCCTTTATAAAAGCATTACATCCCATGAGGCTTATTCACTATCAGGACAATAGCACAGAAAAGACCCACTCCCATGATTGAGTTACCTCCCACTGGGTCCCTCCCATGACACGTGGGAATTATGGGAACTACAATTCAGAATGAGACGGGTGAGGACACAGCCAAACCATATCATCATATAATGTTTAAAAAATAGTATACCGAGTTTATGAATATTTACATTTGTCATCAAAGTATAAAATGTGAATGTGAATAATAAGAACTAAATCAGAATAGTAGTTACCTCATGATGGTGAGGGCAAGAATGGGATCAGGGGAGAGTTACACAAAATACTTCATTTCTATTTGTAAACTTATATTTGATAAGATTTGTGGTGAGTACTCAGGCGGTTGTTACATTATTGTATGATTTTTGTATGCTTGAAATATTCTATTAAAGAGAGAATAATTTACATACAAAAATGGATTATATAGGGATATCGAGTGGGGACTAAGGCAAACTGAGAAGCCATGGTCCGTCCAAAGAGGACAAAGCCTACTCAGCACCAGTCTATTTGCTCCTATTTAGCAGTGCTCATCCAATTGCAGATCTTTCAATTTTTTAAGGATAGTAAAAAATTAGGATTGTTATATAAATACCCTAATATTTGAATGTTTGTAAGTAATTGAAAAGAAATACACAATGCAGATTGAACAAAATGGGATTTAGCTAGCTTCAGTTAGTGAGTTACCAGTTTGCTGCTTCCTCTTCTATAGATATGTCAAATTTAAGGCATTAAAAGTTTAGGATAATTTCATCCGATGTCATATTTGTCTTGTTCTACAGATATATTTGGGTTTATTAAATTGTATCATTGCTATAGTGTTTTATTGAACAACATTCTGCAACTTGTGTGCAGCTGACTACAAAACTTTAATAATGCTGAACTTTCAGGTTATATAATGATAAACTCTGGCTGCCATGTGTTTGTGGAACATCTGGGTGACTTTGAATAAACATTTTACTTTCCTTAAGGCTCTAGGTTTTACCTATGGAATGAGGCACATCTTGGCTGTCCTACCACAGGCACCCAGGTTAGTCCCAGATTGATTAATATTTGTTTAATAAATGAATGAACAAGTGAGTAAATTATATATAAATAAAAGAGCTTAATCCAAAGAAATTCAAAGTTCACATTCTTTGATACATAATGTTATGAAAATATTTCTTCCCTATCTGTACAACCAGATCAACATTATAAAATGCATTTTATAATTAAACCAGAAGGTGGCAATAGAGTAACATAAATCCAAACACTACAGGCATTTGATGTAGTTTTATACAGCCTTTGTCCTTCAATATACTTGTATTGGCTCCTCCAACCCTTTGTCTTCTAACTCCTGTACATACCTTTTTATGCAAGTGAGCTGAAACATACACTTTCCTTGAAAAAATCAATAACAAAATCCCACACAGTATAAGCATTCTCTTGCTTTGTGCAAAAGAATATGCAGGAGCCTTTCTCACACAGGTAAGTTCTCATTTTAAGAAGTTTATGAGAACACAAAAAGAAGACCGTTCAGAGAAATTGCCTCATCTCAGGTTACTTAAGAGACCTGTAATTGCTTTCAGCCATAATTTCTGATATATAATATAACACAGTGGTTAAGTGCTTGAGCTTATGCTGGAAGATTTGTTTGTTTGTTTATTTATTTATTTATTTAAGATGGAGTTTTGCTCTTGTTGTCCAGGCTAGAGTGCAATGGCACAATCTCGGCTCACTGCAACCTCTGCCTCGTGGGTTCAAGTGATTCTCCTGCCTTAGCCTCCCGAGTGGCTGGGATTACATGCTTGTGCCACCATACCTGGGTAATTTTGTATTTTTAGTAGAGACAGGGTTTCATCATGTTGGTCAGGCTGGTCTTGAACTCTCCTAAGAGTTCAGGAGTTCAGGTGATCTACCTGCCTTGGGTTCCCAAAGTGATCGGATTTCAGGCGTGAGCCATCGCACCCGGCGGTTGCTGAAAGATCTGGGTTTAATTCTGATTTTTCCATTTACAGTCTCGGTGACTGTGAGCAAGTTTTCCTGACACTTAATTTCCTCCTCTGTAAACTAGGAGTAGTAATAATAGCTGTTATCTTGTGGTGACACTATTAGAATTAAATAAAATGACACATTTAGCTCAGTGTCTGACAAGTAATAGGAAGCTAAAAAATGTTAGCTATTATACTTGCCACTAAATTTAGATAAAAGAAGCTTGTTTTGTATTAATTTTGAAAGAAGGCTAACCAGTGAGTGGTTTCAGAATAATTTTTGTGGCTTGTTAAGTAAGTAATTGAAGGAAAGTAAAAGAGAAAATTTTCCAGGAGCAGGTTGCAAGTTTGTATTTACTGTGGATGTTAACCAATGACTACGTTTATATAAGTGCTAGGCACACTGCTGTTTCATTTAGTTTCCCTTTCTTTGCCAAAGATTATTATTATCCTTAATACTCTGCATTCAATCCCCCCTAATCAGTTTATCAAGTAAATATAGGTCCACTTCCATTTATTGATGATGTGGTTAGAGATTTAGAGAGCAGGACTATGTGAAGTGATCTTATTTGTGACTGCGATAGTGGTAAAAATATCAATAAACTGAGATCTTTCTATTGCTCGACCTGAGATACCTGGTATTCAATAGAAACATGGTTGTTATGCATATGAAGTTTTGCATTTTAGTTTGCATAAAATAAAAACTGCATTCAGATTAGTAAAGGGGTTCCAATCTCTAAATTGAGAGAGAGAGAAACGTCGTTAAGGATGACTTACCTTCGCAGAAGTCTGTGAGCTTGTAGAGAAAAACCAGCACCATAATTGACAACTTCTTTTACACCAGCTGAAGCAGAGATGAGAGTCAGTGAAGTATGGTACACAGAATGATCACATTCAGTCTTAGTAGACATGACGTTACCCGATCTACTGTCATTTTTTCCTCTTTGGAATCTATACAATATGAGTAATTGATGCTAAGTACTTGCATTTGAATACTAAAGTTCTACTAAAGTGCAATTCTCATCTCCAGTTGCATATTAGCAACACCCAAGAGTTTTACAAATGTCAAAGTCAAGGATCTCATTCCAGAGCTGTTAAATCAGAATTTCTGGAGGAAGGAACATAAATTATTTTTTAAAAATGTTTCCTAGGTGTAGGCTGGGCACAGTGGCTCATGACTGTAATCCCAGAACTTTGGGAAGCTGAGATGGGCAGATCACTCAAAGTCAGGAATTTGAGACCAGCCAGCTTGGCCAAGATAGCAAAACCCTATCTCTACTTAAAAAAAAAAAGAAAAAAAAATTAGCCAGGATGGTAGTGCATGGCATACCTGTAATCCCATCTACTTGGGAGAATGAGGCATGAGAGTCGCTTGAACCGGAGAGGGAGAAATTGCAGTGAGCCAAGATTCCACCACTGCGCTCCAACCTAGACCATGGAGAGAGACTCCATCACACACACACACACACACACACACACACACACACACACACACACACACACACACACAAGCTTCCTAGGTGATTTTATGCACCCAAGGTTGAGAACAGCTGAGCAGAGTATTAGGAGGTTAAATTAGATAATCTTTTTATTATCTCCCTGTCCCATTTTCTCTCGTTTCTTGCAAATACTTTCCATTCTCTTTAGCTTTCCCTTCTATGCCTTTCAGAAGACAACTGCCTATTTTAGCAGATCAAGTTCATCTGAAGAAATTGCCTTAGTTTTCCACCGCTGTATTCACTAATGAGTCTCTACTTTACAGATGCAATTTTTTCTCCTTGTCTCAAAGGCTAAAATGTCTTCACCACCACTTCCCTACCCAAGGCTTTCTCCTCCACCTTAAACATACCTACCACTTTCAGGATCATGTTCCTTCAATTATTCTCTCTCATTTTGAGTTTTCAGTTCAGGCTCAATATTGAGTGCCTCTTAAGTGCCAGATGCAAGGACACACAGAAGGATGTGATAGTCAAGGAGGAGTCAAGAAAGGGAAACAGAAATATAGACCTAATTAAACTGTGGTATGATTTGGGCAACAAAGGAAATATGTAAAGAACCAGAAGTAGCAAAAAGAAAGGTGATTGCCAAATCTTTCTGTACCTAATCCCTTTTATGCTGGAAAAAAAAATTAGTTTTGTAAATCCCAAATGGCAATAACCTTCCTGTGATTCTTAAATTAATTGCCCTTTCTTCCCATTTTTGCATTCATTTCCAAATTTCTTGAAAAATAATTTATATTTCATGCCTTCTGTTTCCCACACATTTCTTAACCTTTTCTCTTCTGACACCTGTTTGTTCTGCTAATATCTTCTGGCTCACCTTTTTTGAAAATCTCATCAAATTATTGCTTTCGTCTAGAAAAGCAACCTAAATATGGATTTAGTATCTTGAAAGTAGAAACAGTATCTTTTTTTTTTTAATCCTCAATGCTAAGTATATTTTTAAAACCTCCAATGTTAGATTGATGCTTCCCATATGTTTAGATATTAGATCAGTTCAGTTTAATAGTCTCCCAACTTTCAATCTGTATTTCTAGTGGTTTCATTATCTCTTTATGCTCTCAAAAATTAATTTTATCCCAAACCATTTTTCAATTTTATTCTCCTGAATTAAGCCATTCATCTTTTCCACAACTATTGGCCAAATGGTCATCAGCCACCAGGCATCATGCTAGTCACTAGGAATTCATTGGCAAATAAAGATGATATGGTCCCCTTTTCATGAAGATTACCCTCTAAGGAGGTTCTTAATTTATTATAATATCACTACATTTTAGATATGTAGGCCTAAAATTTTAAAATAATAACCGACTTCTTATTCATTCAACAAATCCTTAATATTTTTATCTTCCCAGTGGTTCAATACAGCTGAATCACTGTGATATTCTTCCAGTTCTTCTTCAATTTCTTATTTTTCTAAAAATATTCTTACAGCCTCACTTTGAGCTCCCTACTTTTCTTTTTAAATAACTTCAGTGGTTTCATTTTACTTTTCTGCTTAAACACTTTCAATGGGTTAAAAACCCATAGGCTACAACACAGGGTTCTTTACAATCAGGCTCTACCACTTTTGCCTGAAATCTCTGTGCTGCTCCCTTAAATGTGTGTTTCCACTCTGACCATACTAGTCTCCTTGTGGCTCCCTGAGCACACATTTCACATTCCTATCTCTGGGTCTTTCTTTTGATCTGGTTCTTAAGATAGCTCCCTATGCCCCTTTTCTTATTCATTGGAACCCAAGCCACCCTTATCAGCTCAGCTCAAATTCTTCCTCCATTTTTCACCCTCTTTTCCCCTCACTCTACATAATCTTCACCTGGGAATTCCTATGAGGATTTGTTGTTGCATTGTTTTGTTTGTTTGTTTGTTTGTTTTATTCTGAGAGCTTTGTGATAATCTCCTGTTGCCTCTCTCTGTATGGTAGACTTACATGGCAGCAATCACTTAATTAAGCATACCTGAGAATGACCCTGTGTAACAGTCACACCTGAAAGCAATAGCTTAACCGAAGAAATAAATCTTGTCACGTGGAAGTTGCTGGCTGGTGGGGAGCAGTTGCTAACTGAAAGTGCTGTATAAACTGCATGCTTCTCTATAAGCAGCGACGGTTTTCCTGTTCAGACTGCTGCCACTGGACTACCCTGGTATGTGAGTTCTCTCAAATGAAACCCCATGTCTCATTTGCTGGATCTGGGTCTCTTCTTTGGCCTTTTAAACCTGGTGCCATCCCTGCTGAAGTTAATAGGGGTGCAGCATGACAATCACATTAAATCTGCATTAGTTTTTCTGGTAGCAATATTATTAATGCAGAAGACCAATAGCTCCAATGCAAGTTACTTTTTCTATAGGACGTGTTATTATTTGCCCATGCTCACCAAGTTATACTACTAGTGTTTCTATGTTCTTTTATGAGAGGAATAAAGATCATAATAAGCAACTGAGTAAGAACTTAGTATGTGTATTATTTTAATCTTAATGCAATCAGAATTGTATTGTGGGCTTATATGTCATGTTAGTCAATTAATGGTATTTTAGATTACTCATTTCCACTTGAAATTAGTAGATATTAAGAAATCAGTATTACACTGAAATATTCACCAATAAAAGGTCATGATGTCTGCAATTTACTCCCTTGTATATGCGTATGTTTTTGGGCTGGCTGGGATTCCAAAGAAAAAAGCCCAGTCCTAAATGCCAGGGAGATCAGGCCAGAGCATTTATTAGGGGAATTTACTTACAGAGTGCTGCAACAATCCTCATGACACAGAAAAGAGGTGTTCTAGCTAAGTGTGTCTCCAGTGAGGGGGTCAGGGTATGAAGTTTGTTTAAGATTTTAAGGAATTTGGCTCAGGGCAGGGACAGTTTGCTTCAGTGTTTTGGGCAATGTGTTAGATACCTGGGAATGTTTAAGGCCCTAGTTTGGGTTGAAGCCTGCTGGGAAAGGCCTGCAGCTGGCTGGGTCACAGAGTGGTCAAGGCACTTCACGATTTTTGGTCAGAAAATAGAAAGAAAGTTGGGGGAAAACTGGGGACCCTACAACATGAGAGAGGACAAAAGAGCAAATGTGGAAACGTTGTACTTGTATCATATAAAAATGGTTGTGAATCTAGTGGAAGACACATGGAAGTCCTTTGTTCTACTTAGCAATTTTCATGTGAGTCAAATTGTTTCATGAAAAACTTGTTTTAAAAATCTGAGATGTAAATATCTTTTCTTCTACTGTTTGGGTTGAGGTCAATGCCAAAATAAGTTTCCTTGAGTATCAATCAATATATGTAATTTTAAAGCTTTTAGATGCTCAAAAATTAAAAGAAAGCAAACTCTTTCCTTTAGAAACCTAATTCAAAACAACAAAACATATGTTTTCATTTTTTAAAGATAATTAGTATAACTACATTTGGTATCAGAGATATTTCCTAAGAATTCCTATTGAGTACCTACTTTGTATGAGGCACTGTTCAAGATGCTGTGTACAAAGACTCTCCTCTTATGTAGATTATATTCTGGTGGTGGTGGTGGTAGTGGTGAAGATATCAAATAAACAAATAATAGCATATCTGAAAGTGATAAAGTCTAAAGGGATAAATGAAGCAGAATGAGATGAATAGCTGGTTAGGGCCAATGATAAGGTACATCTGAGGATAGACTCAGGAAGTGAGGGAGGGAGTCAAGAGGGTAACTTGGAGGATCTGTCCAGGCAGGAAAATAACAGGATTAAAGGCCTTGTGTACTCACCATGTTCAAGAAGCAGCGAGACTAGAGTAGCAAGAAGAGAATGTAAAAGAGGGAGAATAATGGGCAAAATGAGAGATTCCATTTATAATGGGTGTAGTGAGAGGTAGTTAATGTAAGACCTTGTAGAACATTGTAAGGTGTTTGGCTTTTTACCCTGAGTGAGCAGGAAATGCACTGAGGGTTTTGAGCAGGGGAATGAGACAATCTGATTTAATTTTAAAAGGATAATTGTGGCTATGTTTTGGTGAATGGACTGTGAGACAGATTATGATAGAAGTAAGAAGATGAATCTAGCGGCTGTTGCTGTAATCCAACTGAGTTATGGTAGCTTGAGAACCAGAGTGCTGGTAGTAGAGGAAGAGTGCAGAATGGTCAAAACCTGCACCTATTCTGCAGCCAGAGTTGAAAGATTTGTTAACAGATTGGATGTGGGGAGTAAGAGAAATTGATGAATCAGGAACTATTTCACTAAGGAGAAAAACCTATATGAGGAAGAGGCTTTGGAAGGGCAAATTGGGATTTAATTTTTGGATATCTCCAAAAATACCTCTTTGGATTAGATATCCAAATAACTATGAAACATCCAAAATAAGAGGTTGACCAGACACTACGTTGTGTGAGTCTGGAGTTCAGGGAGATAGCTAGGCTACAGAATTAGAGAGTTGTCAGCATATAAATGGTACCTAAAGTCATGAGACTGGATGAGATTCCCTAGGAAGTGAGTGAAGAGAAAACCAGATAGTTGAAGCCAGGAAAACAAAGAAACGTTCAGAGACAGGAGAACAACCAGGAGAGCATGGAGATCTGAAGACAGGACTTCAAGGAGGAGGGAGTGTTCAGTTTTGTCAAATGTAACTGACAGGTCAATTAAGTTTAGGTCTGAAAGTTTAATTAAGAAATGGGAGTACATTGTTGCTTTGATCAGAGCAGTTTTGGTGGAGTGGTGGGCATAAAACCCTAGTAGATTCAAAAAGAGGAATTGAAGACAGTAAGTAGAGATGTTTTGAAGGAGTTTTGCTGTAAGGGAGAGCAGAGAATAGGGGTAAGAGACAGAGGGGAAAGTGAAATTAAGGTTTCTTAAAACATGGGAGATACTACAAGTATGCATATTGATGGAAATGATCAAGTAGAGGGAAAATGAACAATTCGTTGGAGGGATGAGGGGGACAAAATTGCAGAAGCTATGTCCTTGAGAAAGCAGGAGAAGATGGGCAAATAAACTGGGTGGTCAGAGTCAGCTATTCCATAGTAACTGGAGGAAAGGCAGACTGCATGGGCAGAGATACATTTAGGTGGGTAGAGTGGTGGAGAAAGTTTATGGAGGCTATTCTAGTTTCTTCTGTCAGTAAATTAGGGAGCAAGACATTTTCAGTTTCAGAGAAAACAGTTCTCAGGGAAAGGCCATATTTTAGTTAAAGTAAGAAAATGAAGTGAACTTAAGAGATTGGGAGTGTGCTTTTATTTCTTCACTTTGCCCTTTTTAGCTATTCAGGGCATTTTCCTTTAAGAGATTAACAATTGTCTATTCTGCCATAAACTAATTCAATAATATTGCTGCCCATCATGGCTACATTAACTGTGGATAAAATACTTATAAAATAATCTCTATTTTCCTTAGGAAGCATATTTTTTGGTAATAATTTTATTAGAATGCTCTAATGAAGTATAATTTAAGATATATTGGACCAATTAATCTAGAAGAATGATGGAAGAACAAGATCGTTTTTTAGTTCTTAGTCATACGTTCTGAACATAATTATCTGAACAAAGAAACACTATTAAGACAAAAATAGTAGGAGATCCTACTGAAAATACTTGCCTCGCTTAAAAGTAAATTAGTTTTTCTTTCACACCAAATGAGGATGAATATTTAGAGTTTCATGGATTGACTTTCAAATGAGACATGTGGAAGAATAATGACTTCTTTTAGATTTTAACAACGCAGTTAGATAAACACAACTTGAATGGACCTCACGCAAATTATTCTGAATGCAAAAAAAGCCAATCACGAATGATTGTTTTTATTAAATTCTCTTTATTAGCATTTAAAATTTTATTGATATATAACATCCATACAGAAATGCATGTGCAAAGTGTTCACGTAAAAGTAAATGAATTATGACATTCTTGAAATAACACAATTATAGAGAACAAAGTAATGATGAGGGATTTAGTAGGAAGGGTGTGGCTATAAAATGGTAGCAAGAGGGAGCCTTGGGGTTATGAAATAGTTCTGTATTTTGATTGTGGTGGCAGTTGCACAAAGCTACATGTGTGATAAAATTTCATAGGACTACAAACATACACACATATACAAATGAGTGCATGTATAGCTAGTGACATCTGAATAGGCTCTGGATTAATACTGATGTCAAATCCCTGCTTTTGTTATTGTACAATAGTTATGCAAGATGTCCATATTGGGGGAGGTAGGATGAAAGATTCATGGGACTTCCCTGTGTTTTCTTATAACGTGAATTTATAAAAAATTTCAAGAAGTACCACTAGATATCCTAAAAAAAACCCCCAAAACCCCAGAAATCAGCATGTACATCATTTTAAAATGCCATGGTGAATTGTGAAGGAAAAACAGTATGAAATTTAAAAGTGACTCAAAGAAGCCGCTCCTATTTTTATGCTTTGACACAATTGACTGGTTCTCCGATAGAACTTCTGACAGTTAACAGATTAGGAAGTTAGTTTTAATACTTTTCACTTATTTGTCTTAACCCATTAGCTTTTTTAAAAGCTACATTTTTGACATTATTTCTCTTAGACATTGGTCCCATAAGTGAAATATGTCTGTGCAGTCAAATCGTTTTTTTTTTTTTTTTTTAGGCAGAGTTTCGCTCTCGTTGGGGTTAACAAGGCTGGAGTGCAATGGCATGATCTTGACTCAGCACCACCTCCACTTCCCAGGTTCAAGCAATTCTCTTCCCGCAGCCTTCTGAGTAGCTGGGATTACAGGCATGTGTCACCATGCCTGGCCAATTTTGTATTTTTAGTAGAGATGGGATTTCACCATATTGGTCAGGCTGGTCTCAAACTCCCGACCTCAGGTGATCTGCCCACCTCGGCCTCCCAAATTTCTGGGATTACAGGCACGAGCCTGTAGGTCTATTGGGCCCCACAGGGTTGTGGGGTATCCCTGCCTGTATCACGTGAGTCACAAGTGAGGGTTCCACCCCATTATGTCACCTGGAAAGAGAGGTGGGCCGTGCACAGTAGTAGAGGGTCGTGTACAGAAAAGGGGTCCATCCCCATTAGGTCACAGAGGCAAGGAGGTGGGCTGTGTACAATAGGTGTCATGCGCAACACTTCTTATCTGGGGCGCTGGAGACTTCAAAGGATTTCTAATAGAAGGATACTGTAAGCCAATGCAGTGGGAGCTGACAGACTTGTGCTCTTCTCTCTTAAGATATTTATGGGAGGATGATTTGAGCTGGCACAGAAGTGAGACGAGACTGACAAGGTATACAGCTGCAGTGACCGGTCATACCAGAGGGCTTCTTCTCCCTCAGGTATTTCCAGGATTTCAGGCCTGAAGCCTACTTTCCACAGGAACTGGATGCAATGTACTACAACTCCTTTATAAGGAGGAGAGGCTCTTGCTTCAAGCCTACCATAAAGCCTATGCCCTTTCAGGCAGGGACGCCACCGCCTGGGTCTTTGGTTGTTGTCCTGGTCTGGCTGTTTTCCCATGTACTGCTCCAGCTTTGTGACTGCTCTAGGCATTCCTCCTACTACAAACTACTATATGGTTATATAGAAGGATTCTATAAATCAGCACTAAATGTGTCAGTACAGCTCCGACTACAATACCTATATGATTATATAGAAAGATTATATGGAACTAAGTATGATTATATATATATTTGCTAGATATAAGTAAGCAGTG
This sequence comes from Cebus imitator, assembly GCF_001604975.1. Classification (NCBI taxonomy): domain Eukaryota; kingdom Metazoa; phylum Chordata; class Mammalia; order Primates; family Cebidae; genus Cebus; species Cebus imitator. The sequence continues at coordinate 3,347,677 of NW_016107506.1, forward strand.
AGTTATACTTCAGGCACTAATTGTGCCTGAGGTCTGCACAGTTTTCCTTCCTCAGTGCCCATGGGGAGTGTTACCCACATGAGCCACCACGTCCAGCCCAAATTGTTAATACTTCTTTTAGAACATGGTGACAGTGATGTAGTCCATTGTTTTCAGTTTTGCTTTGACTTTTTGAAAGCTCAGAGCTGATATTTAAAAAAATACAAAAAGATTTACACATGAGCAAGAGGAATTACTTTCATACATGAGCAGATAAATGGGATAAAGATTTTTAAAATGTAGATGTAAAAGAGGCATATTCTGTCACTTAGCCTGTCTGTGGTTCTTCTGTAGCCCTCTCTGTTTTAGTTTTTCAGTAACGAACCCTACTAGACTACCACATCCAATGCACATTTAACTGTAGTCAGCTTATTTGTTTCTCAGAGTAGCCTGCTTATGCTCTGCCTTGTTTCAACTACTAAAGTATATCTGTTGCAGAACAATTTCTATCTCTTTAGCTTCGCTAACCACCTATAGCAGATACCAGGAAAGAACCTAGGTTTTCTTAAGGGAATGTAGTGTTCTATCTGCTGGCAAGACTGTGTCCCAATAGTTAGATTGCTTCCGTTTATTTAAATTCTTAAAATAATAGGATCCAGGAGGAAATATTTGAAGATACACAGCCTGCTCAAATTCAACAGCCAGTAAGAAATGTGTGCAGAGTTCCACACTCCTTGTCCAGTGCTCCTTCCACATATATCATGAGGTTGGGGGAGGAGGTATGCATATAAATGATTGATGACATCAGCAAGTTAAATAATAATTTGTAATAAAAGGAATAATTGTACTTTGAAATTTAAAAGGCAGTAAAAGTACTTGAAAATGTGATAAAAGGGAAAAATATATTTTCTATTTATGTGTTTTTAAAATATTACATTTAAATAGGCATTGTTATATAGAGTTTTTCATTCTAAAAATATTTCTAGGTCTTTGTGGCTAGCAGATCATAATGATGACTTACATTTTTCCAGTGCTTTTATGATTCCTCAGTTCTTTTCATTTGATACTCATAACAATCATGTAAAGTAAGTGGAATTGGTTTTGCCATCATTTTGTGGCCTAGAAAATTGGACTGTGGCCAGAGCCAGTGGAAATAATGGGATTAGAACTCACATCTTGTGATGTTATCTTTAGTACTTGTTTGACTAAATAAAAGTCCTTCTCAGGTCTGCAAATGTCACTTAAAGATCTATGCAGAAACAAGCTGTATCTCCATGCTTGCTATGATTGCTCTGTCGAGACCTTGCACATCTTAAGGGCAGGACAGTGTAGCCCAAGGTGAATGTGAACCCTGGAGGTATAGTTAATTTACTTCAGTTTATGGAACAAAGTATTCCTCAAAATATAAAATATTGTTGCAGAAAACATTTCCTGAAAAATCATATCAAGCATTCAGACACTGTACGGAACTATTTAATGATAGCAGGAGTCTAGCTTCAGTCTAAGGGATACTATCTACGTTTGATCATATTTGGTGTATTAGGTGAGAGAGCTTTTCAGAAGCACCTTTGCAATGAGGACCCAGGAGGCTTCTGCAAAAATTTGTTGAGGAAAGATGAAGATGTACACAATATATTTGATCAACTAAGAAAGTCTTAGTTCTTGGTTCTTGGTGGTGAATGAATAGAGAGAAGCACCATTCTAAATACAACATGGGGCCTGTCACTTAGTTTGGGTCCTCACCCCAGCCCCACTAAATGAATGTGTGTGCCTCAGCCTGCTGCCACCCCTTGTAGTACTGTTGTGAAAACCAGAAAAAATTCCCCCTTTGGGCAGATGTAGCCCTAGGAGCACAAGATTCTGGCTCAGCAAGATGATGTATTCTTTGTGGAAAGAAAAAGTCTCCTCATCTTCCAGGGAGATACAGCTTCTCACCAATGGCTTGCCCAGCAGTACATTGACAGCCCCTACTCAACTCTTCACCTGGGCACAAATTGTATATCATTACACAGTGTCCTGTGCATGGTACAAAATCATACTTTAACTGAAACAAGTTTATTTCAAACTGTAAATATGGATCATAGCAGCAGCACTGTGTAGAGGCCCTTTGATAGAATTTAACTTAAGGGTAGAGTGGTATTATCTTTTATTCTAAACAGAAAATTGTGTCATTTTGACATCTTAAGAGGTTTCAGTGACTCAACAGGGGTAGGAGATAGTTGTGCCCAATGAACATGGCCAGATGTAGCAGGTGCACACTGGCAAATTGTGGGTGCCCAACAAATATTCTGGTGACCAATGGATGCCTGTGAAAAATGGCAAGTACCGAGCAGATTTGGTAGTACACAGCAGGTGCCACCAAGCAAAGGCACATGGTGGTTCACACTGGGTGCGCAGTATGATTGGCAGGAAGGATGTGCGTGAGTATCTGGGGATTCTTGGAAACACTTACTGGGAGCAGAGTGAGGGGAGTGAATGTCTTGTCTCAGTAAGTTGGGGGATGGGGAATGAAACATTAGCAAAATTTGGCTTTTTGCTGTTATTGTCAGCCCATCTGTTCCCACAATCTGGGGAAGCCTAGAATAACTCAGTTTATACAAATAAAACATTAGAAATAAGCTGCTTAATGGAGCTCATCCTTCATATTTTGTTTAAGGTCAAATATTAAAAGAATTTTGAGAAAAAAGTGAAATAAACTTTTTGCTACTTTTTTTAAGAGTAGAAAATCATCCTATATCCAAATTGTCCTATGATAAATTCTTAATGTAAAAAGAAATAATCCTCCATAAATAACTTTAATAAAAGCCAGCTGAACAGGTACAAATTGACAAGGAGGTGATTAAGATGAGGGGTCATTGCATAGGTAATATATAAATAATATGTAGGGAATCCAGGAGCTCCACACATTAGTGCCAGAATGTAGGGATCCATGAGCCCCAGACCGGGCACCAGAATGTAGGGAGCCAGCCCTACATCACCCATGGGTACCCTGAGTTTGGTGGCGACAAAGGAATGAGAAAAAGACAGATTAAGAGAGATGGTGGGACCAGGGAGCCATCACTTTATTACTCTGGTGGAGGCAGTGAAGGCCACGAGCTCTGATCATCCACCCTATTTATTGATTACAATCACTTTGATCTATAGGGTAGGGGTAGAGTGATGCTGGAGTGAATCAGTGAGCCAGAACTGGTGTGTCATCCTAAGGATTGATAACAGTGGTGGTTTGGGGGTTTCACAAAACAAGAACATGTGGTTATCTTTAGCTTATTATCTACATACAGTTCATGGAACATGGACCTTACAAGGAGCCTACAAGTCTGGCTATGTCATAGTGCTACAAAGGGGTTTTACGTCCTTGAGCACAATGTTTATGGTAACAGAGCCGAGGTCACCCTGCACTGGAACATGAGGCATGAAGAGGCCTCCTCCTCAGAGGCCTCCTGCTGCCTTCTACAGTTTATTGTTCCTTGTTTAATGTTACTCATAACTAATTTATATAGGCACTCTGTAAGTCCTTTCTCCTTTGCTGTTTTTCCCAACAATAATGGATTTTAGAATTTAACTGGTCAAATTCAGTAAAGAAGAAAATGACATTTGGGAGGTAAGAATATCACTTGGAAAAGATTTTTTTTTTGAGACAGAGTCTTGTTCTCTCACCTAGGCTGGAGTGCAGTGGTGCAATCTCAGCTCACTGCAGCCTCTGCCTTCTGAGTTTAAGCGATTTTCATGCCTCAGCCTCCTGAGTAGCTGGGATTACAGGTGTGTGCCACCACACCTGGCTAACTTTTGTATTTTTAGTAGAGTTGAGGCTTCACCATGTTGGCCAGGCTGGTCTCAAACTCCTGACCTCAAGTGGTCCACCTGCCTCAGCCTCCCAGAGTGCTGGGGTTTCAGGCATGAGCCACCATGCCTGGCCAGAAAAGTTCCTTTGATATTTGATTTAATAATTAATTCTGCAGAGGATGGTATGATGCAGTATAAAGACAGCGGTATAACTGCACAGCCATCGTTGCCTTTTTATTTGAAAGAGGCAAGATAAAAAGCAATTGTATTCCAAAAATAAATTTTTTTGAGTGGGCTGAGCTTGAGGGAGTAGAAGCCAAGAAACAGCTTTATTCAGTCTCACTACTCCGCATAAGCTTATTTCTGTTGATATCTTCCCTCTTGGTTAAAATCCTCCATCATTTACAGTGAATTTTCCACTCACTCTTACATAATAAAAAAACACTCCTGGGACCACTGCAGTGGCTCGCACCTATAATCCCAGCAATTTGGGAGGCCAAGGTGGGAGGATTGTTTGAGCCCAGGAATTCAAGACTAGCCTGGGCAATATGGCAAGACCCTGTCTCTACAAAAATTAAAAAATTAGCTGAGTGTGGTGGCATGCACCTGTGGTCCCAGCTACTTAGGGTTGAGGCAAGATGGTCGCTTGAGCTCAGGAGTTTGAGGTTGCTGTGAGCTATGATCTTGCTGCTGCTTTCCAGCCTGAGCAAGAGACCCTGTATCTAAAAAAACAAACCAACCAACCCAGACCCATTCCTGTTACTTTCAGTCAAAAGAAAAATTTTATCTTAGTAATTACAATGTCCAGTTCATTGCAATAACTCCATATCCAGTGCAAAATTTCTCCTTAGCCCCAGCTCACTCCTGGACACCTGTAGTGAGAAATGGGATCAGCCTCTCCTGTCTTCCTCGCCCACCTCGGACCTTATTGCTAGCTGCTTTTTCTTAGCCTTGATATCAGGTCTGGGCAGTGGGTTGGGGAGAGGATTCAGATAAAAGGAAAACAACTTTCAGTGGCTGGTGTGGTGTGGTAGAGCGGTGATTTCCTTCTGGCTGTGGGGAATGCACATTTGATCATTGTGGACAGCTATCGCCTCTGGCTCATCCTACTGAGCTCTCAGCCTGGAACTTCCAAGTCTACCCGACACAGGAACTTTTTGAGTCTCAGAGGCCTTCCAGGCAGTGCTCTAGAATGGGATTCAAAGTGGTCCCAGATGACTCCTTCCACAGGTCCACCTGGCCCAAGGCAAAACTCTGCTCTCTTGCCCTGCCCAGGAGGCAGTACAGTTCCCTCCTATGTACACTTTTTCTCTTCCTATTGCTGCCTTAGATGCATCTCTAGGCAGAGCCTTTTAAGTCCCTTCAGTCATTTTCAGGAGCCAAGAGAGAAGACCTTAGGATCCCCTAACTTCAGGGGCCTGTGACATGTTCTTTGAGAGGCTTGCTTGCCAATCCTCTCACTTGGTTTGATGTCAGTGGGTTGAAGGCTGCATTTACCCTGATAACTCTCCTCCATTCTCCAACACAGACTCATTTATGTTGGGAGGCTGGGGATTATTGCTGCTGGCTGAACTGTTTCATAATGGCATAGTAAATCCTGCAGGGGTGCTATGCATCACGATGTGGGATATTTGCCAGGCTGTACATGAGAAGGGAAGTTTTCGGGAAGTTTCTGTAGTCTCTACTTGTGTTAACAATAGGAGGTCACAATGAAGGTTGATTTGATGAGGATTATGACAGTAAGTTCTCAAGAAAACACTGTTTTGCATTCTATTAAGAAAGTATCCCAGTTAGTTTCTGGGTGCCTCTCTGAATCCATTTTCTGACCTTTCATACTTTCCTCTGAAGCCAGGGAGCCTAATATTTACAGACTCTAATATCTACACTCCCTTGCCCTTTGGCTTCTGGTTGGATTTTGTCAATAGAAGGCACTTGCAGCAGATCAAAATATGGGAAGCAAAAGAAGATGGAGCATTCTCTTTTGGGGTCTAAGATAGTCATGGCTTCCTATTGTTGCCAGTTCCTGGATGCTTTATTCTCTTTTTTTTTTTAACTACTTTCTCCTCAATTATTCCTTTTGAGTATCCACCCAAGAACCTATGTATAATATATATTTATTTATAAGACATATATAAATGATATTTTATATATGTCTTATAAAAACATTTTTTTCATACAAAAGAGCTATAGTATAAACAATTTAGAACATTTGAAGTGGTTTAGGAGATGAATGTGGGAGTCATCCTGAACTGTCTGGGCATTGCAGCTCTGCTGCTTCCCAGCTGTGTAATGCTGAATAATTACTTCATCTCCCTGAGCTTTGACTTTCTTATATTTAAAATGGAAATAATACTATGTACTAGTAGTTCACAGGATGATTTTAATGCGTAAACAACCAAATAGATGTAAACTGCACAGTAAATTAACATTGTAGCTCTTTCTGTTGTTATTTAGAACTATTTATTTTTAAAAACAGTAGAGGTCAGGTGTGATGGCTCACACCTGTAATCCTAGCATTTTGGGAGGCCAAGTCAGGAGGATTGTTTGAGGCTAGAAGTTTGAGATCACCCTGGTCAACACAGGGAGACCCCATGTCTAAAAAAAAAAAAATGCTGAGCATGGTGACATGAGCCTGTGGTTTCAGCTGCTTGGGAGGCTGAGGCAGGAAGTTCTCTTTCAGCCAAGGAGGTTGAGGCTGCAGTGAGTCACGATGGTACCACTGCATTCCAGCTTAGGGAACAGAGTGAGACCCCATCTCTAGAAAGAAAGGAAGTATAAAAGAAGTTGAAACCAAGGCCTCATCCCAAATCAAATACTCAAAAAGTTTCTAAGCTGGTCTGAAGGTAGTGAGTTATTTTGATTGGTAACTGTCAGTTACAGATCAAACTTCTTGTTCTCCCCTTTCCCCCATTCTTACTAGTACACTTGACTAGTCTAAAAAAGAAGAAGAAAAAAATTTGCTATTGGAAATTTCTCGACCTGCAAGCCATACAATCTGATTGGCTTACTTTATGATAAATGAAAATTAATGGAGGAATATGAAGATGCTTGCAGGTCACAGGGAAGGCTGGAGGACCAGGCTTGAAACAGAGAGAATGGTGGTGATTCCCAAAAGAAGATGATCCCTGGAACATTTATCCCTGATACATTTTTACCTGACTACTGCTCTAGAATGAATGTCCTCTAATAATTTCTTCTGCCATGGAATCACTTTGAAGAATTCAGACACTAGAAGAAATGGTCCAGTTAGTATTGAGGCCACGTGCTTGCCTCTGATAGTTAACTTTATGTGTCAACTAGGTTAGACCATAGTAATAGTTGCTTGGTCAAACACTAGTCTAGATGTGGCTGAAGATGTGTTTTGCAAATGTGATTGACATTTATAATCAGTTGCCTTTATGTGAAGCAGATTAAAGTTTTTAACGTGGGTGGGAATTATCCAATTGGTTGACGGTCTTAAGAGCAAAAATGAGAACCATTGTGGAGGAAGTAATTCTTCCTTTAGACTGCAACATAGAAATCCTGCCTAAGCTTTCAGCCTTTGGACTCAAAACTGTAGCATCAACTTCTACTCAGATCTCCAGCATCCTAGCTTGCCCTATGCATTTCAGACTTGCTAGTGCCCACAATTCCATGAACCAAGTCTCCTCTCCCTTTCTCTCTTTCTCTCTCCCTCCCTCCCCAGATAGATAAATGAATGTGTGTATACCTATCTATGTAGGTATCTATCTCCCATTGACTCTATTTCTCTGGAGAACTCTGACTGCTACCTTGTGCTTCACATCTTATCTGGACCACAGGAAAAAAGCTGTAGAGAAGGACCCAAGTCCCCTTTGGTGGGAGAAGAGAAGGCAACTCTACTTACTGTTCCGCCAAGAGTGAATGCAAAGGAAATGGAGGTAATTCCACGAAGAAAATTAGGATGTGGTTAAGAAGAAGGAACAGATATTGGAAAGCCAAAATGTCCCATATCCTCTATAGACATGATCTCTGCCAAACAATAATCTGTATCTTAGCTAAAATAGCATATTACTAATCTGGTGACAAGATAGAATCTTAACAACTATTGCTATGTAACAGAGGCAGAAGGATGTGTTGAAGAGAACCCTAAGCAAAGTAAGCATGTACGGGTTCTGATCGTTATCTTACCTTTAGCAAACTTGAACAAGTCTTTTAATAATCCCTGCCTTTAATTTCCTGTCCATCTAAAATTGCAGGTTCTAGAGAGCTTAGAGAGTTTAGAGAGCTTATATATATATATAAGCTCTAGAGAGTTTAGAGAGCTTATATATATATATGGCATTTTTCTATAAATACATCAACATCCATGAGAATCTCCTTTCTAACATTTATAAGCAAATCTTTTAGGAAAACTTTTCTAAATTTCTTATTTTTTTATTTTTTAGATGGAGTTTTGCTCTTCTTACCCAGGCTGGAGTGCAATGGTGCTATCTCGGCTCACCGCAACCTCCGCCTCCTGGGTTCAGGCAATTCTCCTGCCTCAGCCTCCTGAGTAGCTGGGATTACAGGCATGCGCCACCATGTCCAGCTGATTTTTTGTGTTTTTAGTAGAGATGGGGTTTCACCATGTTGACCAGGATGGTCTCGATCTCTTGACCTTGTTGATCCACCCGCATCGGCCTCCCAAAGTGCTGGGCTTACAGGCTTGAGCCACCACGCCCGGCCTTCTAAATTTCTTAAACCACTCAAAACCACAAAACATTCCACAATATCCTGAAACTCAGTTTACCTTGTAATTATTTTTGTCTGGGTCTATTTCCCTATACGTAATGTGAGCTCCTTAAGAATAAAACCATTTCTTACTGACCTTGGGATTCAAAACCTAATGCTTGACATATAAGAGATGTCTCGTAAATGTCTGATTGTAGAAGAGGGAAATGGAGAGAGAGTAAAAAACAATTCCCACTAATATTTTGACAGATTTTTATCCCCCTATGCTGATTATCTATCAGGAAAGTAAATAAGTTTATTTTAGTAAGTCAGTTCATTCCTCTTGACCAAGATTTATTAATCATTAGCTTCGTGTTACATTGTCAACTGTTGTTAACTATGTAATATGTAATATGTGCTCTAAAAAGAGCCATAAACTATTGCGGAAGAACAGAAACTAACACACTACCAATGTACATGCTGGAAAAGCACAGAGGTGTTTTGGGTGTGGGGAAAGGATAGGTTACAGGCGTCTTCAAGTAAAAGAGCATGAATAACTTGTATATTGAAGGATAACTGGATTTCTCCCTATAGAGAAGTGGGAAAAGGGCACACCCAATGGATGAAACAATATGAACAAATGTAGGCAAGTAAAAGTTGGAATGTTCAGTACTTCTTATAATGATGATGACAGTGGTCATTATCTAGTGATAGCCAGGCACTATGCTAACTGCCTCATGTGAATCATCTCAAATATCATAACTGTTAGGTAGAAATTTTTGTGATCATTATTAGTCCTGTATTACAGCTGAGAAATCTGGAGTTGAGTTTAAATAACTTGCCCAAGTGTATAGAACTACTAAGAAGTAGAATTTGGATTTGGACCTAGGCAGATACAATAATCCACTCTTAACTACTACGCTGTAATGTGGATGTGTTAAAATAGTTTGAGACTTTTATGTGTTATCATTAGGAATAGCATAGGTCTGTGGCCAGCTCATCTGCATTTTTCACTATCCGAAAAGAACCTGTGTGTATTAAATATAAGAAAGTCATTTAGAAATTTCTGGAGACTTCATAGACAAAGCAAGAAGAATCTCTATATTATATGTCCTATAGCAAATAGCTTCATAATCTCCTTCAGACTGACTCTCTTTGAATGCCCCCCACCCCCGCTGTGCCTGTCACCACTCTCTATCAATCTCTGTTACACTCTAACGATAGAAGTTGTAATAGAACTAATGCAGTTCTATTATGTGAGCCAAATTTGAGTGTCATGCTTATCTTTGTGCTCCACAAAACAAATACCAAAAACAAAACCCTGAAATTAGTTGTATCTACCTTCCTTAGAAGGCAGTTCAGTGACTTTGGGGTTGGACTCCATATTACATGCAGCATACTAAAGCATTTCTTAAAATCATATACAATACTATTCTCAAGAACAGTTCTATCCCAATATGTTTCTTTATCTTATTAATCAAACATGCTTGGTAGATTAAATGAAAAGGGAGATTGGAAATTGTGAAAATGCTTTCCTTTGTTGGCTTTTTTTCCTGTCTGGCGGAATTAGAGGACTCTTCCTGACAGAGACCATCTCCAGTTATAAATTATTTTAATGGTTGTCCTATTCCAAAATAGCACCATTAAAAAAGAACCACCAAAACATTTGCTTTACATAATTAGAGCTTGCAAAGTGAGGTAAGTGTCAGTAATTAAAGAAAATTGAGACTTTTTCCTTGGAGAAGGAGCACTTTTATCCTGCTTTTAGAAACATGTTAATCCCATTCTACTTCCCTCCCCCCCACCCCCCACCCGACTTCAAAGTCTTGGGTCCTTGTAATGACATTCTCAGAGGGCCTGCCTGCTGCTCCTCCGGCAAGCTCAGCGCTCCTTTATTGGCTTTGCCACAGGGAGTCACTAGAGACTAACAGGCATGCCTTCTGTCCTTAGGCAGGCTGTTTTATATGGCTTTCTAAGTATTTGTGAAGAGATCAATTCTTGTATTTTCCTTTGCAAAATTATTTTTATCTCTGCCAATATAGTATCATGTATTTTTAGAATGACAGGCAACCAGGTGACTCCCTAATTGTGGGTAAATCATTTACATTAAATTCATTAAATTCCGAACGGGTGTTTGCGAGAGGATTAACCACAAAAATGTAAGTTCCTTTTTTTGTTAATAAAAGTTAAGTGAAATCAGATGTTTTACATAATTATATATATACTGTACGTACATATATTCATACACACACACATGCACGCACAGTAGCTGAAGCAAAACTTGCAACACAGAGCAGTAAGTTACACGTGGTCATCAGAATAGTAGCTAACACTTACAGAATAACTACTATATGCCAAATGCAGGCTATTTCACCTAATGCACATACCTGGGTAGGTAATATTATCCCCATTTTTACAAAAAAGGAAAGAGAAATTCAGTGGGATTAAGTGGCCTGCCTATAACTTCTTACCTAAATCGTTCTGGCTTTCTAGTCCATAATGTTCTATTACAACACACTACTCAAAGAGCAGAACAAATGCAATTAATTTTCCCCAGTACTTTAAACAACAGTAAGTGAGCTGTCATTTGTTCAATATTCATTTAATCAAAAAATTGTATATTTCTCTTCATTCCAAAAAGGATGAGGAAACTTAATATAGCATCAAATAAGCTCAGTAGTCCACAAAAGAGAAAAGAAAACTAGATGAATTAAGAGGATTAAAGTTACCATAAAGTGGTTATAAAAGCTGTATTGCAAAGTGACCCAAAGACTTATAATAGAGTCTTCCTTGACTTTTAATCTCAAGTATTAGATAATACATTCCTAACATTTCATATTTTAAAATTGTGTTCTTTTATTTCATAATTGAATATCCAGTACACCAAAACATTGAGTATGGTATTAGGGCTAATTTAATGCTTTATTGTACTTAGTTTTTACCTTTCTCAATTTGTGTTGTTTATGGACTTTCCACTTCTTATCCATGCCATAAACACCTTTAATTTTCAATTTTGAACTTTTTTATAGGATATATACAAAATTCAATATCATACGAAAATAATTTTGGAAAGACTATAGTTGGCCAAATTCACTGCACAAACCCAAATAATTTTGCTGGCCAAAGATAAGCTGTTAATTTGTAGGAAGTGACACTGAGAGAGGTGAAAACAGTCATTGGACTGGAGGTTTAAAGAGGATAATTCAGCATATGAGACGTGGCTACAGGATGTTACTAAATAGTGTTCAAAAGAGTAAATTGTACAAAAGTTAAACTGCAAAGACTCATATGTAGGAATTCATGTTAGAGTCTAGCATAGATGCTAGAGATGAATTGCAAATATCACGGCGAAAAGAAATAATTATTTATAAGGTTTAGAATGTCATAAAATTGGAAAGAAATCCATTGTTTAGAACAACTTTTTTCTGGTTCTGAGAGAGATTTTCTTGAAGGGAAAACATGTAATGTAAATATTTAATTTTTCTTTCTTTAAAAATCAAGAAGTGGTCATTGGGGAAAAATGTCTTTAGTATGTTCAATTGTTTCCTGTTTTCCACAACCTCACTAATAAAGTTGGGACAGAAATTCATTAAATGCCAAGATTGATTTCTAAGCCTGTCCAAGATTCTGGGAATAAGCTTGTATTATGTACAGGTTTTTTTTTTCTTTTCTTTTTGGTTTGCATTTAAGCTTAGCATAGTACAAGAGAAAACACAAGACTGTGATGGCACAGCAATCCAGAAAAGAATGGAATGGGATTTTAACTTTGGTTATGGTTACATACAGGTATTATGAAGGAGCTTTCATATGCAAGTTTGGTCTCTGAAGTAAAGAAACCCACAATAAAGGAGTTCATTTTATTATTACTTCCTCGGAGGTCTTCATATTTTCTATTATGCTGTAACACTTCTCAATGTTGGTCTTTTTCAGTTGGAACAGAAAAACGACAATTTTGTTGGTTTAGAAAACTTCAGCTAGTTCCCTTTTTATCTGGGTTTAGCAAAGTCAGCAAATAATGTGCTAGGCTCAATCTAAAGCCATGTGAATTTCAAGGGAAATTAAGTCTATTTCTGATTTAGTTATACATTACTCATTGAAATATTTGTTGGTGGAAAATGCTTGATATCCAGAAACCTTATGATCCATTTTATCATCTTTTTTATTTGATCCAGGAAGTTGATTTTCATGAATAGTAAATAAAGTTTACATCCAGAAAGATGAAGCCATGTAGTCCAACAATATGCTTATTATAATTTACGCCACCAATATTTCCAAACAGATTTTATATGGCTTACAGTAAAATAATTTTCAATAGGGCAGTTCAAAGTAAAAGTAAAAATTGCGATGAAAAGATGTAGAGGAAATATAAAAAATAACTATATGTGGAGAATTATAAAATATATTACATTTGTTCTGAGCTTCCTGACTGTCAATGCAAAAAGCAAACCAAATGATTTTACTTGGAAGCCAACTCTGCTGCTTTGCTTTACCATCATCATGGACAGTGCACACATCACTTTATAAATGCAAAGGCTAAGCAAAAAAATAAATAAACCAGGAACACTCTGTATGACTATATGTATTAGTCTGTTCCCTAACTGCTATAAAGATACTACCTGAGACTGGGTAATTTATAAATAAAGGAGGTTTATTTGACTTACAGTTCCACATGGCTGGGAAAGCCTCAGGAGAATTATAATCATGTTGGAAGGTGAAGGGGGAGCAAGGCACGTCTTACATGGTGGCAGGAAAGAGAGTGCAAGGGTAACTGCCACTTTTAAACCATCAGATCTCGTGAGAACTCCCTCACTATCATGAGAGCAGCATGGAGGAAACTGCCCCCATGATCAAGTCACCTCCCACCAGGTCTCTCCCTGGACACGATGGGAATCACATTTTGAGATGAGATTTGGGTGGGGACACAGAGCCAAACCATATCACTATAGTTCCCAAAGTAAATGGAAACTCAAGACTTCTTGCAAAGTAACTCCTAACAGAAATACCATCATTCCTGTATTTTGAAATCATGTGAGAAAATTACTGTTTTTTTTTTCCCCCACTGTGAACAACTAAATGAAAACTAGGTAACTTTGGTAATTGTGTGGAATTTTTTGTCATGTTTCTATTTAATTTTTATTTTTTATTAAATTTATGTTTAAATTTTAATCTGAGGTTTAAGAACCTAAAATTGCTTGCATTCTTTTGTTTTTGTTGCAAATACTAAAAAATGATAAAAAAAAAAACACCCTTCAAAAGCCCCAGCAATCACTGAATCTTCCTTTGACTCGAGTTCTATTACCATTATTAGTTTTGAAGATTAGACACAACTTTTATTGTGTTTTTTTTAACTGCAAAAGTAATACACCCCAAATTAAAAAAAAAACCAAGGATTCCTACATAAAGAAAACATACAAACAGACGAAAACTTTATAATTTACCTATTTATAGATAACCATTAATAATAGCTTGGTATATCTCTCAACTTTTGGAGTGTGTGGGCATATTTTAGAGTATAAAGTTTCATTGTACTTTATTTGCCAAAAGTAATGAAACTTGAATTTGAGTTGTTGAGACAAAAATCAACTGCAGAAATGTACTAGGTTTTTTTTTTTTCCTCCCATTTATTTATTTTACTGCATTTTAGGTTTTGGGGTACATGTGAAGAACATGCAAGATTGTTGCATAGGTACACACATGGCAGTGTGATTTGCCGCCTTCCTCCCCATCACCTACATCTGGCATCTCTCCCCTTGCTATCTCTCCGCAGCTCCCCACCCCTCACCGTCCCTCCCCTATTTCCCCCCAACTGTACTAGTTTTACTAGATTAAATACTGGTAGATGTTTTGTGTGTGTGTGTGTGTGTGTGTGTGTGTGTGTGTGTGTGTGTTTTCTAATGATGTTCAGGAGCTACAACTTAATGAATTTGGCAGATACTCTGACCTTATATATTGGTAGGGAAATATGCCAATTATTTGAAATACTTACCTATACAGAGGAAACCGTTTTTGGGCCATGTGAAATAAACTGGGTTAACCTATCCCAATTTTTTTTCTCAACTTTCTCTGCTCTTCACTGGTCTTTTTCCCTCCAAGCTGTCCTCTTCTTTTTGCACTCCATATTCTCTCTTCCCTACTTTATGTTTTCCTATAGCACTGTTGTTACTATTTCCTACATAACTTATTTATTTAATTATCTATTTTCCCACTAACAATATAAATTGAAGAGGGTTGCTGTTTCTTAATGTTTTATTCATTGATGTGTGTAGATTGAGCAGGAACGAAATGAATAATTTCAAAATGTGGATAAGTTTAATGTTGTCCTTATAATATTTGACATTACTCTAATAGATTTATTGATGATGAGAATTCCCTAGATTCTCAGGAGCAGCAATTAAATGACATGTGTGCCATTACTTTCCCCATATTTTATGTCAGATATCACAGCATTCACAATTCTTTCAGTTTTAATCAACATGCTTTTCTATTATGTGGGCATGGTCACATAATCCTGGTTAAAATAGTGTTCTATTTTAAGTGGTTTCCTCACTCAAGTGAAGAGAGTTCAACTGAAGAGATGATACTTACAAGATGTAAAATCATTCTCTGAATAGAAATTTTTATAAAAATTTCTTTTTTTAAATTAAAAAAATGCTGCTTTTTTAAGTTATGGATCACATATGCAGAATGTGCAGGTTTGTTACACAGGTATACATGTGCCATGGTGGTTTGCTGCACCTATCAACCCATAAACTAGGTTTTAAGCCCTGTGAACATTAGGTATTTGTCCTAATACTCTCCTCACTTCCCTCCTACACCCCAACATGTCCTAGTGTGTAATGGCCCTCTCCCTGTGTCCATGTGTTCTCATTGTTCAACTTCCACTTACGAGGGAGAACTTGTGGTGTTTGATTTTCTGTTCCTGTGTTAGTTTGCTGAGAATTATGTCTTCCAGATTTATCCATGTCCCTGCAGAGGACATGAACTCATTCTTTTTTATGACTGTGTAGTATTCCATGGTGTATATGTGCCACATTTTCTTTATCCAGTCTATCATTAATAGACATTTGTATTGGTTCCAAATCTTTGCTATTATAAATACTGCTGCAATAAACATAGGTATGCATGTGTCTTTATAATAGAATGATTTATAATACATTGGGTATATACCCAGTAATGGAATTGCTGGGTCAAATAGTATTTCTGGTTCTAGATCCTTGAGGAATTGCCACAGTGTCTTCCACAATGATTGAACTAAATTACACTCCCACCAATAGTTTAAAAGTGTTCCTATTTCTTCTCATCCTCAACAACATCTGTTGTTTCCTGACTTTTTAACAATCACCATTCTAGCTGGCGTGAGATGGTATCTCATTGCGGTTTTGATTTGCATTTCTCTAATGACCAATGATGATTAGCTTTTTTCCCATATGTTTGTTGGCTGCATAAATGTCTTCTTTTGAGAAGTGTCTGTTCATGTCCTTCACCCAATTTTGATGGGTTCATTTGTATTTTTCTTGCAAATTTGAGTTTCTTATAGATTCTAAATATTAGACCTTTGTCAGATGGGTAGATTGCAAAAATTTTCTCCAATTCTGTAGGTTGCTTGTTCAGTCTGATGATAGTTTTTTTTTCTGTGCAGAAGCTCTTTAGTTTAATTAAATCCCTTTTGTTAATTTTGGCTTAGGTTGCCATTGCTTTTGATGTTTTAGTCATGAAGTCTTTTCCCATGCCTATGTCCTGAATGGTATCGCCTAGGTTTTCTTCTAAGGTTTTTATGGTTTGGGGTTTTACTTTTAAGTCTTTAATTCATTATGAGTTAATTTTTGTATAAGGTGTAAGAAAGTGGTCAAGTTTCTGTTTTCTGCATGTGGCTAGCCAGTTTTCCTTGCGCCATTTATTAAATAGGGGAATCCTTTCCCCATTGCTTGTTTTTTCAGGTTTGACAAAGATCAGATGGTTATAGATGTGTGGTGTTATTTCTGAGGTCTCTGTTTTGTTACATTGGTCTAGATATCTGTTTTGGTACAAGTACCATACTGTTTTGGTTACTGTAGTCTTGTAGCATAGTTTGAAGTCGGGTGGTGTGATGGCTCCAGCTTTGCTCTTTTGGTTAGGATGGTTTTGGCTATACGGGCTCTTTTATTGTTCCATATGATATTTAAAGCAGTTTTTTTTCTAATTCTGCAAAGAAAGTCAATGGTAGCTTGATAGGAATAGCCTTGAATCTATAAATTACTTTGGGCAGTATGGCCATTTTCATGATATTGATTATTCCTATCCATGAACATGGAATTTTTTTCCATTTGTTTGTGTCCTCTCTTCTTTCCTTGAGCAGTGGTTTGTAGTTCTCCTTGAAGAGATCCTTCACATCCCTTGTAAGTTGTATTCTTAGGTATTTTATTCTCTTTGTAGCAATTGTGAATGGAAGTTCACTCATGATTTGGCTCTCTGCTTCTGTATTATTGGTATAAAGAAATGCTTGTGATTTGTGCACATTAATTTTGTATCCTGAGACTTTGCTAAAGTTGCTTATCAGCTTAAGGAGTTTTCAGGTTAAAATATTGGGGTTTTCTATATATACAACCATGTCATCTGCAAACAGAGACAGTTTGATTTCCTCTCTTCCTATTTGAATACGCTTTATTTATTTCTCTTGTCTGATTGCCCTGGCCAGAACTACCAAAACTATGTTGACTAGGAGTGGTGAGAGAGGGTGTCCTTGGCTTGTGCTGGTTTTCAGCTTTCGCCCATTCAGTATGATATTGGCTATCATGGGTTTGTCATAAATAGCTCTTATTATTTTGAGATGGTCCATCAATACCTAGTTTATTGAGTGTTTTTAGCATGAAGGAATGTTGAATTTTATTGAAGTCCTTTTTTTTCTTTTGCATCTATTGAGATAATCATGTGTTTTGTTTTCATTGGTTCAAAAATTTATGATTACAATAATAGAAACCTTTACAGTAATGTAGCTACTACAGTATTTCAGACACTTTATCTATGTTGTCTCATTTAGCCTCCACAGGAGGGTTTTGTAAATATTCTGCTTAATATATGATATGATCAAGTTTAACTATCTAGGATGTGATATAATAGATTAAAACTCAAGTGTATGCTCTTACCCACCACCACACCATTAAACATGATTGGGAAGAATAATTAAGAAGAAATATCAGAAGTTAAAACTGGGAAAGCTCCCAAAGGGCCTTGTAGATATTGAAGACCTTTGGAGGTTAACTTCTGGGCAGTAGAGTGTTTTTAAAGATTTAAACCAGAAGAACAACATAAATAGTTTTAATATTTAGAAAGACTGGATGCAAAAGTGAAAACAAAGAGACCAGTTTATAGATTATTTCTGTAGTCTGATGGCAAGATGATGGAGAATGTGAATGTGAAACTATGTGAATGTGAAAATGAAGAAAACTTTCAGGGTAGAATCATCAGGTTTTTGATGATTGAATTGATGTGAAGAGAGGGAGAGGTACATATTGAATATAATTCCCAAGTTCCTGACTTGGGCTACAAAGTAGCTGTAGAAAATGAAATGTAAGAGAAGAACAGAGAGCATGTTTTTGAAGACAATGATTACTTTGGTTTTGGATGTGTGGAAACTGATATACTCCTGGATATTCAACAGGCATGTGTGGCAGGTGGTCAGTTAGCTGAATTTAGTGCTCTGGAGATAGGTCTGGGTAAAGACACAGATGAGTGTTGCCAGCATTGAACTACATTTGTAACACACGAGAATAAGAAAGTGGAGAGTGAGAAGAATAGAGGGCAGAGGACAGAATATGTGGAACATCAGAGGAAGAAGAACACATGGAAAGCAGAGAAAGATAAATCAGAGCAATAGAGTCAGAAAACAGTCTTTCCTCAGACGCCAAAGAAGAAGAGAATTTCAAGAGGTCAGACTGAATATTCCAGAGAGGTTGAAAACTCAAAAATTATCTTTAGACTTGGTCACTAATATTTTCTAAACAGGTAGTTTCACTGTTTAGGGAAATAAAACATTTAAAGAAATCTTTATTTTCACGTTGCTGAGTTATTGGGACATGAGAAATTGAATATCAACGTAATATTCATTGAAAGGCCAAATAGTAAAGAAGAGTAGTAGAAATTAGAAAAGCAGTGAATAAGACTCAATGCCTGTCTTCAAGGATCTCCTTTAATTTAATCATATCCATATTAATATTATATATTTATATTCAATATCTAATAAGGGATATAGATAATAAAAAGCTCAGGCAGTGAAAATCTAGGATAATACATGCTATGGTGGGTTAGAACAAAATATTGCAGAAAGACAGAGGAGAGATATGTAATTTATCCTTGGCTAAAAGACTTCAGAACTTTAGCTGAGCTATGAAGGCTGAGCAGGAATTAGTCAGACGAAGTTGTGGAAGGAAGAAGTATAATACTGCTGAAGAGAAAAAGCAGCATTTGAAAATTTCCAGAAACAAGCAAGTATTGGTCTTATGGGCAGCTGTCAGGAATTTAGTATGGCGAACATGTGTAGTGTGAGAATAGTGGTAAGGAGTAGTGAAAGAGGAATCTTGGAGAGTACTAAGAGGTCAATCATTAGAAGATATGCAAAGTGAGTAGAGAGTTCTGGCCCTTATCCTGGGGCCAATAGAGCACTTAAAGTGATAAAAACAGGGGAGTGACATCATTAGATTTACAATTTAGAAAGATGACTCTGGTTGAATGATGAGACTAGGTTGGAAATGGAGTTGGGGATGAGGGTAGTAAGATGGGAGTCAAAGTAGGCTGCAAAACAGGCTGCAGTGATCATCCAGGGAGCGTTTGATGGTTGTATGAAAAAACACAATGAAAATAAAAAGTAGAGAGTTAGACTGGTTAAAAAGATATTAGAGAGATAGGTGATTGATTGTGAGGTGGAGGGATGAGGTAGTGGGTAAAGTCAAATATGACACTGAATTAGTTGGAAAAAATTATGAGAGTTCTCTTTTGGATATTTGATTTTAAGATGATTTGAGATGTCAGTGGGTCGTGTCCCAGAAGCTGTTGAATATACAGTCTTGAAGCTCATGAGAGAAACTTACCTTGTATAAGATAAAGATTTGGAGTCAGGAGCATAAAGATGAGAATGTAATATATGGAGAGATTGAGATTGCCCAGGAAGAATGTATAGCGTGAGAAGAAAAGAGGGCTGAGGACAGAACCCTGAGCAGCAAAAGGATTTGAGAGATGAACAGAGTAAGTAGCAGCAAGTTAGGGAAAAAGCAAAACTGTAGCATCCCAGGAGGCCATAAGCCAAAGAACAGTATGTTTTTAAGGAGAGTGGGTAAATAATACTACATGTTGCAGAGAGATAAAACAAGAAAAAAACTAAACAGAAATTGCTAATTCCATAATTGTTTTTGGCTAGGACATTGTTAATTTCTGTCTGTTATTTCTTGCTTAGTTTGAATGAGTAGATTTCTTTGAAGTTTGAACTTGATCTTTGCATGAGTAATACACAAGGTATATCCAATACTGTGACACATTCATATAAACCCAGAGGATTGTACCACAAAAGAGAAGCAAAATATTTGAGTGCTTGCCACATGCCAAATAACTCCAATTTTAAAATTATTTTTAACTGAAACATAATTATATTTATGGGGGAAAATGTGATAGTTTGATACTTGTACACAATGAGTAATGATTAAATCAGTAATTAGGATAGCCATCACCTCAAATATTTATCATTTCTTTGTGTTGGGAACATTCAAAATCCACTCTTTTAGCTACTTGAAAATATATGATAAATTGTTATGGTCACCCTATGGTACTATAGAAGACAAGAACTTATTCTGTCTAGCTGTATTTCTGTAGTATCTGTTAACCAACCTATGGTTATTCTTCCACCCTTCTGCTACCCTATCTCTAGTGACCACTACTTTCTGCTTGTATGAGATCAACTTTTAAAGCTTTCACAGATGAGTAAGAAGATGCAGTTTCTTTTTCTGTGCCTGGCTTATTTAACTGAACATGATATCCTCTAAGCTCATCCAAGTTGCTGCAAATGACAGAATTTTGTTCTTTTTTATGGCTAAAATCCCATTCTGTATATATACCATATTTTCTTTATCCATTTTTTTATTGATGGACACTTAGGTTTATTCCGTATCTTGGCTGTTTTGAATAGTGCTGAGATAAATAGGCAAGTGCAGCTATCCCTTTGATATACTGATTTCCTTTCCTTTGGCTATTGTATTAGTATGTTCTCATGCTGCTAATAAAGACATACCCAAAGCTGGGCAATTTACAAAGAGAAAGAGGTCTAATGGACTCACAGTTCCACATGGGTAGGGAGGCCTCACAATCATTGCAGAAGGAAAAGGAGGAGCAAAGTGACATCTTACATGGTGGCAGGCAAAAGAACGTGTGCAGGGGAACTGCCCTTTATAAAACCATCAGATCTTATGAAACTTATTCACTATCAAGAGAGCAGCACAAGAAAAACCTGCCCCATGATTCAGTTACCTCCCATCAGGTCTCTTCCATGACACATGGGGATTATGGGAGCTACAATTCAAGATGAGATTTGGGTGTGGACACAGCCAAACCATATAGTTCTGCCCCTGACCCTTCCCAAATCTCATGTTCTCACATTTCAAAACTAATCATGCCTCCCTAACAGTCCCCCAAACACTTAACTTATTTCAGCATTAACTCAAAAGTCCATTGCCCAATGTCAGATATGAGACAAGGCAAGTCCCTTCTGCCTAGGAGTCTGTAAAATCAAAAACAAGTTATTTACTTCCTAGATACAATTCTTTGTGTATGTGCTCCACCAGTGAGTTTCATACTTTTGCATGTTTTCATGATAGTAGTTATTTTTTTGTTTCAGATGTAGGATGTCCTTGAGCACTTCTTGTAAGGCCAGTCTAGTAGTGATGAATTCCTTCATTATTTGCTTGTTTAAGAAAGACTTTATTTCTTCCTCATTTCTGAAGGATAGCTTTCTAGATATAATATTTTTGTTTAGAAATTTTCTTCTTTCTGCACTTTGAATGTATCATCCATTCTCTCCTGGCCTGTAAAATTTCTGTGGATAAATTTGCTGTTAGTGTAATGGGGATTTCCTTACATGTGGCTTGATGCTTTTCTCTGGATGTTTTTGAAATTTTCTCTTTGTTTTTTGACAATTTGACTACATTGTGCCTCTTCCAAACTTTCTAGAGTAACCTTTATAGAGAAAGACTCTCATTTGTAGGTGGGTTTTACTGTGCCAGTTGAGAAGGGTGTTGTGATTGTTTCTGGATAGGTGCAGTAGTATAGTCTCTGTGCAGCTGCTTCAGTTGCGTTCAATATCAGGAATAACTGTGAGTGCCTCAGTGGCCTGGGCTGTAGAGGTTTTGGCAGTGGCAGTGATGGCATAAGTGTTAATGTCATAGGTGTCAAGGATTTTTGGAGACTTTCTATTCTAATTTTCTCCATAGTGGCCAGGGCACTGATTCCCCAGGGGTGATGTACTGCTTCAGCCCAGGCCTGGGGGTCATGAATGTTCTGGGTGGTTTGAACACTATTTCCCTGGGATGTGAGTGCCACTTCAGCTGAGGTACTAGGGTGCATGTCCACTCTGGTTGGCCACGGCACTGTTTTGTGGGATGCAAGGCATTGCTTCACCCTTGGCACTGGGAAGGCATGACCATTTTGAGTGGTCAAAACATTGTTTTCCCAGGAGACAAGGTATTGCTTTGACTCTGACCAGAGGGAGTGGGGGTAGGAGTAGGTGGAGCAGCTCCACCTTTACATGGCCCCAGTGGGGAAGAATGTAAGAGCTGTGCACAGCTCAGTTTAGGGATGTTGGGCCACTGGACTGTGGTGCCTTGGTAGTGACTTTGGCTTAGGGATAAAGTGGAGCCTTGACTACTTACCCCTCAAACGACACTCTCCAGCCATAGTCCCAGTTCCAAAATGGTGTAGCACAGTAGCTACTTGAGCCACAGAGGACAGAGCACAGTGTCAGCTGCTTCTCTGAGAGAGCACACAACTACGTGGACTCCAGTTGGCTCCCTCAGTGGGGCTTAGTGCCTGTGAAGACTGCAGGGGCCCCCAGTCGTGAGGTGTGTAGGTGTCCAAGGTGTTGATGGGGGATGAGTGCTAGGGTTGTCTACTAAGCCATCTTACTTTGCATTCTTAATTTATTTTAATTCACGAAACAACTCTTTTAATTTCCGTTTTGTAAAAGATGATCTTGAAATTGACCACAAGTAATTTCCTGTGGTCATACAGTTCAGAAATTATAGCAGTAGAATTCATACCTAAGCCTGACCCTGAATCATCCACTCTTCAGGGCATACTTTGAGTCCTCTGAAGAAAGTCTAACAGATGAAAGTGGAAAAGTAAACAGAAAAAAATATGTTTGACACTCGGAAGACTTTTGCTGAATTATAGTTCAAACCGAACTTCACCAGTTATCATCAAACACCTTACTATGAAGTATACTTTATGGTATATCATCAAACATAAAACTATGTTTAGAGGTTTTAAAAAAGTATAAAAATATTTTTCCCCAAATACACTTTTACTTATTACTTTAAATTTATATTTTTTATTGAGCCACCAAGCATTATTGATTACTTACTACTATGCTAATAGCATTGTACTTATTCTCATCTTATACAGATTATTATGAGATAAGTTGATTTTTCTCTTTCATACATTGAAGGAAGACAATAGGAAAGGACAATCTTTTTTGTCTTTTCAAGCATGGTAAGAAAAATCTAATCTTTGTGCTACTAAAATTCTTCTTTGCTACCTACATGATTGCTGACTAAGGAGTTTGCTATCATTTTTTAAAACTAAGAGTATTTCTGAGCAATTTCAATATCTCTCCCTGATAAGTCTGAACTTTATCCCTTCCCAGAAGGTCCACCCCTAAATTTGCAGGCGTTTGGCAAAAGTACAAATAGAGATACACACTATAAATTTAAATATTTGTTATCAATCAAACTGTTAAATAATATATGCCTTATACCTTCATGTCTTCCTTTGACAAATATAGCTTTACGATAACTTAGATGACCAGGTTAGAACTTCTGGACTCCTTGATCATCTGCCTCAGAATATAGTGGCCTGACCTCCTTCAGTTCCCATCCTTAGCTCCATCCTGCACTGCAGGGGTCTTTTGGCAACACATCCTTACTTTAAACAAAACAAAACGAAAACAGCTGGCTTTGGCATGTCTTGATTTTAGGATGGAAAACACTAGTGGCAATCTTCCCTTAGGAGGATGGACCTAGGAAGAATCCCACCCAGGTCCTGGAAGAGAGCTTAGAGCCAGCCATTCAAGCAAGGTAGTCTGGAATCCTGGGAATTCAAATTGTGGTCTAGGAATGGAGCCACCAGCTCTGGAGTGGTATGCTCTATTTCTGCACAGATTTGTTGGTATGTGGCTGGAGGAGGGCTGGAGTGGCTCCCTCTAAAATATGAGACCCAGGGCATCAGCCACATTTTCCCTTGTCAAAGAGCGTTACTGCTTTTTGGTTTTGTGTGGCCATGGTGGAGGCAGAGTAGCTCTGGCTAATCACATTGCTGCCACATGAAGGCCAAAGCAAGGTATAGCTAGTATTTCTTCTTATTAATTATTAATGATCAAATAAAAAGCAAAATCTATCTTGGTGTGAGATTTCTGAAAAGATTCTCAGCAGGTCCTTGGAACCTCATCACCCTTCCCCACTGACCACCCTTAGCCTGGGGCTTACTCATGGAACTGTAAAGTTAAGATCACTTCCCAATTTATTTCTTCATTTTGTTCTTCATTGGCTTCAGTTATCTTGATAATTCAAGTGAGAATAATTCTTTGGACTCCAAATAATTGTTGTTTAATCTCTTCTTTTCTTTTGGAATATAAAGGTGGCATACGGAATACATCTATAGATTTCTGACTTCCTCTAGACTTAGAACTTAAATGAAGATTTTTTTTCTCGGTTCTATTAAATTACAAGTTATATTTGCCACCACAGAAAAAGACATATAGATAGAATTCAAGAAAGACATGTTATGAGTTCTTTCCTATATCATGTTTCTTGAGAATTTTTGCTGTGAAATTTAAAAATTAAATTTTATTTCACCAATTTAATAATAATTGTTTATTTTGTTCATAGAGAATAAAGTTCCTGGGCACTAAATTTCAAATGTAATTTTCAGCAAAAATTGATGTATAGTATTACATTTTGTCAGAATGCTAACTTGAAGATAGTTAAAAAATAAACTTGAAAATATTTGCTTATGCTGTGTAGGCTTCTCAAAAGTTATTTTTAAAGACTGAGGAATTAGGCACCTGTCATTTTTGCCAGCTGCTGTAGGTGTTAAAAATTACTGTCACTCTTCCGCCTGCTACTATTTTGCACCTGCTGTTACTTGAGTTATGGGCATTTCACACATGGTAATTTCATAAGGTTAGTTCCCATGACAGTATACTAGATATTATCCCATTCAGGGTTAAAGCGGTTTTATAAGGTCTTGAGGGAGAATCACTAAATATAAAACTTGAGATTAAATATTTAATACCTTGTAGACATCACATTTTTCTAATTAATTTTTTAAAGGAGTATAGAAAAAATGACATCTAGCCACATATCCCAAAACAAAAAGGAGTCTTTTATGATTGAATTATTTGTACCAGTCAACTTTTCTACATAGTCTCATTTGTAATTAAACATTTTTAATTGCCTGGTATAATACCTGCAGATAAATATATATTGAGAGCTGTGAGCAGTGGTTCAATATAGTAGTCAAGAGCCACATGTTACTATTTAAATTAATTAAAAGGAAACAATTGAAAATCCAATTCTTCCGTCACATGGACCACGTTTCAGTTGTTCAATCGCTACATGTGGCTAGTGGTTACCATATAAGACAGGGCAGTTAGAGATTTTCATTTTCACAGAAAGTTCTACTGGATGATACTGTGTGATATTTTCAATTCCTAGTCTTAGGTAAACTTGGCCTTAAAGATCATGAGACTATAGTGCATTTTCCTTAAAAGAGTGATTGCAATGTTGCAACATCATCTTGGCTACAAAAGCAAAGGCTGAAGTTAAAGTTCTGCCGTTGAAGTCTGAGGGACCTTTGCCAGACAGAAGGAACACATTGATCTGAAGCTCCCAATATCAGGAGAAAGTTGTTTCAGCTTCCAAAGATCTATAGTCAGCCAGTTACTTTTCAAATATTTTATAATCTTACATATTACAATTATCTTTTTAGAGGGGTACAGAGAACTATTTACCACTCATCCCTTCTAAAGATTCAAGTTTTTACCTTCAGACTGTGTTCTAAAGAAAAAGTGATAGATGATAGCATTCTGAAATAAAGTTTACACTGTGAACTTTTCTGTAAATTTGTCTTACCACTTTTGACATCTATTAAAAGATTGAACTGATATTTTGGGACATGGATACACAAAGGGGAGGGAATCATAGTCGTAGAGAGAATATTAATAAACAGGATCTTGAGTTCTTAAGCAACAATCCCATCCTAGATAATTTTTTTAGAGTTACAGTGGAAAGGTCACTTCAGATCTTATCCTTGAAGACATTAAGTGAGAAGGATCAAGGGGTTGCTAGACTTTTCTAATAGGCCAGATTGTCACTAGAAGTGAAATAGATCAAGCCATGAACAAAATGATTTACACGTATCTGAAGAAACCTGTTTTTACTTTAAATTACCTGCATAGTTTTTAATAAAAATGTTTCTTATCCAATTTGAATTTCCTCAGAGTTCTATTTTATTTTTTCAATAACATATGATTATCTTTATTAATTTGTTATTGCTATGTAGCCTCCAGTGATTTCTTCTATTATAAGTTTATAATTTGTCAATATTCTCTACATTTAACAAAATAATTGAGGTTTTAAAAATTATTTTCATTAAGAAGATAAAAATGCAATGTGACTTGAACATTCCAGACTGATCAAAATTTTTCTTTGATTTATAGTTTTAAAAATGTTTGTTGATCCATGGTAGATAATAAAGAGTAATGCTTGGATTTGAGATTGTCAATAGTTTATTCTTCTCATCTAGAGCAGCAGATACTTTGTGTGGTATGCATACAATTCAGAGAAAAACTGAAGATGTATAAAAATTCAGTGAGTTGCTCAGTGTTGAACAGTCCAGGCTGCTTTGTTTTTCTGAATGATGGCAAACAGATCTGGACAGTTAGTCGTGGGTGTAATTAAAATAAGCTTCCTGCCAGTCTTCCTAAACAATGCTTGTTCTGTAAAGGAAAAGGGAAAACGAGTTAGATATTGATTGCATCTTTTGAGAAAGAAAACTCAGGAAGAAACAGTGTGAGGTATAAGAGAATAAAAAGCACAAAATGAACCAGCACTTACAAGATAAGCTATTTCCTACTTGTAAGAACCTGATTGCAAGTGCTTGCATTTGGACTGTTGTAACATGGTTTTCTAGAGCAGAAACTGTTAAAAACTACTTTAGTTATCCAAAAAACGTTTGCCTGTGCTTTTATTAGTGTTCTATTCCAGTTAAATTAATTAACTAGTCTCTGATTCGTTGAATCTCCACTGCATAATTGTATTACAGTCACAGACATAGATAGGGGTTATGAATGGAAACAAAAACCTCATAAGTTTTTGCTTATACACTTGTACAAAAATGCTCTATTTCTAAATAACTCATCTCAAGAAGTTAATATTTTCTGATTAATATAAATCTCTTAATTAAGAACCAATATTAATCTACAGCATATAAAGTGAAGCTGTCAAGTTTTAAAAAACGCAATATCAAGAAAACCTTAAATATTAAAGAGGGAACAGGTATATACCTTGAGAGCTCCATTCAGATAGACATGATGTGCTTAACAAAAGCTGTAGGGGTAAAATAGACAATTTAGAGTTAGAAAACAATCAGATTTAATACAAGAGAGGTTTAGTGAGTTAGCTCAATCCTATTTTAGCTGTAACAGTGGTTCATTTTCTTTTGTATTTAAGCTGTGCATAGCCCATAATTCTTAATAGTGGATTTATGACCTTTGCCCTGATTTTGTAATTTAATTTTTTGAATAAGTGGTACATTCATACATTTACATTTTATTTTTGACATGGGGTCTCGTTGTGTTGTCTAGGCTGGACTCAAACTCCTGGGTTCAAGCAATCCTCTTGCTTTAGCCTCCCAAGCAGCTGGGACTACAGGCACATGTCACTGTGCCCAGCTACGGTTAAAATATTTTCTTTAACGTATAAAAGGGTATATAACAACAAAATGTTTCCCATCACTGTCTGCCAGGCAACTGGTTCTCCTTTTTATAGCTAAATTGATAGAGCTGTTTGTGCATATACAGGAACACATAAATATGTTTCTAAAAATCTTTTTACACAAACAAGTGGCATACTACATACGCTTTTGTATTCCTTTTTTCCAATTAGTAATTTATCTTACAGATATTATCATAACTGTACACAATAGTGTCCCTATTCTGTTTTAGAGCTACAGAGAATTTCACATATATACACCGATGGACATTAAATTGTTTTCACATTGATATGTTGATGGAATTATACATTGATGGACATTAAATTGTTAAAAAATTTTGCTATTAGGAACAGCACAGTAATGAATAACCATCTATATATGGTCATCTCACTTGAGTGAAAGCATATCTAGAGACAAAGTCTCTCCAGAAGTAGATTTGCTGCAATTAGTGGTACTACACCATCACCTAGGGGTTTTAACAATATGCATTCTCATCAGTAATACATGAGATGGCCTGTTTCCATACCCTCTCCTCAGCGCAAAATGTGCCCAAACATTTAATCTTTGGCAATCAGCTTATTGAAAAATGATATCTCAGTGTAGTTTTATTTTATTATTGTCATTATTTGAGACAGAGTCTTGCTTTGTCACACAGGCTGGAATGCAGTGGTGCAATCTCAGTTCACTGCAATCTCCGCCTCCTGGGTTCAAGTGATTCTCATGCCTCAGTCTTCTGAGTATCTGGGACTGTAGGTGCATGCCACCATGCCCAGCTAATTTTTGTATGTTTAGTGGAGACGGGGTTTCACCATGCTGGTCAGGCTGGTCTGGAACTCCTGATTTCAAGTGATCCACCTGCCTAGGCCTTCCAAATTGCTGGGATTAAAGGCGTGAACCACTGTGCCCGGCTGTCAGTGTAGTTTTAATTTGCTTTTTAAAAATTATTAATGTAGTTTGTCATCTTATTTTATTCATTTTTATTTCCTTTCCTATGAATTATCTGTTCATGTAATTTTTCTATTGGATATGATCTTTTATTAATTTGTAGTGGTTCTTTTTTATTAGGAAAATTAGCTCTTTCTGGTACTAATTGCAAATAATTTTTTTTTTCTGGTTAGCTCTCTGTCTTTTGACTTTGCTTCTGATGGCTTTTTCCATATAGATTTTTAAAATTATGTGATTAACTTTATCAACATTTTTAATGCCTTCTGGTTTTTGTGTCACTGTTAGAAAAAGCTTAACCATTCCATAGTTATAAGATTAATTCTTCCATAATTTTTGTGCTGTTTGTTTTTAGCTTTTACATTTCTCATGTAAATTATTTGAAATTTGTCCTGGCATAAGATTCAGATTTGACTTTATTTTCTAGATGACTATCCATTTGTTCAAACAATATTTATTTAATTATTTTCTGTGGTAATAGCCAAATGTGAATTGTCCATGGGGGAAAAAAATGCAGTTTAATCAACATTGTCAGTAAAGATATGCTTGGCTAAGCACTTTCTTTTTGTCCTCTTCTCCCTCCTTTCCTTCCTTCTCCTTTCTTCCCTTCACTCTTTTCCTCTTCTCTTTTCTGCTTTTCTTTTTTTTGTTGCTGTTGATATGCAGCTGGATTCATTCTCTTTGGGGATAGAAAATTTTTTTAATTTTCTCAGAAATTTTTAGATTTGTAAATTATATTATACATCTTTGTTTTGTGCAGTGCATTTCTTTCACACCCTTTGGGTGTAGCTGCTATAAATTGGTAGTAGGAATTAAACAATTGGCAACTGTGGGATGACTTTCATTTAAGCAAGAACACTAGACAAGGAGAAGAACTAAATTTTGGTACCAGCCTTGCCATTAATGATTTGAACTTCACCAAGTAACTAAACCTCTTTGGCCCGAAGTTTCATTTTCATAATTGCTTCATATTAGTAAATGACTTTGAGATTTCTTCAAGTTTAATATTCTATTAAATTTGATTCTGACACAACCCCTGTCTATCTCATAGAGATGTTCTGAAGATCTAACAAGAAAATATATGTGAAAACACATTTTAAGCTTTAAAACAATTCACAGTATTGCTAAACACACTGGAATAAATCTTATTTATATGTGCAGATCCTCACATATCTTTTTAGAGTTATGCAATTGATTGTCATATGTAAGTCAATAAGGGAGGAAGAGGAAAAGAAGTTCAAAAGGAGTCCATCATCAATCTGATAAGAGTTGCTGTAACCACCAATGTGCATTGATTCTACCTTCATAGTTAATGCAGCCATTGGAGTCTTCTTGACCTGCCATCAGAGCTTCCACTTCTTCCTCTTTCATCTTTTCACCTATGAAACAAAATTCTCCTTTCAGAAAAAAGGCCATGTGATATTTTCAAAATTCCACCATAGGTCATCAGTCAAGGGCTTCTGGAGACTAAACTCTTGGAGTACAGGAATTGTTACTTTCCCATTGGTTGACTTAGCATATTGTCAACCAATTGGTTTTGAATGAGTTAATTAAATACACATAATCCCTGGTCATACTAACTGTATCCTATGAGAACTTCCATACTTTCCTTTACTTATTCATTATCAATATTTTCAGTTAGCATTTTCACCAAATAAACTCACTGCCACTGAGGCCAATTGAAATGGTCATTAACTTTCGACTTTTTTTTCTCCATTTTCCCTTTGTAGTCTTTCCTCCTATTTTGGTTATGTCACGTTCTTTTCTATATATTCTGTCTCACTAAGTCCACTGAAATAAATTCCCTTACCTAGGGTGGCTAGAACATGGCGGAGTTCAGCACCCATGACTGTGCCATTGCCTTCCTTGTCAAAGACACGCAGACCCTCAACAAAGTCTTCGTAGGTGCCCTGGTCCTTGTTGTTGGAAATGGCTTGCATCATAGGCAGAAATTGTTCAAATTCAATTTTCTTGGCATTCATCTCTGTGAGAAATTGCAATTTTGAGGATTATTAGCTACCATAATACTGAGTCACAATTTAAACTTGAAAAGTTATTCTAGATTATCTGAAAAATGTTCACATAGCTTAAATTTTAGCTGGTAAATTGCTAAAATATCAAGAAAATGGTAATGGTTATTGGCATGAGCTCTGGAGTTCCAGTGCCTGAATTTTTATTCCCAGTCTATCATTTGTAACTCTGACCGTGCACAAGTTAACGTTTCTGTGCCTCAAGGTTTATCTGTAAAATAGAGATAACTAATAAGTGTTTTGTGAGAACTAAATGAGCTAATTAATGCAAAGTTTATTATAATATCTAGAATAAACTATGTGCTTAATAAGTGTTAGCTTTTTTAAAATAGTGTGCATTTAATATTTCCAATAAATACTTGCAAAACAATAGAAAAATGCACTGAGATACAACAAACTCATTAGTGCGTTAATCCAGTAAAATTTAACTTTAGTACATATTCCACCTTTGTCCCCAGCTTTTGGAGGGCCTTCCCTTTACATTTTAAGTAATTTAAGAAGTTTACAAGGAGAGAGGTGTGTCAAATATTCTGTGATCTCCTGACTTCTTTGTACCTTAGAGGCCTGGAGATGATAGGATTTTATTATCTTCTGATAAGGTAAATCGTATTCATGGAAAATCTGGACAGTCTATTTTATACTATTCAGATGTATGTCAATGGTAAAGTTATGTATTCCCCCAAAATACTACTCTTCTACATTTCTATTACATGTAATTTATATTTTTACATTGAAATTATATTGAGTAATATAAAAAATTAAATTTGAATGCTGAATAAATGAGTATTTTATTTAAAATTTCATTAAAGATAGATGTTTGGTAAGTTGGAAAGTGACATTTAAAAATAAAGTTGCAGCCAGGCACAGTGGCTCACACCTATAATCTCACCACTTTGGGAAGCCAAGCCTGGTGGACTGCTTGAGTTCAGCAGTTTGAGACCTGCCTGGGCAACATGGCAAGACCCCATCTCTACCAAAAAAAAAAAAAAAAAAAACAATTCAAACTTGGCGATGCATGCCTGTAGTCCCCAGCTACTTGGGAGGCTGAAGCAGGAGGATTGCGTGAGCCTGGGAAATGGAGGTTGCTGTGAACCAAGATAATGCCACTGTACTCTAGCCTGGATGACAGAGTGAGACCCTATAATAAATAAATAGATAAATAAATAGAAAAATATATATTATATATATATATATATATATATATATATATATATAAAAATTAGGTTTGGCTGGGTGTGAAGGCTTATGCCTGAAAACTCAGCACTTTGGGGGGCTGAGGCAGGAGGATTGCTTGAACACAGGAGGTTGAGGCTGCAATAAGCTAGGATCATGCCACTGCATTCCCAGTTGGGTGACAGAGTGAGACCCTGCCTCAAAAAAATAAAATAAAAATAAGGTTTGCCTTATTGCTTGCTCACTTTATCTCATGCTCTTGGCTTTCTGAATGATATAATTGGAAATTTCCTTCCAAAGAAAATGAAGTAAGCAGGCCAATTTTGAGTTTAAGTTTTCTTGAAATCAAATTTTCTTTTTCTAACAAAGGAAGGTCTACAAAGAGTTTCAGTTGTCAAGGGGAAAAAGATATTATTTGTTCTCTTACACCCCTCTCTCTGTTTCCTAATGACAAAGATAAATAGTCTGAATATCTATTTGAAAACCTTCAGTTTTGTGTCTCTTTCAAAATTTTTTTTTTTTTCAAAAATTATTTTTGATTGACACATACTAATTGTACATATTTATGGGGTAAAGTGTGATATTTGGATACATGTGTACAATGTGTTATGATCAAATCAGGATAATTAGCATACTGATCACCTCAAACACTTATCATTTCTTTGTATTGGGAACATTCAAGATCAACTCCTTTAGCTATTTGAAAATAAATTGTTGCTAATATAGTCATCCTATAGTGCTTTAGAACACTAGAACTATTCCTCCTATCTAGTTATGATTTTGCATTCATTAACCGACCTCTGGCTATCTCTTATCCCCTCCACCCTTCATTAAAGGTGGGTTTGGTAAGTTGGGAAGTGGAATTTAAAAATAAGGTTTCAGCTCGGCGCAGTAGCTCACATTTATAATCCCAGCACTTTGGGAGGCTGAGTTGGGCAGTTGCTTGAACTCAGGAGTTTGAGACCAGCCTGGGCAACATGGCGAGACCCCAAAACAAAAATTAGCTGGGCGTGGTGGTGCACGTCTGTAGTCTTAGCTACTTGGAAGGACTAGAACACTAGAATTTATTTAGAACACTAGAATGTATTCCTCCAATCTAGCTATACTTTTGTATTTATTAACCAACCTTTGGCTATCCCTTATTCCTCTAGAAAGCACTACTTTCCACTTCTCTAAATTAAAATTTTTTAGATTCTACATATGAGTGAGAACATGTAGGTTGATTTTTCTGTCCCTGGCTCATTTTACTTAACATGATATTTTCCCAGCTCATCCATATTGCAGCAAATAAGAGAATTTCATTCTTTTTTATGGTTAAATAGTATTCCATTGTGTATATATGTATATATATATATACACACACATACATATATATATATATATATATATATATATATATATATACCATATTTTCTTTATCCATTCATCTGTTGATGGACATTTAAGTTGATTCCATATCTTGGCCATCATGAATAGTGTTGCAATAAACATGGGAATACAGATTTTTTGACATATTGATTTCTTTTCCTTTAGAAACATGCCCAGTAGTGGGATTGCTGGATCACATAATAGTTCCATTTTTGGTTTTTTGATAAAACATACTATTTTCCCTAATGGCTATAATAACTTACATTCTCAGCAACAGTATATAGCTCCCATTTCTCTGCATCTTCCACAGCATTCATTTTTTGTTTTTTTAATAATGACCATTCCAAGGGGGTAAGATGGCATTTCATTTTTATTTTTACTTTCCATTTCCCTGGTAATTAGTGACATCAAGCATTTGAAAATATACCTGTTGGCCATTTGTATATCTTGTTTTGAAGGATGTCTATTCGGTTCATTTGCCCATTTTTTGACTGGATTATTTGTGGGTTTTTAATTTTTTATTTTTGGCTGTTGAGTTCTTTATATATTTTTGATATTATTTCCTTGTCAAACAATTTGCAAATGTGTCTTGTCTTTTTTGTTTGTTTTGAGTACCATTTTCCATTAAACTATTATACTTTTCAATAAAAGCATTGAGATTAAAAATAATTTCCTTATTTTACAATAATGACTGAATTCCTGGATTGAGTAAATGACTTCTGCAATTTTGCCACTTAATTTCTCACTAATTTTTTTTCCCTAGGATTATCCCTGCGCTGAGTCCTTTGACACTCTGCTTCTGTCCACTCATAGCAGCAGCGTGTCAAAGGACAGTACAGGGCAATCAGCATGTATTTTTCAGTTGCTTGACAAAGTTGCAATTTGATTTCTACAGCTTTTATCAGAGGGAATCTTCTCTAGAACTGTGCCATTGGAATTTACTCAGAATAGTTTATAAAGTGTTTTAAGTCATATTTAACATCTTTGCCAAAATGTGTTTTGCCTTTGAAGATTTGAAATCTGAAAAAAATGTTCAGATTTGGATATTACTTAATTTCCTTAGCCTTTAATTAAATTATGAACATTCAAGATGATATTAGCATTAGGTATTATTTCTAATATCTAATGCTTAACATTAGATATTAGCATGACATTTTACCATGCTTGCAAATTCTCAAAGGAAGTTTAACTTATTTTATAAGGAAAAAAGCTGAGACTTTATATGGCCAAGAGGCACTCTTACCACAACCAGGAGTAAACTGAGCCCTATTATGTAAAACATTTTTTAATCAATCTCTCTCTCTCTCTCTCTCACACACACACACACACACACACCCCTATACATAGTTCCCTACACTTCCAAACTTCTTGGAAAAACTGATAGGTTACCTTCATTGCTGGGGTTTCCCAGAACTTTCCTGACCTCTGCATTGGTGGGATTTGTGCCCAGAGCTCGAAGGACATCGCCGACCTGGCTTAAGGTGATCTTGCATTCACCTGTTCTGTCAAACAGGAGAAATGCCTCCTTGAATTCTGCAAAAAGCAAGAAGCATTAGAGTGCTTTTATATTCCTCTAACCGGTTAGTTAACTCTAACTCCATCAAAAATTCAGTTCAAACATTTCTGTTCTACAGCTTTTGCCAACAGGACAGGTTGTTATCCTGGATTCTCTTTTTGTATCTCCAACTATCATTGGCAAAACCTTTTAGCATTTCTTTTCGGGATTATTTTAAAGCAGCATTTCCAACTTTAAGTTGCCTGTTATTGTTAACCAGATATGGAAATTGGAGCTCCTAGTCATATTTATTCATATTTCCTTACCTGCCTGGGAAAGAGGACTGGATTAAAAAAAAATTCCGAGGCCTTGAGAAATTTTAATAATCTCTTATATAATTAACAAGATTAACAAAATTTAAAAAAGAACAAATTTTCAACCAGGGTCATGGTATGTGAGGTTAACCCAAACTTTTCAAATTATATAGAAAAAACTCCTCTCAAGGTAAAAATTTCCTAGTTATCCCTTTAACAAGTTTTCTCCAGGACTAACTTTATTTTTCAGGAAAAACTTAGAAAGGTAAGACAAGTCTATACATTCTATAGTTTATTAACTAATGTGTGACTCTAGGAGGCTCCTATTATAATCAATTCAGAAGGAGACATACTTGTTTGGGTATGTTGCTGTGATAATCTCTTCACTCTTTCTTCAAATAATACATATGACATATGTTGCTATATCAGCTTTAGTATTTAGGTATGCCTTATAATTACAACTTTATGGAGAAAGTTGTAGATTCACATGCAGTTGTAGGAAATGATACAAAAAGATCTCTTGCATGCTCTGCCCAGTTTCTTTAAGTGGTGACATTTTGCAAAATTATATTATCACAACCAAGATATTCACATTGGTAGACTCCACCAATTTTAGTCACATTTTCCCAGTTTGCTTGATTCATTTTGTATGTATGTGTGTATATTAAGTACATATACACAGCCATTCTCATTCTTTTATGAATACGTATTTTAAAGTGTTAATCTAATTATAATCATTGTATTGATTACTTTCTCTGAATTTTGTCATTCTTTTTTTAATAGAACTGGTTTGACTTTCAAAATTATAGTGGCAAAGAATTTAGAAATGTATATCAAAAGACAGAAAGGGGTGCTACTATGAATTTCTGGGCCAGTAAAACCATTTTAATTAGAACTTATAAACTAGATGACATTTTCTGGGAAACTCAAAAGTACTGATGGTGACTTGAAGTTAATATCAACGATACTCAAAAAATTATTTGTGAATGAATTGCTAGAAGTGAAAACCTTTTTTTAAGGCTATCAGTGGTTTCAGATCAAAAGATGCTGTCTAGATAGATTACTCAGCAAAATATTCCATCTTACCATTCCTCCATCCCCTAATCTAACATTGCAGAGACATAATAATCACATTTCATTACAGATCATGTTATCATTATTTGTTAAAACTTACCCCTTAAATTCTTTGCAATTTGACTATAACAAATCAATTCCCTAAGCTAAAAAATTTGCTGCAGGCACTGAGAAGTCATTAGTCAAATATTATTTTCCATCTTTCTAGGGGACATGTGAAACTGAACTATTCTTGTTACTGGCTCCAGGCTTTCATGGACAGACTGCTCAGCAGGCTCACTATTACCCTGGTCAGATGCCGGAGTAGAAATAGGATTTTATGGGCTGTAATAGAATCACTCTGACATTAGCACTTTTGGTGATTTAAAGGCGGAGGCCAGAAAGACACTATTTTTCCTACTCCAGATTTTTAACCTAAGGTTTAGTTATTCTCTTGAAGAATTAATACCAAGGCAGGCTATGCTAGTTTCCAGAGGCTATTTGCCTGTTTCTTTTTAATAAAATTTGATTTGGATACAGCCATTCCCATTCTTTTATGAATTGTCTATGGTTGTCTTCACACCTCAGTGACAGAGTGGAGTTGTTTTTACAGAGACTGTGCTGACAGCAAAGCCTAATGTTTTTACTATTTGGCCTTTTAAGAAAAAGTTTGCTGACTTCTGGCCTATAACAGTATTGTTCTAGAACTTTTTGGTAATGATGGAATCGTCATTCTGGGCTGCCCAAAAAGGTGGGTATTAACAGTTGCTCTTGAATACTAAAATATGACTAGTAGAAGTGAGGAAAATGGATTTAAAAATTTTTAAATCTTTAAATTTTATTTTATATTTTAAATAAAACCTTATTTGTCCAGTAGACCCTCTAGCCACATGTGGCTATTTAAACTTTATAATTTAAATTCCACATAATTTAAACAAACTTGATAATTAAGTGTAAATAGCCACATGTGGTAAATGTGTCTACTGGACAGCACAAGACTTAGACCTTTAGAATGCTGTAATTTTCCAGTTTTTGCCCCCTTCAATCCCGTGATATACTCCAATAGAGCAGCCGTCCACAAAATTCTTTAAGCACTAAACAAGGAAACAAACTAAAAAATACTTTCATTTAAAAAACTATAGGTTTTCCCCATAATTTAAAATGCTTACATTTGTTTTCCTGCCACAAAGAAAACAATACACTATACCCATGTTTACTGAACTTCTGTATCTAAAATGTATTTCACAGATGGAATAAAGGTTTAATGCTCAACATTAAGTTCTTTTGTCCCTGCAAGGGTTTTTAAGTCTTCCGTTTTTTGATCCTGCAATATTTTGGTCACAGTGACTCTGTAAATTAACTGTTTGAGAGGACTGGGAGGCAGTAGGTGACAATGTAGCAGCATCACTAGTTAAAATGCATTAAAAATCAAACGGTTTATGGTAGAATCACCAACTGTTTTCAATGAGAAAAAAAATTCCTTCACTGTATAATTTAAAATAATCTTGAGTTATGAGTCACCAAATTATCTAATCTGTCTACATAAGGCTATTAACCATGATGCAGATGCATGTGAGTCTGTACTACACAAATATCCCTTGTTTCTCAATTTATGTTCAGGTATCAACTATTTCAGACACTGAAACACACTTGAAGAATGTGAAATTCTTTAGGTAGAGAACTGAGTATTTGAATAGGTTCTTATTAATATAATTAATATAATTATATATTATATATATTACTATAATTATATAATTATATATTACTATAATTATAATTATTTATACCTTGCATATCATAATATATGTAATATAGACATACTACTTATGATCAATATTTTAATCTATACAATATTTTGAAGCTTTTTCTCCTCCTTCCATCTATAGGTTTATTTATGTCTCAGTTCATTTAGATATGTGACACTTTCACTCCATAAAACGCTCCTCCCTGCACTTCCTAATGAAAACATCAAGCTCCTGTGGGCATGGGATCTGTTGGCTCCAAAGACCCAAAGGTGAAAAGGTTGACATGTTAGGGAAAATATTCAGATTCTCTTGAATCTTAAGAGTTTGGAGTCCTAAAAATTTTAATCAGCTTAAACTATTGTCAGATTTTGATCCTATCACTAATTTTTTGAGTCATTGAGAAAGTCTTGTCACCTCTCTGGGAGTCTGTCTTGCATATCTAAGGGAAGGGTTAAACCAGGAGACATTTAATATTCCTTCTACAGTTCCATGATAAATTAATCCTCCTTCTTTGTTTCTGAATTCATTTTTATTCTACAACTCACTATGTTATCTATTGACATGATATAGGTTTGGTAATTTGGCAGTTTTACAATCAATTTTATTTTCGAAATTGACAATTCAGACTTGTCAAATCTCTTTAGGGATTATATTAGCAATTTAGCTATCTAAAATATACATCTTTTGGGATATATATATATATATCATATATACATATATGGTATTAGCTATTGTATCAAATTGGTTTTATTTAGATATCATTGAATGTAAGGGCCTATTTTGTGGTGTTTATCTTTTGCTTGTTAAACCTTTGACTACTGAGTATCAGCAAGGGTTTCAGGTTGAGCTAATTTATATTTAGAGTGATTGAGAGCAATTTATATTTAGAGTAGCAACACCAGTGGGGATAATTAAGAAGAGCTAATCTCATCCCAAGGGAGTTGGTTTTCACACATACCATCTTTATGAGTGTGCACATTTAACAAACATAGCTTTTAAACTTACCATCCTGCTGTTCCTTAGAGAACTCGATCTGTTAGAAAGGAATTGACCACAAAGAATGTTTTAACCAAACAAAAATTTTCTGATTTGTAGTTGTATCCAGCTCATTCCCTGAGTAATCTTCAAAGTAAGCTCCAAAAGTCAGCTTACTTTTCAGAGTTCAGGCATAGCTTGGACACTAACAGGTTGAGCCGCAATGTAACATGCCTTGAAGTTAAGTAATATTGCAGAAACTAGGCAGTGCTGTGCCTACATCTGTAGCAGAGAAACTCAGTTCACTTACCAGCAATCTGGTCAGCACTGAAGGACTGCAGTGGTGAGGAAGAGAAAGAAAGATAAAAACTAGTACTCTTTCAAATGCATTGACAGAAGAATGAGTCCTGCTTGCTCTGAGATTTTTTAGAAAGCTATGTAGGTGTCTTGGCATAAGAAGGTTGCCTTAGGGTACTTTTGAATCTAGGAACATAAAAAACTATTGCAAAAGATAATTAGGGAATATCTTTCTATATCTTAATGAATGATTTAACAAATTCTATATTAAATACTTCCTAGAAAAATATAATAATCTACAATATGTCTAATAAAATACACGATGTTAAGAGTACAGATACTATTAAGAGTACAGACATTAAAAAGACTATCTTAAGTCTGTCTTCTATTTAACAAGTACTTTAAAAAAAAAGTATGCAAAACACAATGTATCCAAAGCAGTTCACTTAATTTTAGCTATCAGCATCACTGGATTGTATTTAAAGGACTAATATTTTGCTGTAGCTACAGGTTTTTTTTTTCTCCTAAATTTAGATATAATGAACCTTATGTGATACAGCAAGAGTTGGTGAAGCATAAAGCACAGCTCTTGGAAGTAAGATGTATTTTTCCAGTTGGTAAACAGCTTTAATAATTTTTTTGCTATTTCCAATGCATCTCAACAAAATCCAAAAGCAGATTCTAAAGACTCATATTGAATATATTCTCTTCAGTTCCATTCTTTGCCTATCTTTCTTCTCAATAAGATCATATCCTCTATCTATTTTCTCCTATAAATGACAAATGGTTGTCTTATAGGACCCACCATGATGGAGTGACTGGGCTGCAACACAGCAGGGAAGCCGAAGAGTGAGTTGAGGGCTGCTCCAGTCCCTGAGTGGGGTCCTCCCTGGCTGAGGCTCCCTTTTATTTCTGGGCAAGCTTTGACCTCACAACTAGCATCAGGTTTCAGAGAAAAGTTGCCACACCCCTTGGAGAGTTCTTTAGCTTTCTTAGGGCAAAGGGAGAGATGGAGAGAGCTATTTTTAGGTGACCGGAACCTGGGAGTGGACAGCCATAGTGAGACCAAAGCCTGTCAGTACTTTTATGGTCTTTATTTCCAAGATATTCTCTTGGAGCATCTTCCTTTAAGAAGCTTCCTATTTGTTTTGTGGCAGAAGAGCTTAGAATTTCTTTAAGGTCTCGTGCTAGACCCTTCCCTTGATGATGGTGGACTTTTAAAACTTCTAGTCAGCAAGTTTGAGTATTAATGCAACTTTTTTGATGGGACTAGTTTGGGGTTTCAAATAGCAAGTGCTATAGAAGGAACATCTTCTGAAATGCTGTCCTTTATGGTAAAGTTCAGAGGACTTGAAAAGGCCGTGCACATTCTGCATGTTTCTTAGGGTACACCCAAGTGACAGTCTGGTCAGGTCTTGAAATCTCCAATTAAAGATCGCTCTTTTGCAAGCATAATCTAAGCCGGGAATAGTTTAGATTTCTATTTTTCAACATTTTCCTTTAGTCTCCTTACATTAGGTCTAGTTATTTTCCTCCCTCCTTGTTATCTTTATAATGGCTGAGTAGTCATATTTTTTGATTTTTCAGAAGTTTTTTTAGGCAGGAAAGCCAATAGACCATTTTTACATTCTTTTTCGCTCATCCTGTATATTTTTTTAAAAAAAACAAAGCTATGCATAAGTTCTTACTGGAATATGCTGTTTCTGTTTCTGCCTTGGCAAACACTCTATGGCTCAGTCCCTACACCAAGAAACCAAAAGAATGCAAGGCAGAGCTTGTGGAATGCCAAATTGTACTTTATTTTATTTAATTATTACTTTTGAGACAGAATCTTGCTCTGTCACCCTGACTGGAGTGTAATGGTACAGTCACAGCTCACTGTGGCCTCGAACTCCTGGGCTCAAGTGATCTTCCCATCCCAGACTCCTGAGTAGCTATAACTACAGGCATGTGCCATTGCACTGCACCTGACTAATTTTTATTTTCATTCTTTTGTGGAGACAGGGTCTCAATTGTGTTGCTCAGGCTAGTTTGGGCTCCTGGCCTAAAACCATCATCCTGCCCAAAGTGTTGGGATTGCAGGCATGAGTTATCTTGCCCAGCCAAAAGTGTATTTTAGAATTTTAAAGGTATCTAGGGGATTGGCCAGCAATGGATTTTCACGGTAGCTTCCTGAAAATAGTGAGCAACTCCCTTCTAGAAATGGTACTGGGAAAAGTGGTACAGGAAAAGAACCTTCTAGGATGTCCACTAAAGTTCAGACAAAATATTTATCTGTTTTCTACATGTTTAAAGCAGCTCACAGGCATAATGTATGTTGGAGATTAATTGTAACTTGAATACTGCTTCAGCAACTGTTTTTAAAGGGATGGTTCACAAAAAGCATGAAATCTTTCCTACTAGAAAGACATATACTTTGTAGCTTCTCCTCAAACCATTTCAGAATAAACCAGCATTTAATATGATACCACTTTTGGCTCTAAGTTTATGAGTAGTGAAAAAAATCTCATAGGATCTTAGGTCCTAAAATGAAAACTGAAAATATAATTCTAAAATTATAAGTACCCAGGTAAACACTTTCATAAATAGCTTGACATTTTGAAGGGTTATTGGGAAATGAAATTTAATAGAAAAATCAAAAAATGCTTTGGATCATTAGGGGGAAATGGAAGGGAGAGACGAAAGTAGAAATGTGTAATCTTTGAATATTACAAGATTTGGAATCTTATAATTTTTGACATAAATGAAAGCATCAGAGCTTACCATGTTATGTTTGTGTTCTTTTTTAGTTTTGTAATTTATGTAATTATGTTATTAAATTTGAATTGTCTTATGATTTTTGAGAACTAGCATATATTATTAGTTGAGCTAACAATTATAAATAATACAAAATTAACCATCAAAATTGCCCTACAAAACATAATTATTTTCATATTTACTATTTTTTTTCAGGTAAATAAAGTGTCCTTGCCTAGATATTAAAGATGGTTAATTTGTATGAAATCTACTGAGTAAACTGAAAAGTCAGTTTAAAAGTTATATTTGTGCCAGGTACAGTGGCTCATGCATATAATCCAAGCATTTTGGTCAGGAGTTTGAGACCAGCCTGGTCAACATGGTAAAACCTTCTCTCTACTAAAAATACAAGAATTAAACAGTCATGGTGATGTGTGCCTGTAGTCTCAGCTACTCAGGAGGCTGAGGCAGGAGAATCGCTTGAACTCGGGAGGCAGAGGTTGCAGGGAGCCAAGATGGCACCATTGCACCCAAGCCTGGGCTACAGAGTGAGACTTCATCTCAAAAAAAAAAAAAAAAGTCGTGTTTATGTTAAGAATAACCTATCCCTTTCCTAATGACTTGGATATTATAAAGTTTGTTATTATTAAAGTAGAAGCAGTTAAGTGATATGCAGTTATTAACTATTTCACCCTTGTCTTTCTCCATACCTTTATTACATAGAGAATGCATTGAGATTTTTTTGGTACTTACTGAGAATAAACATAAATATTTGAGCACTTTTTTTTTTGACAACAATAGGTAAGCCTACAGTATAGTCTAGTCTAGAGAAAAAACTGTAGTTTAAAAACTAGAAGACCTAGATTCTGTGCTCACAGAATAAATGCTATGTTTTGTTTGGAACACTTTTTTTTTTTTTTTTTTTTTTTTTTTTTTATTTTTTTTTTTTTTTTTTTTGAGACAGAGTTTTGCTCTTGTTGCCCCAGATGGATTGCAATGGTGCGATCTCAGCTCACTGCAACCTCCGCCTCCTGGGTTCAAGCCATTCTTCTGTCTGGCACACTTTTATAAATGACAAAAGTTATCTTCTCTCTCTTCCTTGGGGTTATGATGATGGGATAATCAGCCCTTTGAACAAAGGCAAATGAATTGTGTAATATGAATACACAGTGTCGACTGGTTTTGGCTTCAGTTCTCTATGTCATCATTTAGCTGGTTTTAAAAATCGGATTTACCTTTCCTCTTTTTGAAATCCTCTCCTCTCGTTGCATCTTTTTAGAAATAAAATATGCGACAAGCCCTGATAAAATGTGTTACCCTTGAAAGAAAGGTTTCCTTTCTCTGTTTCCCCAGTTATCCAATATCATCCACTGAAAGTTGTTTAACCTTCCTGATTGTAAGCTTCTGGGAAGCATAGACCATTCCCAAAGTCATTTGTTCCTGATGTGGACCCAGAAGTGAGCCTTCCCCAACCTGTCCCCGAATGAGCACTGCCCTTGCCTTATTCTTAGGGTTTATCCTTCCATAAC
The DNA here is from genome assembly GCF_001604975.1 of Cebus imitator. Classification (NCBI taxonomy): domain Eukaryota; kingdom Metazoa; phylum Chordata; class Mammalia; order Primates; family Cebidae; genus Cebus; species Cebus imitator. The sequence continues at coordinate 3,390,991 of NW_016107506.1, forward strand.
TCTATAGAATACCTTGCCTATATTTGAAGCTCAATAGGTTTTCATTAAGTTAAAATCATTAGAACGTATGCATATTCCAGAGCTTAGCATATTCTAAGCTCCTCCTTCAAACTTCTCCTCTAGAATGTTGGGTACCCTGAGGGAAAAGACTTCACCTGCTCAAAGTTGGCATGCTCATTTTGAATTATTGATATATGTACCTTTATATTTCTAGCACCTTCCTTTAGATTTATTTTTGTTTTTGTTGTGAGATGGCATTTTGCTTGTTGCCCAGGCTGGAGTGCAATGGCGTGATCTCAGCTCACTGCAACCTCCACCTCCCTGGTTCAATTGATTCTCCTACCACAGACTCCTGAGTAGCTGGGACTACAGGTGCGGGTCACCACGCCTGGCTAATTTTTTGTATTTTTAGTAGAGACGAGGTTTCACTGTGTTAGCCAGGATGGTCTTGATCTCCTGACCTTCTGATCTGCACACCTTCACCTCCCAGAATGCTGGGATTACAAGTGTGAGCCACCGTGCCAGCCCCTTCCTTTAGATTTTATATAAATATTTTGGCCTGGTCTTCAAATTTTCTAAACCCCAATTTGTCTTGTTAAGGCTTTTTTATATTTTAGCCTACATATTTATTTTAGACTGTTAGTAAACTAGTTACATTCCACATTTTTATGATTTGTGTTATCATTTAATGTTGGATTTAGATTGTAATAGTACTCTACAATATACTGCTACTAAAAATATTTTTTATTATAATGATTACAAATTCCTTTTTACTTTGAGAAGCATCTTTCTAATATTAATAATGAGATTCACTTAACTAATGAAAGATAAGACAAAGTATGTATTAGGTTGGTGCAAAAGTAATTGCAGTTTTGCCATTACTTTTGCACCAACCTAATAGAAATAATTGAATTACAGAAAAAATAATAAAATGCTGTTAATCAAACAGGCTCTGGAATTGATGTAGGTTAAGCCTTAGTAAAAGAAGAAGAGCTATAGTTAAAGATAATTGGGGAGATATGTAATATTGAATACTGGGGGAAAATGCCCTGGGAAGGAACATGGACTACATTCTTCAAAGAACTTGATGGTCCTTGCATGGTACAATGGGGACTAATGACTATAAAGGCTAAATAAAGAAGCTAATATAATCAGAGCCAGTTTTCAATCAAATAAAACACTGCTGCATGCTCTCTCATTTAATGTCTGGCAGAGAGACCAAAAACCTGGATATATAGAAATCCTTAAACTTTACCTAATTTTCACTCCACTCTCACAGAGTTTCCAGGAACCACCATAAAAGTCCAGGAAAAGCACTACTTTGAAACTCTTGGGAGTTTCGTGCTTAGAATAACTCACTTAAGTTGAGGGAAATACTTCTTCTTTGCATTTTTGACCTCAACGTAGGATATACTTAGGCTAGTATATACATAGGCTGGTTACTATAACATGATATAAATAGGGGAAATTAAGAGTATTGAGAATATGGTACCAGCTCAGTTTCTCTAACATAAGAGAGATTAGATGGTTAGATTGCATAAATTGATCTGAACTGAGACAAAATGTTTAATTTTGCGCTATGAAGTCCCAGGCCAGTCAACTGAATTCAGTCATATAGAGCAATAATTATTAAAATAAAACAATTCAGACCTACAGGAACTAAGCGAGTTCTAAGTGACTTTTAATAAAAATCTAGAAACACAACCTGTCATACTTTTTCAGTTTTCTCATTAGCTTTCTCATAATTAATAATTGATAAAGAATTTTAAGTTTTCTTGAGAGCTGGCTATACTTCGTCTCCTTTGTGTATTTGTTTGCATATAATTTCTTAAAAATTTACCTGTGTTTTTGTTCATTCCTTTAGTTGAAAAAATTATTTGTGTGTGTGTTTTAAGACATAAGTATCTGCTTCTTCCTATTTGTCTGGAATAAAAGTTCCTTTTGTGACAGCAGGGATAAGAATATTGGCATTGCCATTCTGGAGACTTCAAGAACTTGTAGAAAGAGAACTGGATTGGGAATTTCATTTTGGCTTTCTTATCACAAATCATGTGATAAGATTATTTTGATTAAATAACTTTTCTCATCCAGGCCTGTAGTTTCCTTAGTATAATATTCTACTGCACATTTTCTAGAATTTCTTATGTTTCTGCAATGTGAGTTTTCTATCCTTTTGTCAGTAGAATCTACTTCAACTCATTTACTTTAATGGAAAAAGAAGGATGCCTAAAAATTCAATAGGTAATATTAGTCTGAAGTAATTTAGATAAATAGGAATTAAACAAAATATAACTTTATAACATCATGTTCAAGCAAGTTATTTTTTTTAATAAACAGAAAACATTATGCTATTGAGCATTTACCAGGTACTTTACCACAGTGCAAGGAAGAGTATAAAGTTGATAAGATGTGGTTCTATCTTTAGGGAAGCTTTTCTTCTCTGGCTTCACTTCACTGTTATTAATTTGTGACCAGAATAGCCAGGATTTATCACCCATATACTATACCTTTTAACTAGTATAATTGAAGCCATTTCTACTTTTATATTGCAACTTTTGCCCTTTAAATTCTGATTTGAGGTAAAAAACAAACCTTAGAAGCTGATATAGAAAAAACCACAGAAGATCTTATTTTTATATGAAAAGTATTTCAGCCTGAAGAGCAGAAGAAGAAAGTGTAGTATCAGCAGACTAAATATAATCCTTTCCAACATGAGTCAGATGGTGCTTAATACTAGGTAATTATGGAATGAGTTCTAAAAACAGCTTTCCAGGGGGTTCATTTGCAGCACGAAAATGTCGAGAGCTAAATTTGGCACGGTCACTTTATGGTCTCCTTGTCTTGCAAATATTTAGTTTTACTTAAAAGTGTTACACACTATTAATTGGTGAACATATCTCTTCCTTTCCAAGCTGCATTTTCCTTTCAAAGACATTATCCTTCAAAATATAATTTGAGAGAAAGGTACAAAATGCCCTTTAATATTTTCCCACTTCTCTCCACCTGTTCTCTTCTGTTATGGCATAGATATCTGAAAGAGGAAATGTGATACTGATACCTAGTGATGGTGTCAAATAATTTCTGATTGCTCCTGAGGTTATATTCACATTGCAAATGGATTAAAATTACAATCGGCTAACATTACAAGTTGTATTAAAATTAATTTGATCTATTGAAAGGCCAGAGTAAAATAAAACAAACTTTTAAGATTATGTAAAGAAAAGTTAGAAATAACCTATACATATTTTTACCTACATTTTTCTAAGTAGAAACTGACTACATGTGTTCTTTTTCTCCAAATAAATAGGGTTAAGATTTTATCATATTATACATGTGGCATTGTATTTCTGTATACCATTCCAAAGAATATATGTTGAGATTTCCAGTTTAAATCATGCTGTTTATTTGTAAACAAAATAGAGATCTCATACCCTTCTTAGAGTATTAGCCTGATGGCAAAAATTGAAGGTCATGTTTGATGTGTATGTGTTTAATTAAACAAAACTAAAATTACTAAAACTCAATCAGTTTCATTACATCTAACAGCATTTAAAACTATCCATTAACAACATCTTACAGGAAGCTGAAACAAAGTGACTAGGAATCTTTCTAGGTTTCTGAAATTTCACCCTTCTTCTGTAAAACAGAACACCCAACTTGTCAGGTGCTAAGATAGGGAAAAGCTATAAAGAACAGAATAAAAGTGAACAGTCAAGGTCAAAACTCTTGGTGAACTTGCTCTGATGTGTCCGTCACCCCTCTTCTGGTTACACAGGAATGTACAGGGCAATATAAAAACTACTCTACCTCATTCCCATTAAGAGTGAAAAGGGCTCCTTTACACATTCTTAGAAATAGCAACTTAATTTTTATAAACGAGGGTGGTAGTTTCGAATATGGTTAACACAGTTGACTCTGGATTTCGCTTGCTAAGTTAAACCCTAGGTCCATCACTTAACTAGTTATTTGATCATATGCATAGCACTTACCCTCTTTTAAGCTCAGTTTCTTTACTTGCAAATTGTGGATGCAACAACTTCAGTGTAATATTGTGAGGATTAAATAAGATAATATGGCAAAGAGTCAATTCACAATGAATGTTGGTTGTTATTACAAAAAGCTTTATAAATTTCAGAGCCTTTTGTGGAACATGACTTCATTTGATTTTTCTCTTCTAAAGAAAACTGAATTTATATTAACTTTGTTAGAAATGAGAAAAGAGAACTTAAGATGAACAAAAGTAATCCTATACCTGGGCCAAAACAAATTGGGTGCCACAATGCATATCCAACTCTCTGCCTCCACTGAGTACCCATCAGTAAATACATGTGTTTGGGAACATTAGATTTCTACATTTTACATTAAATTAAAAATTTAAATCTTCCCAAGCATGTGGTCAATTGTTGATGCAAGATTTGTTATTTAATGGAGTTTCTGTCAATGCATTCTGTACCTTTATCACGTTTTATAATATCGCCCATAATATCTAGTCAGGACTGACCTGATTAAGTGGCAAATACAATGAGAATTAAAATTCAAACAGCACATTGAGAGACATGATTCACAATCCCATCACCTGATAGCAATTCTAACATATAATGCATGCATCATGCAGAAAATTCATTTACACATTGAAGATCTAGAATCTAGGCACATGGTTATGTTATTACTTTCATTATTGTACTTGGTTGCAGTTTTGAGCAATATGTGTTAATTCTTGTGTTTGAACCTACAACTGTACTTATGGTGGGTTTTAATTTCTATACCTGTGATTCTCTTAGGCTGTGTTCTTTTGGTCTAGGCATTGTTACTGGAAGTATTAGCTCTCTGAAGGCAAAGAGTGCTTAGAATTGCCAAGGACAATAACTTTAGTGTTCAAATATCAGCGATACTTCGTTGTTGAAAAGGATACTCATAGAAAATCCATTAGGATTGGACATCATGTAAGCATTCCTTCAGAGAGTATCATAAAGTTTGTGTCAGAACAATTGAAAAATGTTGTAAACTAACAACCAATAAACCAGGAAATCAGATTGGAAAGCACATTTAAGAAGTTGATAAAACTAATTAATTATATTCAAGATAATTCAAGATTTATGGGGAGTCAAATATATGGCTATTACATGTAGTATATTATTATGTGAAACATAGATATTATCTGGGAATACTATGGAGATATTAAGTTTTACCATGGCTATGACTATAGTATTACACAAAGACAGTTATGTTTAAACTACAGCATTACTCAAAATCTAAAGGACAGCTAAGTTTCTAATCTGATACGATTTATGAAAGAAAGTTTATAATCCAATTAAGTTTTGTTCTTTATTGAATTTTCAGAAAGTTAATGAATGCATATAACAGCTCTATTAATTTCTTTAAAGTTCATTTTCTCTGCTTGAAAAAATTGTATAGCTTTTATGAGGTAATATATCTTGAAACATTATTAAGTGATTAAAAGCATCATAATATGAAATGTTTTAAAAGATGTTTTAATTAGGCCTGTTACCTCCTGGGATAAAATAAAAGTTTATAAAACTCTCAAGTTGTATCACTTTTTTTGGCTATGCTAGAATACATCTAAATATGCACTGATTTATTTCATATTAATGAATGCAAAGCATTGAAGACATTTACATTTCTTTACAAAAGTATGTTAGTTTCAATTCCTATCTTTTTTTTCTGTTACAAATGGGCCTTCTGAATGGAAGATAAAGGTTATTTTTTTTCCTGTTTCTTCGATTCAGTTAACTTCCTTTTGATTTGTGTTCCTTATTAGAATCCATCACATCTTTTGTTCTGCAGTGAAATAATGAAGATGGAGCTACCTCATTCTCATAGAGACTTTCCAGGGGTATTTCCTTCTTTTGCTTAGTTGTACAAGCTCAAACTAGCATTAATTTAACATATTGACAGAAGAATAAATTCTCAAGATTCTGCAAAGTGTCACTTCTCTGCTGACTATGAACAACTAAATTCGCTTAATTTCTGGATTAGAAAAGAGATGTTTTGTCTTTTCTTGGAGATCTCTGGCCTGCCAAACTAAATTTTTATTTATGTTCTCATACTTATACAGTTCCTCAGGGAAGAAAATTAATGCCTGTTTTCATTAGTTGGATATTTCTTTTTCTTCTTAGGTAAAGAAGGTACATTTATTTTTTCAGAAGTTTGTAATACCAGATACAAACAGATAACATTGTCTTATAAATCATAATAAATATAAAAAGGAATAGCTTTGACACGGATTCATATCTCTAATGTTACTATGGAGTGAAGAGTTAAAGTTTTTATATTATTTTATTTTTGAGATAGAGTTTCGCTCTTGTCACCCAGGCTGGAGTGCAATGGCGCTATCTTGGCTCACTGCAACCTCCGCCTCCAGAGTTCAAGCGATTCTCCTGCCTTAGCCTCCCAAGTAGCTGGGAGTACAGGTGCCTGCCACTACGCTGGGCTAATTTTTGTATTTTTAGTAGAGACAGGGTTTCACCATGTTGGCCATGTTGGTCTCGAACTCCTGACCTCAGATGATCTCCCTGCCTTGGCCTCCCAAAGGGGATTATAGGTATGAGCCACTGCACCCGGCAAGAGTTAAACTGAGGGACAATTAGAATTACTATCATGGCGAAGATCTCACTTATTGTGTAATGTAGTCAGTGTGCATCTATAAGGATACATTAACTAGGATTGCTGGAGATGAAAAATCTGGTTTCCTCTTAAAGAACTGTATGCATGCAGTCCTCAAGGTAGAAAAGCATTTATCAGAAGACCCGACATGCATTTTTTTTCCTCCTAAATGGATATCTGTTAAGAGTAGTTCTTAACAAATTCTATGACCAACTTTTTTCAAATACTTCAGATACCTACGAACTAAAGATGAAATATTTGTGATAATTTACTTCTATTTTAAACAAAATTTCATGTTTAACTGGAATGTTGTACAAATTATGAATATATTTAATTTTATTATGTAATGTCTAAGGGTGATCTAACTAAATATTTTGGGGACTCAAAAAAATTCTATAGTTATATTAAATAGTAAATGAAATGTTTATTTATGGGTCAGCATTATAGTTGCAAGTAAACAATGGTAAACTGGCAAAATTGAGATTTATTACATATACAACTTTTGGCTTAAGTGAAAAGATCACCTTGTGGGCACTTTTGCTCATTGGTTTTCCATATAAGGCAGGTTTCCTTAGATAAAAATTTTCAAATTGTAAGATGAGCCACTCAGAGCTCAGTGAATGAAGAGAAGGTACACATTTAATGTGTAACATCACTGGAAATTAATAGACATATTTATTTTTCCAAAAGCAGATAATCTTTTGACAATTGAGAACTTTGATCACAGCAAGGTGTTGACTCAATAATCACATTTTTCTTAGTTCAAGATTAGTATGGAAATGCTCAAAGACAAGCTAAAGCCATATAAACAACAAGTTTTACATTTTTTGTTAGTTTCATTTAGAAGAAACTCACAAATTCTGAATTAAATACTGTGTATAAATAAGATGACAGTTATAGTCACTGAAACACTTGAGTGCCTAATTTTCTGCACTGAGATCTCATTTAGTGTTGTATCAAATTTTATTAGGCAAAGCTGAAGGGAGAATTAACTTGAATTGCAAAAATCTTCTTTTTCAGAAGAAATAAAGCAACTGTCAAATACATCAACTGGGCCATCAACTGTTTTTAAACTTCCGGAAAAAAGTAGGGACTAAAGCTTTCCTTTTGATGTAATTGTAAGATAAAGGATCTGGTTTCCACAGAGATTTTCTTTAAAACCCAAACACTGGCTTAAATATTTTAAAATGCAATACCATTAAACATATACACTTTTTCCCTAAATAGTCAAAGTGCAGTTTAGGGGAAAATGCAAATTTGAGAATAAAAAATAGAGCAAGCACAGGCTTCACATATGAAACCATAATTTCTGAAATTATATGCTGGCATTCATTTTTTAAAGCAGGATTCTCTTCTTCAAATTCTACCAGTTCACTAAATAATGCCATTCCTCTCAATGAAAAATACACCCCTTTGCCAGTTCCTAGAGTTTCTTACTATTGAAAGATGTTTCAGTGACCAAACGATTCATCCATTTAGTTACCTTAATGGCAGAGAGGTCAATTTTTTCTTCTTTGGGTTTGGCTGGGGCAGGTGCAGGTGCCGGTGCCGGTGCTGGGGCAGGGGCAGCTGCAGCTGCAGGTTTCTTCACGTCTTTCTTTGGTGCCATTTTGTTTAAAAGGGTGGGTTAAAAAAAGAAGGAGTTCCTCCAAAAGAACCTGTCAAAATGATTCTTGGAAGAGGAGTGGTGGTTCGGTTGATCCACAGCCCAGTGTCTTGAAGGTGGACCCAGAGTGTTAAACAGTATAAGGGCATGCATATATATTTCACTTAGTACCTAATAGAATCTTGACACATGCGGCTGGATTGGACAGTTCTCTAGTCAAGGGGGATGGCATTCCAGCTCAGACTATAAATGGACTCTAAACGGTAAGGGCTTCATCAATTTTTTTAAACTCTCCTTCCTTTTTTCCCCCCCACCTCCATATATAAAGGAGAAAGAAATATGACAAAGCCAGCTTCAGATCCGTTGGTGACAGTAGGTAGATTGACTGTACTTTTTCTTGGTAGAATTACAGTTCTGCTGAAGTTGTAAATCTTTTTTTTTCCCCCTTGCCTAAGAGACTTTACTGAAGGATTCCATTTCAACTTGGAATTTTGACAGGGAGTATCACCAACTTTCACCCAGCTCCTTTGCTCGTGCTCCTCCCTCCTTGCCATAATTTGCAAGAAAATGTTGGTCAGCAAAGAAGTGGTGGTGGTTAAAAATAAAAACCAGACGTATAAGGAAAGCCCATCATGTCTTAAAGTGGCTTCCCTTCTAGGGAGCACAGACTCTGGCACTCTCTCTCTCTCCTTTAATTGTAATGAATTCTTTGCTAAAAAACTGCAACATGACTTCCTATAATTTTATTTTCTTTGCATAATCTAATGAAGCATATCAAATGGATGGAAATGACAGCAAGATATACCTTATTGCAAAACAACTTTTCTAATAGTAGCTTTCAATAAAAGCAGATACTTATTTACTTTATTTTCTAAATGAGTACAAAGTCTAATTATTTAATCACAGAAATATTTTGTCCATGCTAGGGAGACAAAATACATTTTTAGAGACATAAAGAGAGAAAATAACTTTAATTATCAACACTGTGAAAGTTGTGATAACTTAAAAGTTTTTCCTTTTCTGTCCTTGGTTTCCTCAGTTTGCAAGGCTAGATTCATATTAAGAAATATATGATAACCAATGGGCACTTTATAACTTTGTATGTGGTTAATTCTGCCCAGAGAAGGGGTTACAATTAGTAATCAGTTATTGCTCAGTATCACTCTCATTTCTGTTGTTTTAACTTGTGAAATATTTAATGAGTAGCTATTAACTACTTTTAAAAAAAGTTTGGGATTTTAAAAGAGCACATTTATACATTATATATAAAGGATATATATACATTTACTGTATGTGTGTGTGTATATATATATATATATATATATATACACACACATCCATACATGTATACAAATATATGTGTAAATATACATATTATATATTCTAATCGTTAAAAATAATTGTGTTTAAAGATACAGATTCATTAGACACCCTCTTGGGTCTGATATAAAAGCTTTCACTAACTTGGAGAAGGTCACTATTAATGTCCATATATTACAATTAAGCAAGATTAAGACTCTCAGATCAGAAATAATTCACCTAAATTACAATCAACCAACAGTTAATCAGTCTCTTATTTTACGTGATGGCATGAACTGAATTATTTTATCCATTTATGTTACAGAAAAAACATTTTGATTAGCTCCCTCCCTTGTTGCCCCAATCCAAGGACTCAATCATTGCCTAAATTTAGCTGCTGGTATCATTTTTTACATACAAGACAGTTAGGAGAATCTGAACATAGTTTACCTAGAATATTGTCTCGTATTTAAATAATTAGACTAGATTTTTAAAAATAATGCTATGTTTGTAACAGAGATACTTTCATAAACAGCAGAAATTTGTCCACTAGTTTTCCTTTGGATCATTAAAAGATAGATTGGTGTTTTCTGCAACTACTGAGAGATAGATATCTTGCTTTAACTTGTAGTTTGTTTCAATACTTTGTTTCATATGCACAAATGCCCTAAAATTTATGACAAGGTTAACAGATAAAGGAGCTTTATGCATTCTGGGCAAAAATATTTTGGTTTTCCTTGCATTCACAAAAGAAATTAAAACAATATAAAATATATAAATTCCTATGTTTAACCCACTCACTCAAAATATGTTTTACATTAGTACTGTCACTAAAAATCAATAATCTTGGTCTAAAAAAACTTAGATACCCCAGATTTGAAATAGGAACACTTTATTTCATAATAAGAAGGGAAATTATCTGATTCTATTATATATCTAAATCCTTTTGTGTTATTAACTATATATATTATTGATTTATGAATGCACAGAGGAAAATATGTTGGCATAAAATATTTTTCTTGGAAAGTAAAAATCACAAAGGCAAAGTACCATTCTTATCACATCAAAGGTACCTGCTCTTAGCATAGCATGGCATTACTTTTGATGTTAACCTTGACCGTGTGGTTGAGGTAGTCTTTGACTACCAAAAACCCATACCCCAGTCTAATCATGAGGAAAAGCACCCATCAAAACCAAACTGTGGGAATATTAGACAAAATTTCTGACAAGAACATCTTAAAATTGTCATGTTATCAAAATAAGAACTGTTTGAGAAAATTTTACTGCCTTGAAAATCCTAAGAAAACATCATGAGTAAATGTACTGTAGTGTCCTAGATGGGATCCTGAAAAGAAGGGACATTAGATAAAAACTAAGGAAATCTGAATAAAACATGGACTTTTGCTAATAATAATGTATCAATATTTGCTCATTAGGTATGATAATATACCATATACTGTAAGATGTTAACAATAGAGGAAACTTGGTGTGGGATACTTAGGAACTCTCTTTTCAACTTTTTTTAAAATCTAAAAGTACTCTAAAATAAAAAGTTTATTTTAGAAAAACCAACCAAGAACTAAAATTTAAAAAAAGTGGAAAATCTGAAACCTCATAGAAAAGAGGAATAAAATCTCATTCCTACTTAGTCAGCATTCTTTGTGTTTTGGGTCAGGTGTATTATAGAAGAAAAGTCTAAAAATATTTACAATTTATAGCAATGAGGTCTTTTTAAAATGGTTAATCCTATTGGGCACAATGCGTATGTATGTCACTTAGGCACTATTAGTTACAGAGAAATTACACGTGGAGAACAAATTTAGAGGTGTTCTGAAGTTGATCCTGAGTAATTTAATTTGATAATCAGAACAAAATGAAATTTCTCTGGACATACCCCCCTCCTTTTTATAGTGCTGTGTGACAGGACTTACTTGTAAGGAGAAAAAAGGGCAACAGCTGAGGATTCATGTTCTTGGTGACAGCTGACATGCTCTGTGTCCGGATCTTCCAAGTATTCCTCATACTTAACTGTACCATTTGCTGTGTAAGTTTTTTTAGATACCAAAGTTCAGGGAATGGCAAAAGGAAAAAAAAATCATTACTAAAAGTGGTCTTCTATAGTCTATCTCTAATCTGCTATGTTTCTTTGCCACATAGCCGAGCTTTAATATTTATTAATCTGTTTCTTATATGATGGTATAGATTTTTAGGTTCTTTTGGCTAAGATATAAAATAATTATTTTCTATTTGGAAATGTTGGGCCTGGGAAATGAGTACAACCAGTATTTCTCCTTCATTTCACTGACCAGGTAACCACAGACATTTACACATTCCACACATATTTCTCACCTATTATATTCTAGGCATTAGAATTAGTGATTGAACAAGATGAATCTGGTTCTTGTTTTCTTAGAAAACAGGTATTTGAAAGAAGATATAAACTAGGAATATGCAAACATAGGAGCTGGAAAAACTGACTCGTAGGCATCAGCAAAGGCCTCCTTAAGGAAGGGATAACTGGGTTGGAAACCACAGGAAGAGAGGCGTTTATAGATGAAGGGAGAAGGGAAGATAATTCAAAGCAAAAGCAGCAGCAGTGTACAAGGTGCCTTATAGTATTAAGGAGATATTAAACCAAGTTAGAAAAAAAATGTAAAAGACTATAAAATTACAAAGTAGATCAAAAATGGCTGCATCTATTGCTCTTCTTGCCACCTCACAAAAAGATTGATCTCTCTCTTTATATATAAAATTTAAAAATTCATCTTTTGTGTCTGCAAGCTATAGTAGAAATACCATCTATCCAGAGGACTGGAATAGCAAGTAGGTGACAGCTATTGAGAGAATAAAGTACATAATGAAATTTATCTGCTTTTATAATTCTTTTATGAAGAAGGAGGAGTTAGGAAATGTTGCCACTTTGTAATGAAAACACTGAAGAGGAACATTGATCAGAAATTCAATGTGTATTTCTTGCTTCCTATCAATCACTTTGCCAAAGTTGAAATTTTTGTGTGCTCTGTACAAGAATAATTTCTTTAAAACATAGACACTTTATTTTTTCTCAAATATTGGAACAATTAAAAGTGTTTAATAAAGTCTTGTTGAATTAGAATTGAATTTGTTGTCATAAGGCCATTATACATTCCTGAAGAAAAGGGATTGTTGGGTAATTAAGTACTTGGCACAATAATTTGAACATTTGAAGTTGGTAGTGTGAAATGTAATTTTCATTTTTATGAATATTTTTTGATCTAATGAGGTACTATATTAAGTTTAAAAGCTTATATTAATCCCCTTTGGCATAGAGAGAAATAAGAACTAATTTAAGTGTGTGGATTAACGTGTGTGTGCATGCTTGTGTTAAAAGTTATTTCCGAGTGGTAGGATTATGAGTTAATTTTATTTGCTAATCTATATGTTTATTTCTCTTCTCTGACTACACTTTGCTTATACAATAAATAAATAATAAAATAAAAAGTTATAATCCTGACAGTAAATTTTAGATATAAGCACAACCATATGTAAAAGCCAACTTGTTAAACTCTCAATTAAGACTTAGGATTTTTTCCCCTTACATTTACATAAATCACTTCATGTGTGTATGATAACTACTTGAAAACTTTCCAACAGCAAGCACTTGAAGTAAGTGGCTTTCACATTATTTAACGGCACTGCAATTCCTCCTCTAGATTTTGGCCCTAAGTTCACACATCCACTATGCCCAATACTTTGCTTACCAAAGTTCTTCCATCAACTAAGGTTTATTTCCTCCCCTGAGCTGCCTACAAATCACAATCCACATTTTGTGGATGAGATCTGTATAGAAACCACATTTTCTTACTGACTTTTTCCCTTTTAACAAATTGAGTAAAAAGTAGAGTTCATGGTTCTCCCAAGCCCTAATAAGTAGCATTTATTAAACCACACATTTTTCCAATTTCAACTTGCCTCATCAAGAATCAGACTGCATTTGTGATTGATTCAGAGAATAATTATGGAGTTCAAAAGCCCAACCTCAAAGCTAAAGCAAATAGTAGGTGGTCGAATTATTCTTCTATTGGAATATTGATTTATTGAGATCTGGTTTACTTCTATCTAGCTGCATGACTACTGACAATTATGTTTGCTTCAGAGAAGCTTTAATACAAAATTAGAGGAATGGATAGGGTAAGATCCAGCATCTCATTTTTACTGCAAAGTTCTATGATTTTTGCTTTTTGAAAAGTATATTATTAGTGGCCATCTGTTGAGGGCTAACATATTCCATCTCCTTTAATCCCCACAATTCTGAAGTAGGTATTATCATTTCCACTTTATAGATAAAAAGACTCAGAGGTAAAGCTACATGCTAGTTACCCACAGTAAAAGTGTTAAAAACAAGCCAACCATGGCTTGTACACCTGTAGTCCCAGCCACTTGAAGGGAGGCTGAGGCAAGAGGATCGCTTGAGCCCAGGAGTTGGAAGCTGCACTGAGCCATGATTATGCCACTGCATTCTAGCCTGGGCAACAGAGTGAGGCCCTGTCTCAAAAAACAAACAAAAACACCCATAAAACAACAACAACAACAAAAGTGTCAAAAACAGAAGGAGAACCCAGTTTTAATGAAATCCAAACCCCATTGCTTCCTAATGACTATGGGAAGGATAATGACATGTGAAAAACAGCAAGGAGCACACCTCAGCTATTCAGTTGTAGTAGAATTAGATTTTACCTTGTTAAAAAAAAGATCCAATTGAAGGTTATGTTTCAGAAGTGGACGGCCTCAAAGAAGCAAAAGAATTACTGGAATGTTAGAAATGCCAATGGCAGGGAGATCTTGAGTATACTGGAAATCACAAATTGGAAGACTGCACAATAACTAAGTGATCATAAGCCTAGCACTTATCTGAGAAATTTTATATACATATGTCATTTTTCATTAATAGAATCATCACGTTTGGAACTTACAAGATGAATCCTGACAATGGCCAACAAGGCCAGATTTGATCTAGTCCCCCACCTGTCTCCCTGAACTCTCAGAGTTCTCTTCACTTTGTTGGTCATATTCTGGCCATTCTGACCTTCTCACCTCAGGGCGTGATGTTGCTGTACCATTTTCTCAGAAGACATTTTCTGTATACTCTTTCATGGCTACTACCTAAGATCATTTCTAATTTAATCCCAAAGTTACCTTCTCTAAAAGACCTAACCAAATCATTCTACATTAATTAACCCCTACTCCAGTTATTACTTAGCCCAACATCTGTTTTTGTTATTCTCATGGACTTTATAATTTTTAATTAATTTTTTTCTAATATATTTAGGAAGTGAGCTTTATTAGATCAGGGACTCATCTCTCTGGTTCTCCATGAATCCCCAGCTCCCAACTCATAGTCAGCTCAAAACAATTTTTTTAATGGAATGGATGAACAAATGAAGAAAAGAATGTTACAGATTTTGGTGTTGCCAGATATAATTAAATGATTCAAGACAGTTTGGAGCCCCAAAATCTGAGCAAGAGAAAGAATTTGAATATTTGAATAGCTAGAAGAGAAGAATGAGGATGATCAAAATTGACTATTAGAACCCATTCTGAATGTTAATGGCTTTGGGAGTATTTAGTTGAAGAAAGAAAAAAGATGGCTTAAAATCAATTTTGATTATGTAAAATGTCACTATTAAGAGAATAGTCATCAGCTGTTCTTTATATGTGACTAACAGGGATGAGTGAGTGAATTTTCAGTTAAAAATAAATAGCTTTCTAACTGGGGATTATGAGGTACTCCAAAAGTGTTCTGAAAAGTTAACTGTTTCCTTTTAAGAATAAATGGGTGTTTAAGTGCAAGCTTATAAAGGACTGGGACTGGATAACAAAGATGATTTTTTAAATGTTTTCACTCCTCTCATCACTAAGTTTTTAACTAGTATTGTCTCTTTAACACTTAATAAATCCAATCCCTGTGTAAGTGAAGACTGGTATTTTTTCTTCTTTTGGTCTCAGAGTTACCTTGTTAGAGGTCATGCACATCCAGAGCCAAGCTGGAACCAGTGCTCAGGAATCTTGTTGTATGAAGGAGATAGTAAGTCATGTAAAAATTGAGTCAGCGTGATTCTTTACATGGTTAACATGCTGCTTCCCTTGGAGGTGGGGGTGTAGGGTTTCTCAAGGAAGGGCATTTATAGTGATTAAAATTGCTTAGAGATTGCTTCATTGGGTAATTCTGATGCTGTAGTATGTGATTCTGGCAAGAATGGGGAAGTATGAAAGGGACAGAAAATCCCAGATGATGTCAAGGAAGGGCACATGATGCAGAGACTACCTCAAGAAAAGGGGCTGTGGCAATAAGAAAACAGTAACCAAATGGTCAGACTATTGATCAGAAATCCTTCTTGATTACCTCCTGAGAAGGAGTTGAGAGTATAAATGTCTAAGGGCAATTACTGCCCGTTAACTTACCATTATTCTACAGTATTTCACATAGTTCCAAGAACAAATTGGCAAAAGAAATTTTGACAGCTGATATTTTTCTGGGAGATAAAATGAAAAGCACTGCTCAGGACAAAAAGGCCAAGAATAAATACTCAATATGTGCATATCTTAAAAGCCAACAATTTCACTCATAGGCATATGCCCCACACAAATGTGTGTGTATATGCATAAAGACATACATGGGCTGGGTGTGGTGGCTCATGCCTGTAATCCCAACAGCTTGGGGGGCTGAGGAGGGTGGATCACCTGAGGTCAGGAGTTCAAGACCAGTCTGGTCAACATGGTGAAACCCTGTTTCTACTAAAAATACAAAAATTTAGCCAGTTGTGGTGGTTGGCATCTGTAATCCCAGCTACTTGGGAGGCTGAGGCAGGAGACTTGCTTGAACCCAGAAGGCGGAGGTTGCAGTGAGCTGAGAACACACCATTGCACTCCAGCCT
>NW_016107506.1:3407473-3460068 GCF_001604975.1 Cebus imitator
AAAAAAAAAAAAAAAAGAAAGTACATAAACATCCTCAGCAATAATATTCATAAGTGCACAAAACTGGAAACCCAAATGCCCATTAACAGTAATATGGATAAAATACCATATATTTGCATAATGGAACACTAAACAGCAATAAGAATGAACTAACTACAGGTACATATAATAAGATGTATTAGTCTCACATAATGTTGAGTTATGGTTCTATTTATTTAAAGTTCAAGACCAAGACAAACCAACTGATGGTATTTGAAGACAGGATGGTAGTGGAGAGGAGGGTGGGGTAGTGAAGGAGCTGGTGGTTACGTGAATTTTTTCACTTTGTGATAATTTATAAGTTGTACCCTTAAGATTTCTGCATTTTTCCAAATGTATGTTATGCTTTAATAAAATGTTTGATAGGGAGAAGAAATAATACTGCCCTCCAAAGTAATGAATGACTTGGGTGGGATAAAAAAGACAGAGGGACTCTGTGTCAAGCCTGTCTTAGGGGCTTCAGACAGCATGAGTCTGGCTGTCTCCATTTTGAAGATGGGCAACAACTGCAGGGACAAGAATAGCCCGTGGCTGACGGTGCATTTGCTTCTACTTGTCCTGGTCAAGGTGTTCTAATTCGGGCCCAAGAGAGTATTCATGTCTCCAGGAGGCCACCCTATGGCACATTAGGCATTCTTGAGGGACTGGCCACCTTAGTCCTTGTGTTTGGAGCAGTTCTGGTAGAGGAGGAAACAGCACAAAGGGCACCTTTGCACTGCTGTAAACCAGTGCTAGGGTTTTTAAAAATGTGAAACACCTGTTTCCCTGTAATTACTAATTTCAACCTGAGGTCTCCAGCTTTTTAATTTGCTGGATACATTTTTTTTTATATCAAATGTGATGGGCGTTTCTGATGTGGAGGATGATTGGGACTAGTAAAGCTGGGAAGAAAGCAAAATGGGGTAGCAGGGGCCCTTTTCTCAGTTTCTACTGAAATATTTGTAGTCAAGACCAAGCACACATATTGATTCTCATCAAGTGTGAAAACGTTGTTGGCCCTGGAAGTGAGACCCATGAGACCATTTGTGCCTCACTCTTTCAAATGAATAGATTAAATTTCTCATAAGACGCTGCTTTTGACACACTCATACTGCATATATTAAAATCCTCCCTGGTGCCCATTTGGCAGTTAGGACTCAGGTAGTTTCAGTGCACCACAGCCTGTGTACCAACTGGAAAGGAGTTTTTTTTTTTTTTTTTTTCTTCCCTGGACTGTGTAAAGGAAGAATTATATTGCTGTTTGTTGAAAGAGACTATATATCTCACAAGTCCCATTTCAATAATCTTCTAGAAGCAAGAATGAATTTGGGATTGGAAAGGGCATTACAATATGGCTAAATAAATAGCAAGGGGTCCCTCAACACCTGGCTAGCCTGCAACATTACAAAATGACTTCTAAGCCTTACATTTTACAGTCTCTTTCTTCAGCAAACAGAGTCTGAAAGGTCTTACACAAAGACAGAATTTTAAGTCTGAACACTCAAGAAACGTGGTCTTCAAACTCTAAAGTGGTCATATAATTCCTTAAGAAGTACCAGAAACTTTCTGACTAAATCTTTTTATGTCTCCAATAATGGTTAAATCCAATATACCTTAGGATTTCCCTCAGATTTAGTCTTTTTAGATGTATACATACTCTTTGTATTCTTGTGCATTTCTCTAGCTTCATGACTAGGTTCTGTTATCATAGGTATATAAGACCATGTACAGGGCTGTGTATTAATATTGAAAGTCTGGAATTTTCAGATATCTTGGCAAAGGGAGAAATACCTTCTTGTTGGAGCATGGAGGATGAGAAACCCACAGGTTCTGAGTCCTCATGTCTGATGCTTGATCTGATTCCATTTTTTTTTTTCTCTCAAATTGTAAGTATTTCTTTAGGTGCAAAGGAGAAGGCCTACCTAAAGCAGACTGGTGTGAGTAGAGTTATTTTTATAGTGTGTCCTTTCCCAGTAATTTATGTTTCCTAGAATATTGATGAAAAAATGGATTAGCTCCCACAATATCTCATGGCACTCTCCCCCTCACATATTGGACTACAGTCATTCTGTCCTTCTTCAGTTCATTCTTTGGTATGATATTCTGTTCTTTCTTCCTAAATTGTTCTTTTAATCTTTCTTTCAATGAATGTCTTTCAAGTCTTACCTTAGAAGTAGGTCCTCTCTTCAGAGGGCTCTTACCTATCACACTATCTGAAGTCGGTTCTGCTCCTCTCATTCCATATTGTAACACTTCATTTGGTGGACTCATAGATTATAATAATTTGAATCATTTATTGATTATTGTCCCTCTCACTTAGAATATAAATTCCATAGAACAGTGCTCATGGTTATCTTATTTACTGTACTGATCCCAACCTAAGTGTCTATCAACAGACAAATGGATGTTTGGATAGTGCTATTGTGCTATTGCTATTGTGACTAGTGCTGAGATAAACATGCAAGTGCAGATACTCATGTACTGATTTCTTTTTCCTTTGGATAAATACTCAGAAGTAAGATTGCTGGATCGTTTGGTAGTTCTATTTTTAATTTTTAAGGAAATCATTATACTGTTTGTCATAGTGGTGGTATTAATTTACATTCCCATTAACACTGTGTAAGCATTTCCTTTTCTCTTCATTCTCATCAGCAATCTTAAATTTTTGTCTTTATTTTTATTTTTGAGATGGAGTTTTGCTTTTGTTGCCCAGGCTGGAGTGCAATGGCGTGACCTCAGCTCACTGCAACCTCCGCCTCCTGGGTTCAAGCGATTCTCCTGCCTCAGCCTCCTGAGTACTTGGAATTACAGGCATGCACCATCACACCTGGCTAATTTTGTATTTTTAGTAGAGAGACAGGGTTTCTCCACATTGGTCAGGCTGGTCTCAAACTCCTGACCTCAGGTGATCCACCCCCCTCAGCCTCCCAAAGTACTGGGAATGACAGCTATTCTAACTGGAGTAAGATGATATCTCATTGTAGTTTCCATTTGCATTTCCCTGATGCATAGTGATGTTGAGTATTTTTTCATATACCATTTGTATAAGGACATTTATATGCCTTATTTTCAGAAATGTCTGTTCTTGTCCTTTGCTCACTTTTTAATATAATTATTTGTGCGGTTTTTTCAGTTGTTGAGTTGTTTGAATTCCTTGTATATTCTGGATATTAATGCCTGGTTGGATGAATAGCTTACAAATATTTTCTCCCATTTAACAGATTGTCTCTTCATTGTCTTGGTTGTTTCTTTTTATGTGCAGAAGCTTTTTAGTTTAATATGCTACCATTTGTCTATTTTCATTTTTGTTGCCTGTGGTTTTGAGGTCTTAGCTGTAAAATCTTTGCCCAGACCAATGTACTGAAGAGTTTTCCTCATGTTTTCTTCTAGTAGTTTTATAGTTTTAAGTATTATGTTTAAGTCTAATCTACCTTAAGTCAATATTTGTATGTAGTGAAGATAGGGGTCCAGATAGAAGATATCTATATTCTTCTGCATGTAGATATCCAAATTTCCCATCACCATTAATTGAAGATACTGGCATTTCCCTAATGTATGCTCTTGGAACCTTTGTTAAAAATTAGTTGGCTATAAATACATGGATTTATTTCTGGATTCTCTATTCCTTTTTTTTTTTTTTTTTTCTGGGACAGAGTCTTGCTCTGTCACCCAGGCTGGAGTGCAGTGGCAGATCTCGGTTCACTGCAACCTTCATCTTCCAGGTTTAAGTGATTCTCCTGCCTCATCCTCCTGAGTAGCTGGGTTTACAGGTGCATGCCACCATGCCTGGCTAATGTTTTGTATTTTTAGTAGAGAAGATTTTTTGCCATGTTGGCCAGACTGGGCTCAAACCCCTGGCCTCGAGCGATCTGCCCTCCTCAACCCCACAAAATGCTGGGATTACAGGTGTGAGCTACTGTGCCTGGCCTGGATTCTTCATTCTATTCCATTAGTCTATGTAACTGTTTTTATACTAATACTATACTGTTTTAGTTATAGCCTTGTGATATATATTGAAATCAGGTAATGTGATGCGTTTAGCTTTGTTCTTTTTGCTCATGTTGCTCTAGCTTTTTGGGCTTTTATTTGATTCCATGAAAATTTCAGGATTGTTTTTTCTAATTCTGTGAAAAATGACATTGGTATTTGAATAGAGATTCCATTAAAACCATAGATTGCTTTGGGAAGACTGGCCATTTAAACAATATTAATTCTTCTAATCTATGAGCATGAGATGTATTTCCACTTTTTTGTGTCCTCTTCAATTTCTTTCACCAGTACTTTATAGTTTTTCTTGTACAGTTATTTTATTTTATTAGTTAAATTTATTCCTAGGTATTTATTATCTTCTTGTAGCTAATATAAGTGGTATTGCCTTCTTAATTTCTTTCTCAGCTACTTCATTATTGGTGTATACAATAATGCTACTTTTTTTTGTTGTTGTTGTTTGTTTTAGATGGAGGTTCGCTCTTATTGCTCAGGCTGGAGTGCAATGGTGCAATCTCTGCTCACTGCAACATCTACCTCCCAGGTTCAAGCCATTCTCCTGCCTCAGCCTCCCGAGTAGCTGGAATTACAGGCAGGAACCACCACGTCTGGCTAATTTTGTATTTTTAGTAGTGGTGAGGTTTCTCCACGTTAGTCAGGCTGGACTTGAACTCCCAACCACAGGTGATCCTCCCGCCTTGGCCTCTCAAAGTGCTGGGATTACAGGTGTGAGCCACCACACCAGCTACTGATTTTTGGTTATTAATTTTGTGTCAGATGATACAAAATCAGATCAGTATTAGGCTAGTAGTCTACAGGTTTTTTGGTGGTTGTTTTGTATTCTTATTTGATTGGTTAGTATAGCAAGTAGCTAATTTATCAGTTCTAAAACGTTTTTGGTGAAGTCTTTAGGTTTTGCTGGACATAAAATTATATTATTGGCAAAGAGAGACAATTTGACTCCCTCTTTCCAATCTGGATAGCTTTTATTTCTTTCTCTTGCCTGATCTGGCTAGGATTTCTAGTACTATGTTGAATAGGAGTGGTGAAAGTGGGCATCCTTGTCTTATTCTAGTTATTAGAGGGAAGAGTTTCAGCTTTTCATCATTCAGTATGATCTTTGCTGTGAGTTTGTCATCTATGCCTTCCATTATGTTGAGATACATTCCTACTATGCCTACTTTGTTGAGGTTTTTACCATGAAGGGATGTTAAAATTTATCAAATACTTTCTCTGCATTCTGCATTCATTGAAATGATTGTATAGTTTTTACTGTTTATTCTGTTCATGTGAGGTGTCACATTCATTGATTTGAATATGTTGAACCATTCATGAATCACTGGGATAAATACCACTTGATCATGGTGTATTATTTTTTTGATGTGCTGCTGCATTTGCCTTGCTAGTATTTTGTTGAGGATTTTTGCATTTCGCATCTATGTTCATCAGGGTTATTAGTCCACAGTTTGTTGTTGATGTTGTTGTTGTTGCTGTTGCTTTTGCATTCTTATCTGATTTTGGTCTGAGGGTAATTCTGGTCTTGTAGAATGAGTTAGAAAGAATTCTTTCCTCTCCAATATTTGGAATGCTTTGAGAAGAATTGGTGTTAGTTTTTCTTTGAAAGTTCGGTAGAATTTAGCAGTGAAGCCAGCTAGTCCTGGACTTTTATTTGTTGGAGGACTTTTAGTTACTGCTTTGATATCATTCTTTGTTATTGGTGTGTTCAGGCTATTTTTTCAAAATTCAATCTTGGTAAGTTGTACGTGCCTAGCAATTTATCTGTCTCTTGTAGGTTTTCCAGTTTATGTGTAGTTGTTCAAATAGTCTCTTATCTATTGTATTTGTGTGGTACTAGGTGTAATACCTTTTTCATTTTTGTTTTGTATGTTTTTGCTTTTTTTCTTGGTTAGTATAGCAAGTAGTTAATTTTTTATTTGTTCAAAAAAACAAAAACAAAACCAAAACACTTTTGTTCCATTAATCCTTTGTTTATTTTCTGTATGTTATTTATTTTGGCTCTGGTCTTTATTATATTTTTTTTCTTCTACTAATTTTGGTTTGGTTTCTTCTTGTTTTTCTAGTTACCTGAGATGCACTATTATATTCTTTATTTTAACTCTTTCTATTTTTTCATATGGGTATTTATTATTGTAAGCTTTTCTCATAATACTCCTTTTGCTGTATCTGATAGATTTTGGTATGTTGTATTTTTATTTCATTAGTTTTATTTTCATTTTTAATTTCTTTTTTGACCCAATAGTGGTTATTCAGGAGCATAATGTTATTTGATTTCCAAGTATTTGCATAGTTTCTAAAGTTTCTCATCATTTAAAAAAATTTTAGATTCATGTGGTAAATGTGCAGGTTTCTTACATGACATAATGATGAGGTTTGGGCATCTATTGATCCTGTCACCCAAACAGCAAACATAGTACCCAACAGAGAGTTTTTGAAACTTCCCTTTGGAGTCCTCATTGTATATTATTTCTAACTTTACATCTGTGCGTATTCAGTGTTTAGTTCCCATTTATAAGTGATAACATAATTTGGTTTTTTGTTGCTGCATTAATTCACTAAAGATAATGGCCTCCAGCTGTCTTCATGTAGCTGCAAAGGAAATTTCATTTTTTATGGCTATGTAGTATTCCATGGTGTATTTGTACCACATTTGCTTTTGCTTTGTCCAATGCACCATTGATGGGTCCCTATGTTGATTTCATGTCTTTGCTATTGTGAGTACTGCTGTGATAAATATGAGTGCAGGTGTCTTTTTAGCAGAATGATTTATTTTTCTTTGGACATATAGCCAGTAATGAGACTGCTGAGTCAAATGTAATTGTGTTTTTAGTTCTTTGAAAATCTCCAAACTACTTTCCACAGGGGCTGTTGGTAATAGAAGTACTGCTGATTTACATACATTGATTTTTGTATGCTGTAACTTTACTGAAGTTGTTTATCAGGTCTAGGAGTCTTTTGGCAGGATATGTTGGGTTTTTTAGATATAAGCTTATATCATCAGTGAAGAGAGATAATCTGACTTTTTTTTCTATTTGAGTGCCATTTATTTCTTTTCTTGCCTGATTACCGTGGTTAGGCCTTCCAGTACTATGTTGAAAAGGAGAGGTGAGAGTAGACATCTTTGTCTTGTTTCAGTTCTTAAGGGGAATGCCTCCAACTTTGTCCATTCAGTACAATATTGGCTGTGGGTCTGTCATAGATGGCTCCTATTATTTTGAGACATGTTCCTTTAATACCTAGTTTGTTGAGAATTTTCATCATGAGGGATATTAGATCTTATCAAAGGCTGTTTCTGCATTTATTGAGCTGGTTTTGTTTTTAATTATGTTTATGTTGTGAATCACATTAAATTTTTTTTTTATAATTTCAACTTTTATTTCAGTTTCAGGGGGTATATGTATAGGGTGTTATGTGGGTATATTGCATGATGATGAGGTTTCGGTTACAAATGATTCCCTCAGTCAAATAGTGAGCACAGTACCCTTGCCCTCTCCTTCCCTCCCCGCAAGTAGTCCCCAGTGTCTATTGTTTTCATCTTTATGTTCATAAGTACCCAGTGTTTGGCTCCCACTTGTAAATGAGAATATGCAGCATTGGTTTTCTTTTCCTGGATTAATTTGCTTAGGATAATGGCTTTCAGCTACCTATCTCCATGTTGCTGCAAAGAACATGATTTTGTTCTTTTTTATGGCTGCCTAGTATTTTATGGTGTATATGTACCACACCTTCATTATACAATTGACCATTGATGAGAAACTAGGTTTATTCCATGTCTTTGCTATGGTGAGTAAGAAACACATTTATCGATTTGCATATGTTGAACCCTTTTTGAACCCCCAAAATCAAGCCCACTTGATCATGGTACATTAACTTTTTAATGTACTGCTGAATTCAGTTTACTAGTATTTTGTTCAGAATATTTGAATCTATGTTCATCAGGAGTATTGGCCTGTGGTTTTCTTTTGTGTTGTGTCTTTGCCAGATTTTTTACCAGGATGATCTGGTTTCAGAGAATGAGTTTGAGAAGAATCCTGCCTGAAGTTTGGAAATAGTTTCAGTAGGATTGGTACCATTTCCTCTTTGCATGTCCTGTAGAATTTGGCTGTGAATCTATCTGATCAGGAGCTTTTCTTGATTGGTAGGTTTTTGAAATCACTAATTCAACCTTGGAACTTAATGGTCTATTTGCATTTTCCATTTATTACTAATTAAATCTTGGGAGATTATGTGTTTCCTAGAATTGATCTATTTCCTCTAGATTTTCTAATTTTGTGTATACATGGGTTCATAATAGTCTCTGAAGATGTTTTGCATTTCTGTGGGATTGGTTGTAATATGATCTTTGTCATTTCTGAGTTGCTTATTTAGATCTTCTCTTTTTTTGTTTGTTAATCTAGTTAGTAATCCATCACTTTGTTTATCATTTCATCAACTTTTCATTTCATTGATGCTTTGTATGGGTTTTTTGGTCTCGATTTCATTAAGTTCTTCTATGATTGTGATTATTTATTTTCTTCTGCCAGCTTTGGGGTTTTTATTATCTTTGTTTTTCTAGTTCCTCTGGGTGTGATGTTAGATTTTTAATTTGAGATCTTTCTGTCTTCTTGATGTAGGTATTTAGTGCTATAAATATTCCTCTTAACACTACTTTTGCTGCATCCAGAGGTTTTGATATGTTTTATCTTTATTGTCATTTGTTGCAATGAATTTTTAAATTTCTACCTTAATTTCATCATTTACTAAAAAGTTATTTAGAAGCAAGTTTTTTAGTTTCCATATATTTGTGTGGTTTTGAGAGTTCCAGTTGGTACTGATTTTGGGTTTGTTCCACTGTGGTCCAGGAAGATGCTTGTTATTATTTCAATTTTCTTGAATTTATTGAGATTTGCTTTATGGCTCAGGATGTGGTCAATCTTAGTTTATGTTCCATGTGCAGATTTGAAGAATGTATATTCTGTGGTTGTCGGATGGAGTATTTTGTAGATGTCTATTAACTCTCATTGGTCAAGGGTTGAATTTAACTTCAGAATTTCATTGTTTGATTTCTGTATCTGTCTAATGCTATCAGTGAAGTATTAAATTCTCCCACTATTATCATGTGGCTATCTAAGTATTTTCTTAGGTCTACAAGTAATTGTTTTATAGATCTTGTGCTCCAATTGGGTACATATATATTTAGGATAGTTAAATCTTCTTGTTGAGTTGAATGTTTTATCGTTACACAATGTCCTTCTTTGTCCTTTTTTTTTAACTGTTGTTGGTTTAAATTCTGTTTTATTTGACATAAGAATAGCCACGTCTGTCATTGGTTCCGTTTATATGATGGATTATGTTTATTGATTTGCATATGTTGAATCAGACTTGCATCATAGGGATGAAGCTGACTTGATCGTGATGGATAAGCTTTTTGACGTGTTGCTGGATTCAGTTTGCCAGTATTTTATTGAGGATTTTCACATTGATGTTTATCAGGGATATTGGCATGAAATTTCCTTGTTTTGTTGTGTCTCTGCCAGGTTTTGATATCAGGATGATGCTGACCTCATAAAATGAGTTTTTGATTGGTGGGCTATTTATTACTGCCTCATTTTCAGAACTTGTTATTGATCTATTCAGGGATTTGCTTCCTCCTGGTTTAGCCTTGGGATGGTATATTTGTCCAGGAATTTATCCATTCTTCTAGATTTTCTAGTTTATTTGCATAGAGTTGTTTATAATATTCTTTGATGGTAGTTTGTGTTTCTATGGGATCGGTGGTGATTATCTCAATAGATGCAGAAAAGGCCTTCTATAAAATTCAACACCCCTTCATGCTAAAAGCTCTCAATAAACCAGGTATTGATGGTACATATCTCAAAATAAGAGCTATTTATGACAAACACATGGACAATATCGTACTGAATGGGCAGAAGCTGAAAACATTCCCTTTGAAAACCAGCACAAAACAAGGATGCCCTCTCTCACCACTCCTATTCAACATTTTATGGGAAACACTGGCCAGGGCAATCAGGCAAGAGAAAGAAATAAAGCGTATTCAAATATGAAGAGAGGAAGTCAAATTTTCTCTGTTTGCAGATGCCATGATTGTATATTTAGAAAACTCCATCATCTCAGCCCAAAATCTCCTTGTCTCAGGATACAAAATCAATGTGCAAAAGTCACAGACATTCCTATATACCATTACTAGACAAAGAGTCAAATCATGAGTGAACTCCCATTCACAATTGCTACAAATAGAATAAAATACCTAGGAATACAAGTTACAAGGGATGTGAAGAACATTTTCATATCAAACCACTGCTCAAAAAAATAAGATATGACACAAACAGATGGAAAAACATTCCATGCTCGTAGATAGGAAAAATCAATATCATAAAAATGGCCAGACTGCCCAAAGTAATTTATAGATTCAATGCTATTCTCATCAAGCTACCATTGACTTTCTTCACACAATTAGAAAAAACTACTTTAAGTTTCATATGGAACAATAAAAGAGCCTGTATACCCAAGACAATCCTAAGCAAAAAGAAGAAAGCTGGAGCCATCATGCTACCTGACTGCAAACTATACTACAAGGCTACAGTAACCAAAACAGCATTGTACTGGTACCAAAACAGATACATAGACCAATGGAACAGAACAGAGACCTCAGAAATAATACCACACACCTACAACCATCTGATCTTTGACAAATCTAACAGAAATTAGCAATGGGGAAAGGATTACCTATTTAATAAGTGGTGTTGGGAAAATTGGCTAGCCATATACAGAAAACTGAAACTGGGACCCTTTATTACACCTTATATAAAAATTAAGATAGATTAAGAACGTAAATGTAAGACTTAAAACCATAAAAACCCTAGAAGAAAACCCAGGCAATACCATTCCAGACATAGGCATGGGCAAAGGCTTCATGACTAAAACACCAAAAGCAAAGGCAGCAAAAGCCAAAATTGGCAAATGGGATCTAATTAAACTAAAGAGCTTCTGCACAGCAAAAGAAACTACTATCAGACTGAATAGGCCACCTACAGAATGGGAGAAAATTTTTGCAATATATTCATCCGACAAAGGATTAATATCCCCAGAATCTACACACAAAGAACTTAAACAAATTTACAAGAAAAACACAAACAACCCCATCAAAAAGTGGGCAAAATGTACAAACAGACACTTCTGAAAAGAAGACATTTATGTGGCCAAAAAACATATGTAAAAATGCTCATCACTGATCATTAGAAAAATGCAGATGAAAACCACAATAAGATACCTTCTTATGCCAGTTAGAATGGCAATCATTAAGAAGTCAGGAAACAACAGATGCTAGAAAGGATATGGAGAAATGGGAATGCTTTTACACTGTTGATGGGAGTGTAAATTAGTTTAATCACGTGGTGGTTCCTCAAGGATCTAGAACCAGAAATACCATTTGACCCAGGAATCCCATTACTGAGTATATACCCAAAGGATTACAAATCATTCTACTACAAGGGACACATGTACACATATGTTTATTGTGGCACTATTCACAATAGTAAACACTAGTAAAAACCAACTCATATGCCCATCCATGATAGACTGGATAAAGAAAATGTAGCACATATGCACCATGAAATACTATGCAGCCATAGAAAATGTTGAGTTCATGTCCTTTGCAGGGACATGAATGAAGGTAGAAATCATCATGTTCCACAATAACACAGGAACAGAAAACCAAACACCACATATTCTCACTCATAAGTGGGATTTGAACAATGAGAACACATGGACACAGGGAAGGGAACATCACACACCAGGGCCAGTTGAGGGGTGGGGGGTTATGGGAGGGATAGCATTAGGAGAAATAACTAATGTAGATGATGGATTGATGGGTGTGGCAAACCACCATGGCACATGTCTATGTAACAAACCTGCATGTTCTGCACGTGTATCCCAGAACAAAAGTATAATAAAAAACAGAATAGTGACTTCTATTTTTTTTTGTTTTGTTTTCTGTTTATGTGATAGAACTTTCTTCTACTTTGAGCCTATCAGTGTCACTGCATGTGAGGTAGGTCTCTTGAAGACAGTAGAAGGATGGGTGATTGTTATTTTTTATTGTATTTATTTATTTATTTTAGGATGGGTGATTTTTAAATCCAATTTGCCACTCTGTCTTTTAAGTGAAGTGTTTAGGCTATATCATAGTGTTGTTAGCTAGTTGCTTTGTAGTCTCGATTTTGTAGTTGCTGTATAGCATCTGTGGACTATCTGTTACCATGTGCTTTTCTGGTAGTGAACATCATTCTTTCATTTCCATGTTTAGAACCTTCTTAAGCATCGATTATAGGACTCATCTGGTGGTAAAAAATTCTAGTAGCAATTGATTGTGTAGAAAGACTCTAGTTCTCCTTCATTTACGAAGCTTAAATTGGCAGGATATAAAATAGTGGCTAGTATTTCTTTTCATTAAGAATGTTAAAAATGAGCCCCCATCATCTTCTGAGTTGTAAGGTTTCTGCTGAAAAACCCATCTCTTAATCTGATGGATTTCCTTTTATAGGTAATATGGTTCTTTTCTCTTGCTGCTTTTAAGATTTTTTTCTCTTGTGTTGACCTTGGATAGTCTGATGACTAAGTGCCTTCAGAATGGTCATCATCTATAGGATTTCAGTGGAGTTCCTTGGTGATATGGTTTGGCTATAACCCCACCCAGATCTCATCTTGAATTGTTGAGAAACTCTGTGTGTGTGTGTGTGTGTGTGTGTGTGTGTGTGTGTGTGTGTGTGTGCATGTGTGCATGTGTGTAGTGATGTAATTCAGGCTGCAGAACAGTAGATGATGGCACTTAAGAAAGAGTAAAAGCCAGCAGGTTGGCTCTTACTCTGTATGTGCTTGTTATTAGCCTGGGCAATGATGACAGAGAAGTGAGGATAAACACCCTCCCTCTTGCATGCTTCCCTTTGTCAGAGGTATAGCTGCTCTAGAAGCTGGAGAAGTGGCCTCTTTCATTCCATTACTTCCAGGACCCAATAGGATGAGCCTTACCACATATGCAGCAGTGCACAGGGAGAGGAGCAAGGATGAAGTGAT
Source organism: Cebus imitator (assembly GCF_001604975.1). Taxonomy (NCBI): domain Eukaryota; kingdom Metazoa; phylum Chordata; class Mammalia; order Primates; family Cebidae; genus Cebus; species Cebus imitator. The sequence goes on from NW_016107506.1 coordinate 3,420,569, forward strand.
GGATGACACCCTTTCCAGATTCTTTCACAGGCATTAATGGTGCCCTATGCAGTGAGTGGCATTATGCTTGTGCTTTCTTTGACCCAAGGGATGCCTTGTTGGGCAGTGCTCCTCTCTTAGTTAGGAGTTGTCTGCACTGAGGTTTAGATATCTGGGGGAATGGGGACTGCCTCCTTCTTACTCTTCAGAGCTGGTGAGGCACTATTCCCTAACTGATCAATGAAGCAGGCTGGGGCACACAGCCATGACACAGCCATGACACAGGCCGACAGGTTCCAGGTTGCAAAAGCTGTTCGTGGCTGCAAGTCTCAACACCAAGGAGAAACCTCAATATCAGCAACCCTCCCCCTGCTGCGGTCCTGTAATGGGAGAAAGTCTAATTCCAGCACCTACTGATGGGGTGTATGTGACATATGCTACTCAATCCTGGCTCCCACTCCAAAGCAAGCATTTCTGATTCTGAGCTGACACTGCAATGCCCGCAATAGCTGCTACTGCCAGGTAGCCAAACCATGAATATCTTTGTAAAGCCTGGATTATAAATGGAGTCTTCCTCTCAGTCTCAGATCTAGGAAAATGCTGGGAGCTTTTGCTGGTGTCTCTGTCTCTGTCTCTTAGATTCTACCCAAGTTAGCTCCAGAGTTGAGAGAAACATTGTGCTCTCTCATGGCCTTAATTACACAGATCTCCAGTGGAAGGTGAGTGACAGAGGGAGACTGACTGCCTCTCTCTTATACTGGGGCTTCACTCACTTTTATCAGCTGATTGCTATCATGGGGGCTGCTTGCCCACCTTCTCCCCTGGGCTTGGAGTGTCCTCCAGTATTCTGGTGAATTTCCATTTTCCTTCTTGAATTAAATCTCAAAAAACTGATTTTTATGCACTATTTTGCTACTTTCAGGTGACTAAGTCATGCTAAGAGACTCTAATCTGCCATCTTGGGAACAACAACAACAACAACAAAACCTCTCTTGTTATTGATGTCTACATTTACTTCATTGTGGTCTAAGAATATACTTGATACAATTTTGATTATTGAAAAATTTGTTGAGGGTTGTTTTCTGTCCTGGAGAGTGATGTATCCTGGAGAGTGTTCCATCAGCTGATGAGCAGAATGTGTGCTCTGTAACTGCTGGATGAAATGCTCTGCAAATGTTTTTTAGGTCCGTTTGGTCTAATGCAGAATTCAAAGTTTCTTTGTTAATTTGTTAATTTTCTGTCCAGATGATCTGTGTAATGCTGAGAGTGCAATATTGAAATCCTCAATGTATTGGAAACTATCTCTCCCTCTAAATTTAATATTTGATTTATATGTCTGGATGCTTTGGTGTCAGGTGCACGTACATTTAGAAGTGTTGTATGCCTTTGCTGACTTGATCCCTTTGTCATTATATAATGAATTTATCTGTCTCATTTTATAGTTTTTGAGTTAAAATATGTTTTTTTTTCCTGATATAAGTACAGCTATTCCTACTTGCTTTTGGTTTTCATTTTCATGGAATATCTCTTTCCATCCCTTTACTTTCAATTTATATCTATCTTTAAAGGTGAGATGAGTTGTGTTAGCATATAGTTAGGCCACATTTTTAAAATCCATTCAGCCACTGCATATCTTTTTATGTGAAAACTTTAATCCATTTACATTGAGGATTATTGATATGTGAGGCTTTGTTCAAGTCATTTTATTCAATGATTTCTGGTTGTTTCATATATCTTTCGTTTATTTCTTTCTCTTTTACTGTTTATCATTATGGCTTGTGGTTTTCTGTAGTGGTAATATTTGAGTCTTTTCTCTTTTTTGTTTGTGTGTTTGCTCTACCAGTGATTTTAATATTTTCATGCGTGGTAGATAATTTTCTTTTACTTTCAGGTGTAGGACTCCCGGAAGCATTTCTGCTTTCTGGTATCTGACTGTTATTTCTGATTCAGGGGTTACATGTGCAGGTTTATTACCTGGGTATGTTGTGTGATGCCGAAGTTTAGGGTGCAAATGTTCCTGTTATTGAAGTACTAAGCATAGTACCCAACAGGTAGTTTTTCAACCCTTGCCGCCTCTCCTCCCTCCCCTGTCTAGTAGTCATGAGTGTCTGTTGTTTGTATCTTTCTATCAATAAGTACTCAGTGGTTAGCTCTTCCCGATAAGTGAGAACTTGCAGTATTTCATTTTCTGTTTCCGTGTTAATTAACTGAGGGTAATGGCATCCAGCTGCAAAGGACAACTTTATTCTTTGGTGTGGCTGCATAATATTTCATGGTGTATTAGTCTGTTCTCACGTTGCTAATAAAGACATACCCAAGATGAGATAATTTATAAAGGAAAGAGGTTTAATGTACTTACAGTTCAGCATGGCTGGGGAGGCCTCAGGAAACTTACAATCATAGTGAAAGGGAAAGCAAACATGGCAACAGAAAGAAGAATGAGTGCCCAGTGAAGGGGGAAGTCCCTTATAAAACATCAGATCTTGGGAGAACTAATTCACTATTATGAGACCAGGATGGGGGGAAACCACCCACATGATTCAATTAACTTCCACCAGGTCCCTCCCATGACCCGTGGAATATGGGAACAATTCAAGATGAGATTTGGGTGGGGACACAGCCAAATTATATTACATGGTGTATATATACCACATTTTCTTTACTCAACTCACTATTGATGGGAGCCTAGCTTAATTCCATATCTTTGCTGTTTTGCATTGTCCTTCAATGAACATGTGAGTGCACATGTCTTTTTAGGAGAACAATTTGTTTTCTTTTCAATATATACCAAGTATTGGGGTTGCTGTATCAATTGGTAGTTCTGTTTTAAGTTCTTTGAGAAATCTCCAAACTGCTTTCTACAGTGGTTGAATTAATTTACATTCCCACCAACAGTGTTAAAGCATTCTCTTTTCTCCATAGCCTCACCAACATGTGTGTTTAAAAAAATTTTTAGTAATAGCAAGTCTGACAGACGCAAGATGGTATCTCAATGTGATTTTGATTTGCATTTTGCTGATTATTAGTAATTTAGAGCATTTTTTCCCAGTGTTTGTTGGCTGCTTGCATGCTTCATTTTGAGAAATGTCTGTTCATGTCTTTTGACCATCTTATGGGGTAGGGAGGTATTTGATTTTTGCTTGTGGAATTCTTAAAGTTCCTTATAGATTCTGGATATTGATTCTCCCAGTCCCTGAGCATGAATTGTTTTTCTACTTGTTTGCGTCATCTATGATTATTTTTTCACAGCGTTTTATGATTCTTATTGTAGAGAACTTCTACCTCTTTGGTTAAGTGGTTTGGTTAAAATATTTTTTTTTTTTTGATATGGCTATTGTAAATACCACCATCACCATCTCCTCCTCCTCCTCCTCTTCTTCTTCCTTCTTTCTTCTTTTTCTTCCTTCTTCTTCTTCTTTCTTCTTTTTCTCCTTCTTTTTTTAAGACGAACTTTTGCTCTTGTGGTCCAGGATAGAGTACAATGGCGCGATCTCAACTCCACAACCCCCGCTTCCTGGGTTGAAGTGATTCTCCTGCCTCACCCTCCTGAGTAGCTGGGATTACAGGCATTTGCCACCATGCCAAACTAATTTTGTATTTTTAGTAGAGATGGGGTTTCTCCATGTTGGTCAGGCTTGTCTTAAACTCCCGACCTCAGGTGATCCACCAGCCTCGGCCTCCCAAAGGGCTGGGATTACAGGCATGAGCGACTACACCTGGCTTACATTCTTGATTTGAATCTCAAGTTGAATGTTATTGGTGTGTAGAAATGCAACTGAATCTTCTACACTGATTTTGTATTGTGAAACTTTACTGAAGTTTATCAGTTCCAGGAAACTTTTGGTAGAGTCTTTAAGGTTTTCCAGGCATAAAATCATATTGTCCATGAGGATATGTATACTGTGAGTTCTTTACTTGTTTGGATGTCTTTTTCTCTTTCTTGATTGCTGTAGCTAAGACTTCCAGTACACTATGTGTAATAGGAATGGTGAGAGTAGGCATCCTTGTCTTTTTGCAGTTCTCAAAGGGAAGTTTTCCAGTTTTTGCCCATTCAGTAGGGTGTTGGCTCTGGGTTTGTCATAGATTACTCTTACTATTTTGAGGTATGTTTTTTCAATGCCTAATTTCTGAAGGGTTTTATTATGAAGGGGTGCTTAATTTTATCAAAAGCTTTTTCTGTGTCTATTGAGAAGATTACATGGTTTTTGTGTTTAATCTTGTTAATGTGATAAACCATATTTATTAATTGGCATATGTTGAACCAACCTTCCATCCCAGGAATGAAGCTTACTTGATCATTGTGAATTAACTTTTTGATATGCTGTTGAATTTTGTTTACTCATATTTTGTTAAAGATTTTTGTGTCTATGTTTATCAGAGATATTGACCTGTAATTTTCTTTTTTGTATATGTCTTTTCCATGTTTTGGTATCAGAGTAATGCTGGCTTCATAAATTGAGTTAGAGAAGAGTTCCTGCTCCTTGATATTTCGGAATAGTTTCAGTAGAATTGGTACCAGATTTTTTTCATATGTTTGGTAGAATTCTGCTGTGAATCCATCTGGTCAGGGGCTTGTTAAGGTTTTTGTTACTGATTCAGTTTAGGAACTCATTATTGGTCTTTTCAGGGTTTCAATTTCTTTCTGATTCACTTTTTTTAAATTTTATTTTTCTATAGGTTATTGGGGTACAGGTGGTGTTTTGTTACATGAGTAAATTCTTTAGTGGTGACGTGAGATTTTGGTTCCCCTATCACCTGAGCAGTATACACTGCACCCTATTTTTAGTCTTTTATTTCCCACCCTCCTCCCACCCTTCCCCCGCAAGTTTCAAAAGTCCATTGTACAATTCTTATATTTTTGCATCCTCATAAATTAGCTCTTACATATCAGTGAGAACATATGATGTTTGGTTTTCCATTCCTCAGGTACTTCACTTAGAATAATAGATTCCAATCTCATCCAGGCAGATGTGAATGCTCTTAATTAATTCTTTTTTAATGGCTGAGTAGTATTCCACTGTATATATATGCCACAGTTTCTTTATCCACTCATTGATTGATAGGCATTTGGGTTGGTTCCATGATTTTGTAATTGTGAATTGTGCTGCTATAAACATGCATATGCAAGTATCTTCTTCATATAGTGACTTCTTTTCCTTTGGGTAGATACCCAGTAGTGGGATTGCTGGATCAAATGGTAGTTCTACTTTTAGTTCTTTAAGTAATCTCCACACTGTTTTCCATAGTGGTTGTACTAGTTTATATTCTCACCAGCAGTGTAGTAGTGTTCCCTGATCCCCCTCATCCATGCCAATATCTACTGTTTTTGAGTTTTTAATTATGGCCATTCTTTCCAGAATAATGTGGTATCACATTGTGGTTGTAATGTGCATTTTCTTGATCATTAGTGATGTTGAGCATTTTTTATATGTTTGTTGGCCATTTGTATATCTTCTTTTGAGAATTGTCTATTCATGTCCTTAGCCCACATTTTGATAGGATTGTTTGCTTTTTTTTTTTTTTTTGNTTTTTTTTGATTATTTGTTTGAGCTCATTGTAGATTCTGGACATTAGTGCTTTGTCAGAGGTATAGATTGTGAAGATTTTTCTCCCACTCTATGGGTTGTCTGTTTACTCTGCTGACTTTATTTTGCCATACAAAAACTTTTTAGTTTAATTAAGTCTCAGCTATTTATCTTTATTCTTATTTCACTTACTTTTGGGTTCTTGATCATAAAGTCCTTGCTTAAGCCAATGTCTAAAAGAGTTTTTCCAATGTTATCTTCTAGAATTTTTATAGTTTCAGGTTTTAGATTTAAGTCCTTAATCCATCCTTATTGATTTTTGTATAAAGTGAGAGATGAGTATTCAGTTTCATTCTCCTACATGTGGCTAGTCAATTATTCCACCACCATTTGTTGAAAAGAGTGTCCTTTCCCCACCTTATGCTTTGTTTGCTTTGTCAAAGATCAGTTGGCTACAAGTATTTTGGTTTTAGTTCTGGGTTCTCTATTCTGTTCCATTGGTCTATGTGCCTATTTTTACACCAGTACCATGCTGTTTTGGTGACTTTGGCCTTATAGTATAGTTTAAAATCAAAATCAGGTAGTGCGATGCTTGTTCTTTATGCTTAGTTTCCTAAGAATTCCTTCTGGGAATTCAAAATTCAAATATTTGCCCACTTTATTGTGTCCCATATGTTAGTTATATAGGCGTTGCTTACTCTTTTTTCTCTATTTTTGTCTGACTGGGTTATTTCAACAGTCCTGTCTTTAAGTTCTGAGATTGTTTCTTCTGCTTGATCTAGTCTATTGTTGATGCTTTTACATGTATTTTGTATTTCATTCAATGAATTCTTTATTTCCAGAATTTGTTTGGTTCTTTTTCATAATACCTATCTCTGGCAAATTTCTCTCTTGTATTTTCAATTTTGAATTGTTTTTCTGATTTCTTTGTATTGTCTTTTAGTATTCTATTGTATATCATTGAGATTCTTGAAAAATACTAATTTAAATTCTTTTTCTGAAATTTCATACATTTGTTTTTGATTGGGATCTATTGTCAGAGAGTTACAGTGCTCCTTTGGAGGTGTCATATTTTCTTGCTTTTTTATTTTTCCTATGTCTTTAAGGTGATATTTACACATCTGGTGTAATACTTGCCTTCCAGTTTTCTGAATTTGCTCTCATAGGAGAGGACTTTTCCCTGAAGATATTTCTATGCTATTGGTTGGGTAGAGCACTTTGGCTTTGATTCTGGGTGTTTGCAGTAATGTAGTTTCTGTATGATTTCTGCATACAGGAATGATGCTGCAAATGGCATTAGTGGTATCTGTGATTTTCTTGGTGGCTTAAGGTGCAGTCATTTGTGGAGGCTGTCGTAAAATTTTTTGGGGGACTGGGATGTTACATTGCCCATCATGGGCCCCAGTGGTAACAGCAGTGGGCTAATTGTACCCTTCATTGGTCTCCAGGGTGGCATACACTGGCACCATTGTCAGTGGGTCCAGGTAGGCCAATTTTTGGGCCTCCAGGTAGCTTACTTGGATGACAATAGTAGCTGCAGTGGTCTGGGCAGTGGGTGTGTTCTCCATCTCCTGGTTAGCTGGCATGGCGTGCCTGATGATACCACTCTGGATCCCAAGTGGTATGAGCTGTTGTTAATGGTGGCTGAAATAAGCTGGGCACGCCAATCTCCATACCCATAGATAGCATGGGTAGGTAGGTGCCAGCTATGGTGGTAGTGACAGGGTGGGTAGGTTCAACATCAGGGCTATGGGAGAGGTGCTCAGGTGCCATTGTTTTTGGATTAGGTTAATCTCTAGGCCTCTGGACTGCATGCTTTAGCATGTTGGGGGTTCAAGCTTAGCTGGTTGGGCTTGACTTAGGGCCCCACAATGGTATGTGTAGGTATTTGCCATGGTAGGTACGGGTGGGGAGATTCCCAGGCCTCCTGCAGAATGCTCAAGTAGGAGGTGGAAGAAGCTCTACTACATTTCTGGCACTGAGGAGGACAGGGCCACTTTCAGTGGTGGCAGCCTAGTCTGATGGGCAGGAAAACACATGCCCTGCTCTTGCCTCAGCCCCAGTGGCAGTAACCCTTGCCTTCACTGCATTTTAGTCCCAGCAGCAGCAGCAGCCTGCACTTTGCTCATGACTTAGCTCTAGCACTGCTGGTCCCAGAGTAGTTTACAGACTGTTATGGGCTCCGCTCTTAAAATGGAACCTTGCTGTAGATGCTTAGGGGTTGGGGGAAGTGGGAAACCCAGTACAAACTCATTCCTTGGAGCAGTTCCATTGTGTAATCTCCAGGAAGCTCCATGTATTTGTTTCAGGGCTTATATAGGTGTAGGGGATCTCCCATGGCTGGGACTGCAGAAGTCCACAGTTGGAATGTGGTCCACTGCAGGTCTTTACTTACTCTTTCCCCACACTGGAAAATCATTCCCATCTCCCTGCTGATCTTGGCTGAGCAAACTGCTTCACTTCCCTCTCCTTTCTTGCATTAGGCATTTTCTGTCACTTTTCTGTTGAATTCCAATGTCTTCTTTTTAATGATCTATTCAAAGTGCAATTATCTACTCTTTATTTTGGTGGTTTTTAGCTCTCAATGCATATTTCTGAATGAGGTAAAGAATCAGTGATCCATTTGCTTTCTACTGTATGTTATAGTTTGAATATTTCCTCCACAACGCATGTTGAAACTTAATCCCAACGTGGCAGTGTTGAGAGTTGGGGTATTTAAGAGGCAATTGAATCATGACTGCTCTGCCTGCATGAATGGACTAATCCATTCATGGATTAATGGATAAGTCATTTAATGGATTAATGGGTTATCATGGGAGCGGGAACTGGCGGTTTAATAAGAAAAAGAAGAGAGACCTGAACTAGCATGTTAGCACACTCAGCTTTGTTGCCATGTGATGCCTTGCTCCTTCTTGATATGCTGCTAAGAGCCTACCAACAAGAAGGCCCTCACTAGATATGCCCCTTGAACTTAAACTTCTCAGCTTCTGTAACTATATATGAAATAGTTTTCTTTTCTTTATAAATTACTCAGTTTCAGATATTCTATTAAGGAAAATTAAACTAATGAACTAAGATACTATATTAAACTTACTATATTAAGTTGATTTTTAGGCTAGTGACTTAGAAACTTAGACGCTTTCCCTTCTGGAAGACCATTGCAATTCTTTTTATTTTTTCTTTGTATTCCAGAGACAGTGATTTTGTTGTTGTTGTTGTTGTTGTTGTTGTTGTTGCTCAAGCTGAAGTGCAGTGCACAGCCATAGTTCATGGCAGCCTCAAACTTCTATTCCATTTCAACTTGAGATGTACACGCAATATAATGCTAGATATTTTTAGTCAAAATCATTTTTAGATCTTGCACAAGATAAGTCGTCTTCTCTTATATGTTTCAAGTTTTCTGTAGTAAACTATACTAAATTTAAACTGCTATTTGTTTTCAACTTGTAGACTTCAAACATTTTATTAAAAGCATAATATTATAATATCTTGGTATTACCACATTATAATTATCCCATTGATAGGAAGGTTAATTTTGAAGGCAATTTAGTGACTTTCATAAAGGCATGAAGTGATTTAGCTAAAAGTTGGGCAAAATGATGAAATACTTGTACAAAATGGGTTATTATATTGTTAATTGTATTGTAACTTTATAGAAATAGGGTCTTTCTCTGTTGTTTGAGCTGTGGTGTGATCGTAGCTTACTGCAACTGCAAATTCCTGGGCCCAAGCAATCCTTTGGCCTCAGCCTCTCAAGTAGGTAAAAACCACAGGTGCTTACCACGACACCAGCTAATTTAAATTTTTTTTAATGAGAGATTGGATCTCACCTTCTTGCTCAGGCTGGTCTCAAACACCTTGCCTACAGTGATCCCCCACCTTAGCTTCCTGAGTAACTGGAATTAAAGCATGACACATCACACCCAGCTGTTATAATTCCTCATGTAGAAAAAGTAAAGAGAAACATTTATTATAGCTTTAGAGAAAGGGAGAGAGTTGTTCTTATTTTCTCTTTTCAATCCTGTTTTAGTGAACTACTCCACATCTTAGCAGCCTAAAACAACAATAAACATTTTTTATATCTTACACACTTTCTATGTATCAGGAGTTCAGGACCAGCTTACATGGGTTGTTCTGGCTCAGAGACTCCTATGAAATTATAATCAAGATATCAGCTGGGGCTGTAGTCATCTGCAGACTTGACTGGGGCTGGAGGATCCACTTTCAAGATGGCCCACTCAGTTGACTAGAAAGTAGGGGTTGGTAAGGGCTGGACACAGTGGCTCATGCCTGTAATCCCAGCACTTTGGGAGGCCAAGGCGGGCTGATCATGAGATTAGAAGTTTGAGCCCAGCCTGACCAACATGGTGAAACCCCATCTCTACTAAAAATAAAAAAAAAAAAAAAAAATTAGCTGGGTGTGGTGACACATGTCTGTAATCCCAGCTACTCAGGAGGCTGAGGCAGGAGAATTGCTTGAATCCAGGAGGTGGAGGTTGCAGTGAGCCGAGATTGCACCACTGCACTTCAGCCTGGGCTACAGAGCGAGACACTGACTCAAGGAAAAAGAAAAAAAGAAGTAGGGGATTGACAAGAGGGCTCAGTTTCTTTCTATATGGGTTTCTTCGTATTGCTGCTTGAGTGTCTTCACAAAATGGTAGTTGGCTTCCCCCAGAGCAGGTTATCTAAGAAAGCATGCTGAGGCTGCAAAGTCTTTTTCGACCTTGCTTCAGGAATCAACACACATTTACTTCTCAATATATTATTTGTTTTGCATGTCAGTCCTAGTCAATGTGGGAGGAAACTACAAAAGGGTAGGAATGCTAGGAGGCATTTTGTTGAATGCCTTCCACAAATCCCTACATGGTTGTGTCCTTTGATTTCTGGAGCTTTTCTTCCTGTTTCTATTGGCCAGTCAGTCAATAGCAACATCAAAGCTCAAATAAAGAGATACCTGACAATACAGGGACAATGTATTAGAGATCTGCATGCAAGAAAACAATATAATCTGTACTTGTCAATATCAGTTTCCGCATGCATGGAGATCTCCTTGGGCTTATCACTGTTCCTAGCATAAATATCAAATACACAGAAGTTTCTCTAGAAGTGTAATTTTTTTGAATGAGAGAATGAAAGAATAAAGAAAGGGATTGGTCTTTTTGCCTCATGAATCTGAGTGTTGGCTTTGTGCTGTGACTTACATAAACAATTTTTAGCCTTCAGAAATGCACATTAATTTTAATAGCAAAGAATTAAACATGCTATTAACTTTTACCTTTCAGAGTCTGGGGAGATGCTTGTTGGATTTAAAATTCACTTAGCATAAATCAAACAATTCTTTCCTTTTCACTAATGGATAGCTTTATCCTTTTATTCTCTGGTTAAAAAAAAAGGTGTTTGCATTTGATGTGATTTATTCCAATCATTAGCTTTAATGCTTAATATGCCAAATGGGTATTTTTGATCTGATCCTTTACTTACTTGCCTTAATCACAATCCATCATGAAACTATTCTATAAGGGGATTCCTATAGATACAATTACTATTATTAAATTTATATTTCACCTATTTGTAAAGTACTTTCGGAATTTTCAAAATATCCACAATCCAATAATACCTATTTAAGTTGTCATTCCTTAAAAGGCTCAAAAACTTTAAGATCCAACTTTAGCAATAAAGCACAAACATTTTATATCATATGAATGGTATTCAATATGATTCTTATTTAAGTGATTTGTGGCTATGCTGTGCTAGAAAGAATTTCTAGAGCACTCCCAGAAAATTAAAATGAGGAACTCCCATCTAGTGCTTGTGGAAGTATACATTTCTGGGTTAAGTACATTGTAGATCAATCTGACAATATTTAGTGGAGTTGAAATTGTATATATCCTATGGCCCATGAATTCTGGCCCTGAGTATGTACATTAGGGATACTCAAACACAAAAATCTATGCATTGAAGCATTATTATAGTGAAAAATTTTTAAAGTACAAAAGGTAAAAACACAAATGGATAACAACACAAACTATTACAAATTATGAAATTTGATATAATTCATGCATTTGAATATTCTATAGGAGCAAATTTCTATAGGAGCACAAGTGAATAACATATAGATATCAATGTAGATGAATCTCACATTATGAAAGAGAAAAAGCAAGTTGGAGAAGTACACATAGCATATAATTGTTTGTATAGCTTAACATATGCAAAACACTATTTTTAAGGTCTAAATGGACAGAATAAAAGTTTTCAAAAAAATGAAAATGATAAAACTGAAGTTCAAGATAGAAATTTTCTTTGTAAGAGGGAAGGAGAGTAAATAGGATCTGGGATGGGTAGATTGATGGGTTTAAATGTATTTGTAATGTTTTAGTTCTTGTGTTAAAGATAGGTATACTTATATTTTATAACATATTTAAAAATTTAAAAATCCAAATAAAGAGTTGACAATTGGGACAGAGGTATAACAACACTCAGTGTATGTGCAAATAACATTTTATGCAGTATTATTTTACTGTAGTTTCTATATTTTTTATATGGACTTTCACTGATTCCAACATTGTATTCACTCTATTCACGTGATCATTTTGTGAGAAGTTGCATATATTCCTCCCTCACTTTCTTCTGTAAAAAGGAGTTGGTTACATTTAGTAATCTTTTGCATAAAACACTGTTTGGCTATAATGCTTGCTTTAGGCATAATAATAATTTAAAAAAAGGCCCTAAGAAACAAATATAGGCACAAAAGATAGAATTAACCTTCTAAAATTTCTAAACTGCTTCCCCGAAACTATTCTTAATATTTATTTATTTACTTACTTATTTTTGAAGGTAGAGTCTTGCTCTGTTTCCCAGGCTGAAGTGCTGTGGCACGATCTTGGCACACTGCAACTTCTGCCTCCTGAATTCAAGTGATTCTTATGCCGCAGCCTCCCAGGTAGTTGGGATTACAGGTATGTACCGCCACACCCAGCTAATTTTTGTATTTTTTACAGAGATGGGGTTTCGCCATGTTGGCCAGTCTGGTCTCAAACTTCTGGCCTCAAGTGATCTGCCCACGTCGGCCTCCCAAAGTGTTGGGATTACAGGCATGAGCCACCGTGTCTGGCCTTATCTTTAAAATAAGAATGTTCAACAATGATTTGAAACACTTCTGCTCTATTTTCCTTTCAGTGTTGCAAAATGAAGGGAGAAAGAGCTAGAGGAGGGGATATTCTGAGAGAGGCTAGCTTTTCTGCTGTGTATTATGTAGTTAGTTGCTGCACTTTTACCAGAAAACAAGTACTTAGATATTTGCAGATTAAGTGTTTTTTTTTTTTTTTTTTAAACGAAATTTTGCACTCTTTGCCCAGGCTGGAGTGACATGGCATGATCTCGGCTCACTGCAACCTCTGCCTCTCAGATTCAAGTGATTCTCCTGCCTCAACCTCCAGGGCAGCTGGGATTACATGTGCATGCTACCACACCCAGCTAATTTGTGTATTTTTAGTAGAGACAGGGTTTCCTCATGTTAGCCAGACTGGTCTCGAACTCCTGACCTTATGCGATCCATCGCCTCTGCCTCCCAAAGTGCTGGGATTACAGGCATGAGCCACCATGCCTGGCCCAGATTAAATGTCTATAAATGCTTTAGAATTTTCTTCATGTACTCTCTGAGCATTCTATCCTTAGTTGGAGAAATACAGGTCCTGATTCTTGCCATTGGCTATCCTGGAATGGTTGTACTACCCTAAGTTCTAATAATTACAACTAAGTGTTTCTAATCTCTAGGAAATGACACTTCAGTGAACACAGAGTGAAATTTCCAGCATCTAATTTTCAGAAATATAACTAGCTTCCACTCCCATTAAACAACAATATAACAAACGTAGGCAATGAGGAAAAATAAATTCCAGATGCAAGAACACAGCTGCTTCAGTGTTTATTAGGGCACTGATTTTCAACTTTAGCTGCATATTGAAATCACTTGGGTAGTTGTGCAAAAAATACTGATGCCTGGTCTTGTTCCTGGGGATTATAAATTTATTTGCTATGGACACAGACTAGCATCAGTATTTAAAAAAACCTTCCATGTTATTACAGTGTACAGTAAAGCTTATAAATCAATACATTAATTATATTTTTTCCTGTATAAGAGAGCCTCAAAATATGATTCAGAACTTATGCCTACTTCATGTATAGTGCTAACCAATTTTTAATCACTTTATGCAGATTAAATGGAACTAATTAAAGATCAATACTATTGAGAACAAGGCCCAATGCAGAGAGAAACAAGAGCTAGCAGCCAGAATGCAAGGGCGGAGGAGTAATGTCCATCCCTTTCTTTTGTGGGAATAAAAGCAGAAACCTACTACCAGTGTCCCTGAGTATTAAGCATCTGTGAAATTGTACTGTGATGAGCACTTGGCAGTGCTTTGGCAGTAGTGAATGTTTAATATACATTCATTGAATAAATACATAAATAAAAGAAAAAATACCGAATAAGAGAAATACTTGTTGAAAGAATCTTGCTTGGGAAAAACAAAATCACTTAGCAGTTCTATAAAACTTCTGAAATAAAAATGTTGCACATTCCATATCTCTATTCTTTTTATTTCCCTGGTGTTTGTAGAAAGGAACATATATCTTTATAATGTTTATTCTCCCTAATTCTAAACAGAAATAAACATTGCTCCTTATCTCAGTTCTGGTTTGAATATCCCTATCATTTAGTACTCTTCTAGGAAGCTAAGAGAGGGAGGCTCTTTCTTCACAGCTGTCCCAAGATCAAGAGGCTCCCAAAACAAAATTAAACACTGAACATTCAAGGACATTACCAGATGAAATATGCTTCCTTTTTTACTTCCTCAGCAATACCTTAAGAACTGAAAAAAAGAAAAACCATTTGATGAATGATAGTTCTGGGCTATTTTTAATTTCCTTACCAGCTCAGAAAGCGTGTTCTACTCCCAACTCCCTCATTCTTATGTCTCTGCCCTCTGCCCTGAACAGCTGTAAACTTGTTCATAGAAGATGTACTTTCACTTTGAGACAGTGGTTATCTTCTTTACATCAATTCTGTTCAGTAGTGCACATGTAAAAAGGGGCTTCATCTCAGGATATTTACACCACTTCAGGTTGAATTAAGTTCTTCTTAATCTTTCCAAGGGAGGTAGGAAAATATTGAAGTACTTGCTTCTCTTACCCTTCTGCTAAATCAATACTGAACTTGACTGATTTCTACTTGACTCATTAGGTGCAATGTCTGAAAATTTTTTTAAACTAACATAGAAAGGGATCAGAACAACAACAAAAAAAGAAGTTCTTAAGTAGGTCAGAATAATAGGAACAGAAAAAAAATACAAACTTAGGAAATATTTCTGGTTGACTTATTTTGGGCTTTTATATGAGACCAAATATCATGATACAAAATTACTGTTTCTTTAGGACTCAAAAACAGAAAAGAAGAAAGACATGGGAGGTTTTTTTTAACCTTAAAAGTAGAATTACAAGGGTCAAAACAAGATGGTAGGAATGGACTGTCCAGCAATCATCCCATCACAGAAACATCAATGTAAAAAACTGTTTACTCACAAAAATACCTGCATGAGAACTAAGGAAACCAACTGAGAGATAACAGTACCTAGCTGTAACACAATAATAAGAAAAAGATGCATTGAGGAGGGTAGGAAGAATAGTTTTGCATTACCTACACCACCCCTCCCCCAATCCCAGGCAGCACAGCACAGAGAGATACTGTCCACTTGGGATAAAGAGAGGGAGGTGATTACAGAACTTTAACTTAGATCCCAACATGAGATCTATTACAGTAAAACAAAGAACTGGGGGGATATTCAGGGCCTGATACTTGAGCTAGTAACTTATGACTGAGCCTTTAAACCTACTTTGGCAACAAGTGGGACTGCACAGCTTCAGGCATAAGGCTTGCATGGTGAACTCAATATCTGGCTCATACCATTGCCAGGCTGACATCAGGGGTCCTGGGCTCTGGACAGGTCTCAGTGGGAGGCAACCCTCAGCAGCCTGGGCTTCTGGAATGTCCCAGTGACACTCTGGTCACAACTACCTGGGGCTTCTCGTAGCACCATGCCAGCCATAGCAGGCCCCAGGCTTCTGACCTGTCTCAATGCTTTCCTGCCACAGTGAGCCCTGAGTTTTGAGCAGTACCATGCTTGTCACAGCTTCCCTGGGATTCTGGTACATCCCAGCACTGTGCCTGTCACAGGGCTTTCCAGGGCAAGGCTAGTCTGTGAAGACTGAAATAAGTATCTACTTCTTCAAATGCACAGACATTGACACACAACAACAAGGAACAAAAACAACCAGAGAAAATATCACAAAATGGACAAAATAGAGTGCCAAGGACCAACCCTAAGGAAACAAAGATGTAAGAAGTGACTGACAAAGCATTCAATATAACTGTTGTAAAGAATCTCAGCAAACTTCAGTAAAATAAAGAGAATTCAACAAAATGAGGAAAACAAGATATCAGAATGATAAACTTAATAGACTAAATAATAAAAAATTGAAGCAGATATCTTGAAGTTGAAAATAAAAAATGCATGAGAGCTTTTACAGCAGAATTAAGTAGGAGAAAAAGTCTGTGAATTTGATGACAGATTATTTGAAAATATATACTCAGAGGAGAAAAAAGGAATGAAAAGGAAGAAAACATAAAGGATTTCTATCAAAAGAATGTTTAAGTTATAGGAATTCAAGAAGAGGAGAAAGTTGGAAGGAGAGAAACTTATTTAAAGAAATAGCAACAGAAAACTCCAAAGAAGTTGGAGAAGAAAATATCCAAATACAGGAAGTTCAAAGTTCTCCAAACAGATTTAATCTAAATAAGACTATCCCAATACATATAATAATCAAACCATCAAAAATCAAAACAAAGAAAGGATCCTGAGAACAGCAAATGAAAAGAAATAAATCACATATAAGACAAATCTGATACACCTTAACAGCAGACATATCAGCAGAAACCACCTAGGCTAGGAGAGAACAGGATAATATATTTAAAATGCTGAAGAATAAAAACTGGCAACCAAGAATACTATTCCCAGCAAATCTGTCCATCAGAAGTAAAGAAAAGATAAAGTCTTTCCTCAACAAACAAAAGCTATAAGAGTTCATCAACACCAGACTTTTCTTATAAGAAATGCTAGGCCAGGCATGGTGAGTCACATCTGAAATCCCACTTTGAGAGGCCAAGACAGATAGATCACTTAAGCCCAGGAGTTCAAGACCAGCCTGAGAAACATGAAAAAGCCCCACTGTTACACACACACACACACATACACACACACAAACACACACACATGCCTGCCCCCTTGCTCCCCACACACACAAAATCAGCCAGGCATGGTGGTGTATGCCTGCAGTCTCAGCTACTTAGGAGGCTGAGGTGAGAGGATCACTTGAGCCCAGTGATCATGCCACTGCTGCTACAATCTGGGCAACAATTTGAGGCCCTGTCTTGTCAGGGGAAATGGGGGAAGAAATGGTAAAGAGAATTCTTTAATCTGAACAAACGTTGGTAATTAGTGGTACGAAAACATCTAAAAGTTAAAAAAATCACATAAAATTAAGTACACAGTCAAATTCATTCTAATACTGTAATGGTAGTGTGTAAATTACTTACGTCTTTAGCATAAAGGTTAAAAAATATGACTATTAAAAATAACTATGATATGATGTTAAGGGATATGCAATATAAAATGGTGAAAATTGTTACATCAAGAATTCAAAATATGAGGCAGGGAGCAAAGCAAAAATATAGAGGTCTTTCTCTTTTTAAAGTTAAGTTGTTGTCAGCTTAAAACAACCCCTTATAACCATAAGATTTTTTTTTCTTTGTAAGCATCATGGTAACTAAAAAGAAAACCCTATAATTGGCACACAGAAAAAATAAAAAACAAAGACCCAACACATACTGGAGGAGAAAATCACTTAGCTACAAAGGAAGAAAGCAAGAGAGTAAGAAAAGAACAAAAGATCTACAAAACAATAAAATGAAAATAGTAAGTTGTTACCTATCAAAAATTACATTGACAAGCAAAATAACATTGACAAGCAATGTAATTTTTGATAGGCAACAACTTACTATTTTCATTTTATTGTTTTGTAGATCTTTTGTTCTTTTCTTACTCTCTTGCTTTCTTCCTTTGTAGCTAAGTGATTTTCTCCTCCAGTAGGTAAGAAAAATGGACTAAAGTCTTTAATCAAAAGACATAAGGTGGCTGAATAAATTGATAAAGACTCAATTATATGCTGCCTAAAAGAGACTCACTTCACTTGTAAGAACACACATAGACTGAAAGCAAAAGAATAGAAAAAGATATTCCATTTAAATGGAGACCAAAAGAGAAGAGGAGTAGCTGTACTTAGATAAAATGGACTTTAAGTCAAAAACTGTAAAAAGGGACAAAGAGGGTCATCATATAATGATAAAGAGAATGATTGGACAAGAGGATATAATTATAAAAATATATGCAGCCAACATCGGAGCATCTAAATATATGGCATAAATATTAATAGATCTGAATAGAGAGACAGACTGCATTACAATAATAGTAGAGGGCACCAATACCCCCTTTTAGTAAAGGACAGATCATTTAGACAGAAAATCAGTAAGAGAACATTGGATGTAAACTACACTGTAGATCAAATGGACCTAACAGACATTTGCAAAACATTTTATTAAACAGTTGCAGAATACATGTGCTCTTCAACTGTACATAGAACGTTCTCCAGGATAGATCATATGTTAGGACAAAAACCAAGTCTTAAAAAATTTAAGATTACAATAATGTAAGGTATCTTTTCTGACCACAGTGGTATAAAACTAGAAATCAATTATGAGAGGAGCTTTCAAAAAATTACATATATAGAAATTAAACATGTTCCTGAACAACCAATGGGTCAATAAAGAAATTAAAAGAGACATTAAAATACTTTTGAGACAAATGAAAGTGGCCTTTAGGAGCTCAAAACAGAAGGATTACTTGAAAATAAGAGTTCAAGATGAGTCTAGACAATTGATATGGTTTGGCTGTGTCCCCACCCAAATCTTATCTTGAATTCCCATATATTGTGGGAGGGACCTGGTGGGAGGTAGCTGAATCATGGGGGCAAGTCTTTCTCATGCTGTTGTCATGATAGTGAATAAGTCTCACAAGATGTTTTTGTAAATGGGAGTTTCCCTACACAAGCTCTCTTCTCTTGTCTGCTGCCATGTGTGATGTGCCTTTCGCCTTCCAGTATGATTGTGAGACCTTCCCAGCCACATGGAACTGTAAGTCCATTAAATGTCTTTCTTTTGCAAATTGCCCAGTCTTTATTAGCAGGTTGAAAGTGGACTAATATAGTCAATTGCATACCAGTAGAGCGGGGCACTGCTGTAGATACCAGAAAATGTGAAAGGAGCTTTTGAACTGGGTAACAGGCATTCGTTGGAACAGCTTGGAGGGCTCAGAAGAAGATGGAAAAATGTGGGAAAGTTTGGAGGTTTCTAGAGACTTGTTGAATGGCTTTGCCCAAAACTGACAGCAATATGGACAATAAGGTCTAGGCTGAGGTAGTCTCATTTGGAAATGAGGAATTTACTGGGGACTAGAGCAAAGGTAACTCTTGTTATGGTTTAGCAAAGAGACTGGTGGCATTTTGCCCCTTCCCTAGAGATTTGTGGAACTTTGAACTTGGGAGAGATGATTTAGGATGTCTGGTGGAATAAATTTCTAAGCAGCAAAGTATTCAAGAGTTGATTTGGTGCTGTTAAAGGCATTCAGTTATATAAGGAAAGCAGAGCATAAAAGTTTGGAAAATTTGCAGTCTGACAATGAAATAGATAATAAAATCCCATTTTCTGATGAGAAATTCAAGCTGATTGCAGAAATTCACATAAGTAATGAGGACCTGAATGTTAATCCCTAGACAATGGGAAAAATGTCACCAGGGCATGTCAGAGGTCTTCATGGTAGCCCCTTCCATCACAGGCCCAGAGGCCTAATAGGAGGGAAAAATGGCTTCATGGGCCAGGCCCAGGGTCCCTATGCCACATGCAGTCTAGGGACTTGGTGTCCTCTGTCCCAGCTGCTTCATCAGTGACTAAAAGGGGACAAGGTACAGCCCAGGCCACGAATTCAGAGGGTGCAAGCCCCAAGCCTTGACAACTTTCACATTGTATTGAGGCTGTGGGTTTACAGAAGTCAAGAATTGAGGTTTGAAAACCTTCACCTATATTTCAGAGGATGTATGGAAACACTTGGATGTCCAGGCAGAAGTTCACTGCAGGGGCAGGGCTCTCAGAGAGAACCTTTGTTAGGACAGTGAAGAAGGGAAATGTGGGGTCAAAGCCCCTGCACAGAGTCCCTACTGGGGCACTGCTTAGTGGAGCTGTGAGAAGAGGACCACCATCCTCCAGACCCCAGAATGGTAAATCCACCTACAGCTTTTCATTGTGCACCTGGAAAAGCCACAGACACTCAGTACAAGCCCATGAAAGCAGCCATGAAAAAGGATGTACCCTGCCTGCAAAGCCACAGGGATGGAGCTGCCCAAGACCATGGGAATCCATCTTTTGCATCAGCATGACCTGGATATGAGACATGGAGTCAAAAGATATTATTTTGGAGCTTTAAGATTTGATTGCCTCATTGGATTTCAGACTTGCATGGGGCCTGTGGCCCCTTTGTTTAGCCAATTTCTGCCATTTGGAATGGCTGTATTTACCCATTGCCTGCAGCCTCATTGTATCTAAGAAGTAAATAACTTGCTTTTGATTTTACAGTCTCATAGGCAAAAGGGACTTACTTTGTCTTGGATGAGATTTTGGGCTGTGGGCTTTTGAGTTAATGCTGAAATGAGTTAAGACTTTGGGGGACTGTTGGAAGGTGTAATTCGTTTTGAAATATGAGGACATGAGATTTGGGAGGGGCCAGGGTCAAAATGATATGGTTTGGCTGTGTCCCCACCCAGTTCTCATCTTGAATCTCCATACATTGTCAGAGAGGTCTGGTAGGAGGTAATTGAATCATGGGGGCAAGCCTTTCCCTTGCTATTCTCATGATAGTGAATAAGTCTTACACGATTTGATAGCTTTATAAATGGGAGTGTATCTGCGCAAGTTCTCTCTTCTCTCGTCTGATGGCATGTGAGACATGCATTTCACCTTCCACCATGATTGTAAGGCCTCACCAGTTACATGGAACTGTAAGTCCATATAAATCTCTTTCTTTTGTAAATTGCCCAGTCTTGGGTGTGTCTTTATCAGCAGCATGAAAACAGACTAATACAGCAATGTAGAGAGACCCTATCTCTTCCAAAAAAAAAAAAAAAAAAAGGCATGTTGGCTACACTTGTAGTACTGTCTACTTGGAAAGCTGAGGTGGGAAGATTGCTTGAGTTGGGGGAAGGTATAGTGAGCTATGATAGTGCCACTGCACTCTAGCCTGGGCAACAGAGTCAGACCCTATCTTTAAAAATAAAAATAAAAAAAAGAAAGTGAAAGTACAACATATAGCAAAATCAGTTTTAAAAGAGAGGTTTATAACCATAAACACTTACGTCAAAATAAAGAGATGTCAAATAACGTGATACTGCACCTTAACGAGCTAGGAAAACAAAAACAAGTTAGCAGAAGGACGCAGATAATAAATATCAGAGCAGAAATAAATGAGGCTTGGGAAAATCAATAAACAATATAAACAAAACTAAGTATTGGCTTTTTGAAGATAAACAAAATTGATAAACTTTTAGCTAAGCTAAGAGAGAAGAATAAAATTGGAAGTAAAGGAGACACTATGACTGATACAATGGAAATACACAGGATTATGACACTATTATGAAAAATTATACACCAACAAATTGGATAATCTAGAGTAAAAAAGTTTATTGATGCATTCAGCCTGCCAAGATTGAATTATGAAGAAATAGAAAATTTTAACAGACTGAGTAAGGAGATTGAATCAGAATTAAGTCTTCCATTAAAGGAAAGTCCATGACCTGACTGGTTTTACTACTGAATTCTACCAAACATATAAGGAAGAACTAATACCAATTCTACTTAAACTCTTAAAAAATTGAAGAGAAGGGAATACTTGTGAACTTACCGTATGACGTCAGCATTAGACTGATATCAAAGCCAGAAAAGAAACTACAAAAAAGGAAAACTCCAGGTCAATATCCCTGATGAATAAAAAATGCTAAAATCCTCAACAAAATACAGGCAAACTGAATTCAACAGTGCGTTAGAAAGATCATTCACCATGATCAAAGTAGAATTTATCCAAGGAGTGCAAGAGTACTTCAACATACATAAATCAATAAATGTGAAGCATCGCATCAAGAGAATGAAGGACAAAAAAAATATAACAATTTTAATGCAGAAAAAGCATTTGACAATATTCAGCATTTTTTCATGATAAAACTCTCAACTAGTTAGATACAAAAGGAACATACCTAAACCAAATAACGGCTATATATGTCAAACTCACAAGCAACATTATACTTAATGGGGAAAAATTGAAAGCTTTTCCTCTAAAATTCCGAATAAGACAAGAGTGCCCACTCTTGTTACTTCAATATAATACTGGGGGTCCTGGCCAGAGCAGTTAGTCAAGACAACAAAATAAAAGGCATCCAAATTGGAAAGGAAAAAGCTAAATTTTTCCTGTTTACAGACAATATACTCTTATATATAGAAAACCCGAAGGATTCCACCAAAAAACTGTTAGAACTGATAAAAAAAATTTAGTAAAGTTGTAGGATACAAAATCAACATACAAGAAACAGTAGCATTTCTGTATACTTACAGCAAAATGCATAAAAAAAGAAAGCAGGAATTAATATCTACAAAAAAACTTAAAAATAAATGTAATCAAGGAGATGAAAAATCTCTATGCTGAAAACTATAAAACATAGAATAATGATTTTCCCAATGATTCCATTTTGAAGAAATATTATATTTAAGTATTTTGATAGCTATGGTTAAATTAACAATACACATAGTATTAAATGAATGATCCATAGAAGAGACCAAGCACCTCTTTATTCCCTTCAGTTTCCTCATTTTTATGACACAAAAATGAAATTAGACTTTTGGCTATTAGATCTCTTTCTCTAAATTCAAGCTTGCAGAGAATACTTAGCATGCTTGAAGGTCATTGCTGTGAACAATCTGATATCAGGCTATATTAATATTCACACAACATGTCTATGCTAAGTGACACGATTATAAAATAGTCCAGAAGCCAACCTTCTGGTGCTTCCTGGTAGTATTATTTCCAATAAAATCCCATTAAAGAAGAGAGATTATTGTCACTAGTAACAACTTCGTATATTTTGTCTCACTATTATTTAATGAAAGAATGAATCAAATGTATATAAACCTATCTTTGAGAGTTGATTATATTTTGTTTATTTTTTTTTCTTTTGAGCTAGTTACCTAGATGTTTCACACCCATTGTTGGATAACTTTAAAGATATGTACAATATATTTTAGAATCAATTGAAACAATTAAGTAGCTCCTACTGGCTTCCCCCTGAGAAAACTGAATATTTATGTACACATTTACTTTCTTCCTCTTTTTCCAGAATTCATTGATATAATCTAAAATTGTATATCAAGATTATTATTTTTATGCATCTTCTTCAAAAAACATTTCTAAGCATCACCAATAATCGTTTGCATAATTCTAAAATTTATTTTACATTTTCTATCTTCATTCTCTTGGAGTTCTTCTGATTTGTATAATCCACATTCTTGAATGAAAATTTCAAGACTGGATTTCTGCCAGTGCTTCATAACCATAACGCCTTTGTATGTGACTTGTGGGAAGTTCATGGACACCCCTTCTTATTCTATATGAATTCCTGCATCTATCTGGAGGCTCAGATAAGATCTGGGTTCTTCTTACAGTTATTGCTCCATCTCCTTCTCATCCCTATTTCATCTTCTGATTGAAGAGGTTTTAGTGAGAATGGTGGGAAAGTCATTTTGTTGTTGCTGTTGTTGTTTGGTTTGGTTCCCCTCTCAAATAAGTGATGATAGACTTTGGTTTCCCTCTGATTTTTTCTTGTTGTATTTCCTGCAGAATTCACTCAAAATGTCATGTTTTTCATGGGACTTGCAATTCCCTCAGAGACACAGGAATTTTCCTATTACATTGGTTAGATAATTTTGGTGGAAAATTGGGAGCAAGAGAGTTTAAAATGTGGCTCTGGGATGAAAATTTTATTGTGAAATTCCTCAATCCATGTATAGTTGACTTCAATCCTGCCTTTTCAAATATCCAAATACTAAGGGTCATTCATATATTTTGAAAATGCCTCAGGTACTCCCAGGGTATGGGCAAAACTGCTGTCAAACCTGGTTGTTAGTGTCAGAACTAAGATAGACCTGACTATAGTGCTTAATAAATAACAATGCATGATCCCATTAGAGTAGGGCTAAATTGTCCTGGTGTTTCCTACACTGAGAAAATGCCACTCAGCAAAAATGCCTCAATTCATCTTTGTTACTTCCCTTGTGTACAGTTTTCTGATTAGAATTGTTAGTGTTTTCTTATTTTCATGATTCTATATCCAACAGTTGCAGTGTGTTTTCTATAATTGAAATACAAACATCCATTTATGTTTATTCAGTAAAATATTGCTAAATATAGGTAACTCATAATAAGAATTGATATTCACCTCTAACCATTTAAACATTTTTAAAATGCCTAAAAAGTACTTTTAATAACTACATTTAGTGACAAATGTGTGTAAGGTTCTGAAGGTCTCTTTAAGAGCATTAATATTTAATACATAGCATGAAATTTTCTAGACATGCACATTCACTTTCCAGTTGGAGCTTTTGAGGCAGTACAAAGCTCTCTTCTAAATACAGTACCATAATTGAAGGCTGTTGTATAGTACAATGAGGTTTAAGTCGGTATTTGTGTAATTAGTTCTAAAATATGTCTTATTGTTTGTGGGAGAGATTCAAAGGGAAAAAAGGGGAAAAGCTCCAGCTATAGTATTAAAATGATAACCAGCTGAATATTTCTGAGCTCTCTTTCCTGAGTCTATTTGTTTTCTGTTCTCAGAGATTATGTGAACAATGATTTTTTTTCTCTTAAGCAGCTCAGATTGAAATGAATAAAGGGAATAGTCCAGGAAAACAAGGTTGAGGAGTGCTCATAATAATATGACATCTGGAATTGAGAAGACTTTCCTGCTAGAACTATAGACGGCTCAATAATAATATGTTTTATCTTTTAAATGCACTTTAGTTTGGAAGCTACTAGCTGCCTGATCGCAGTGAAATATATTCTGGAAGCTGGCATTTTAACAAATGCAGTGGTGATATGATTACAGAGTGTTTAACATTTTACACTTGCCATGACAAGTTTGAGTTTTATTAACATATCCATTGGTTCATTTTTTTTTTCTCTCTTCTTTGTCATAACTCTTGCTCAGGCAGACTTTAAATGGCAAGGATTATTCATCATTGACAGGGATGAGTGCCTAAGCTGTATGTGACATTATGCTATAGGTACAAACTGGGATCTTGACAGCCACTGCAGGGTTGCACTTGCTAGAATCCTGAGGATGCTCCAGTTATTTGCATATGCCTTAGGACTTTCTAGAGATTAGACCCTAAATCCCGCCTGGTTTCTCATCTTACTTTGTCAGATCACTGTGTGTCTTGATAACTCTTTCTACTCTTGTATCTTAATGTCTAGATGTGAAGTGGTGAAAAGGGCCTATTTCTATTTCCCTTTTGCTGAGGTCCTTATGAGGCTTTGGTGCACACTTAATTACTAGAGAAGGAGGTAAGTGTGTGTGTGAGAGAGAGATCAAGACCCCTTAATTTTCTAAAGAGAACTGGCCTGAACCCGTTTCCCTTTTTCTGGTTATATCTAGGTCTTGTCTGACATCTAAGAGAAGATGAGAGATACTTCCCCAACCCAGTTACCACACTGGCTAGCTGCAAGGGATAAAGAGGAGGGCAATAGAAAAAAACACTATGTAAGGGAGATTTCAGAGGAACAGAGTTCTACAAGGAAGTATTTGCCCTAGGACCTTTTCACTAAATATTTATGACCTAGAAAAAGATATAGGTTCATATATATGTCCCTGATTACTTTATTTTTCCCAAGGCTTGTATCTTAGCTTCTTCTCCTGGAAATGGAGGTGGAGAAGGAGAGAGCCTGGAGACCACTCCTACCACTGTCTCAATAGTTCAAGTCGCATAAGGCCAAACACACATCAAGTATGACATTGCTTGTAATTTAAATTTCTTACATTCTTTAACTACATGGAGAGTATGATATATAGGCATAGTTTATTTTAGTGTATATCCTAGGAGCAGAAATACTCATTAACTCAGTGGCTCTGTATCATTTGAAAATCCCTATTCAGGAACTGATACTCCAGAAGCAGTAAGTACTTTAAATGTTGCTCTCTGAACTTACACTAGAATTCATTAGATTGCATGAGAGAAGTTAGAGATGTTCTTTCAATGGTAACTTGAGTGATGTTAAAGACATGTAGATTGTCTAGAACTATAGAAGAGGTACTTCTAGAAAACATTTAAAACCATTAAGAAACCAACAACCCAACACACTTTGAAAGGTGCTCTATTTCTGGGACCCATTTGTTCCTGGTCTCCACAACTTAACAGGAAATTTCATTGCTTTTCTGACCAGAAAGTAGATCCTGCTGTGACAGCTCCATTACATCTGCCTCAGGACACTTTTTTTTCCTTTTCCCTAAGGTGGATGTCTGAGTGCCCAAAGGACAGTGAGATGGACTTCACAAAGCTCTCAGAACAGGCTGCATGCCTGCTGTTATGATTGCTGACCCATTGTATGAGTGACAGGCTCTAGTTTGAGATTTGCTTTCTTAGATAATGTGTGAACCTGATAGCCAGGTTACAAGGAGATATGGTTCTTCACTTGTCTCTCTTATTGGTAGAGGCTATCAAAACGACCAGACAATTGTGAAAGTCAAATTGGGTTAAGTCATTTTGCAACAGTAAGAAGTGTATTGATAGAATAAGTCACAATTTAGGAAAGTATTTCTGAAGGTAATGAGTTGCTCTCTAGAGTAACTTGTTACTCTAAAAAGTGACAGCGGGCCGGGCACAGTGGCTCATGCCTGTAATCCTAGTACTTTGGGAGGCTGAGGCAGGCAAATCATGAGGTCACGAGTTTGAGATCAGCCTGGCCAACGTAGTGAAACTCTGTCTCTACTAAAAATACAAAAAATTCGCCGAGCGTGGTGGTGGGCACCTGTAATCCCAGCTACTCAAGGAGCTGAGGCCAGAGAATTGTTTAAACCCAGGAGGCCGAGGTTGCAGTGAGCTGAGATCATGCCATTGCACTCCAGCCCGGGTGACAGTGCGAGACTCTGACTCCAAAAAAAAAAAAAAAAAAAAGTGACAGTGAATTCACACCACATTCTCCAGCTCTTTCCTTTCTCTACCCTAACTTAGCATACAAAATCTGCAAAAGCCCATCTCCCAAAAGAATTGAGAGTTCTCTGAGCTCCTTGGGTAGGTGCTCCATGGCAGATTTGTTTTGATCCTTTTATAAAGTTGAGAATTCTCCAGAGTGAATTCCAGAAAGCTCATGAGATTTTGGAATCTCTTTGTCTTTAGGAAGAAGAAATGATAAACCTGAATACTAGAAAAGGGCAAAAGTAGAAGCAATCTTTGACAAGAATGAGTATAATCTCTGTAAACCAATTGGCATCAAAATCAATGACCAAATATCAGTTTGTAATCACTCAGGAGATTTTACATCCTAGGGAAAGAATGAATCTGATTTAGAAAGCTTAAATAATATGTCCCTTTGTATATTTAAACATTCTTATATTTCGTCTCCTTGTGAATTATATTCAAAAGAATGTGAAGGGAAATGATATTAAGGAAATTTCTCTTATAATTTACTGATGACTTAAAAATTATTTTCCTAGAGTTCCTAGTTTTGAAGCTGGAAAGCACCTCCAGAACAACTAAATCCATCTCTTTCTTTGCATATGGTAAGTTTGCATTATAACAGCAAATGCAGTCCTAGCAGAAGACTGGTATGATGCCAGATAAGGTTTGAATCCAGGTTCCAGTACTTACAAATTGTATGAATTTGAGTAAATTGCTTGACATTGTTGAGTCCCCAGATTCTTCAAGCATAAAACAAACAGTGGACACTGCTCTCCACTTTATAGGGTGGTTGTCAGTGTTCAGGGAGATACAGGAAATCTCCAGCACAGTGTCTGGCTTCCTGCCTCCCTGCCTCCCTGCTAGTGCTCAATTAAATCTATTTATTTATTTTTTTGAGAACACATGGCTAGCTGCTTATCTTTTCTGGGGAAAATGAGGAGAGAAGGAGCTAGGCAGTGCCTGTTCTCCTTGTTTGTCCTCCTGTCTTGCAGTTTTGGCTCCTTTCCCATTCAATTATTTTCCTACCTTCTTCGGAGTCATGGCAAGGAACTACCAGTCCCTATGCTGTATGCTCTGCAGGAGCCTTTGGAATCAAAGGGCCTGAGCCCAAAAATAAAACATACCAATAAGTTCTGGATAGCAACTTTATCTGGAAATCATTCACAATGGCTTCCCAACCAGTTACAATGAGGCCTTCTGAGGTATCAAGATTGTTCTGTGTCTTGCTCTAGGAGGCAGTAAAAACTCAATGTGCATATTGTGTAAGTGACACCTTAATAAAAAGTAAGTTAGAAAAATGACATTATTTTTGTCTTAGAATCCTTTTACTTTATAAATTACTGAAGAAATAGATTTGTTTTATAAATTTGCCTTCTAATTCTTATTTCCTTTTATTGGCAGTTAATATCTTTGAATAGATAGGGGCAAAGATTTCAAAGATTAATAAAGACTTTGCCAGGTGGGACCTGAGCATGACCAGAAGGCAGAGTGTTTTTCAGCCTTCTTCCCTAGAATGAAAACATCTGGTAGAGGATATGGGAATTTTGGAGGTGAATGAAGTGAAAATGGGAATTTACTTTGTGCTGGTGCATTTCATCCAGGATTCTTACAATTCTGTCAACTCTAAAGCCAGACATACTTGTTTTTTCTTCCTCAAGACTTAGCATAATGGCAGGGACTTAATAGGGTATCAAGAACTTTGATGACCATCTGTCCTTGGAATACCCTGATTTATGACCCTCTTTCATACTTTGTCTTCCCGTTTTTCACTGTCAAAAGTTTTTTTTGTTTGTTTGTTTGGAAGATAAATTATATGGTCATTCTATCAAGAAGTGTTAGTGTTTATGGAAGGTGGGTAGAGTCCTGAATGGGAACAAAGACCACAGATCAGCTTTTCGTATGTTGTATGACCTAAAGTAAACCACGTAATCACACAAATATAGTTTCCTCAGTTGTCAATTCTCGTAAAAAGATGAACATGTTTGCAACATTCTTTAATGAGTGAGTACAGGAGTCAAAAGCAGGTCACTAATTTTGTAAGAAGCACTTTGTAAAAACAATGCTGTATTTTTAACATTAATTAATTCAATAAACATTTACTGACTGGCTACTATGTGCAATGCCTGACACATGAATGCAATGCCAATAAGACAAAGCCAGCCATTGCAAGCACTCCCTGTAAGAGCTTGGACTGGTACAGGAGATTTGTGTGGAAATGTAGCTTAAAGGGCTGTAGTCACATAAGGAATTACAAGAAGATGTGGAAAAGGGATTCTATTTAATAGGCTAAAGTAGAGACTATATGAAGATCTTTCCAAAGTTAGCTCATTGGTGAGGGACAAACCGGTATTCATTAATTCTGTGCTAACTTGTATGGCTACATAGTTATGTTGAGCTTTTTTATGTTGCTAGTAACCAGACATTGTGCATCTCCTCTGAATCATTTATTCCTTTCTCCAGGTAAAAATTTTAACTTCTCCATGATCTAAAGAGTTTTTGACAGATAAATCATTGGCAAAATAATTTGACTAGCACAAATTTTCTCCACTCAATAGCTCTAGTGCATGGTTTACAGCTAGTTAAACAGCAAAAGGTGGAGAACAAACTTCATTAATATTGTGCTTCCCCTCTTTTTCTCTTTCTCCTTATTTACCTGCCTACATTTTCTTTGTTATATTTTTGAGGGCAATATATGAACTTGCAAAGAAAAACTGTTTCATGTCAGCAGCGACTCAACTGTATGAGAGGATTCCTACTTATCCAGGATTACATCATTTGCAGTTATTGTGGTCATGAGATTTCACCTGCCACTAGGAATGTTAAGGGATGGATTCACAGGGAAGTTAAAAAAAAGAGAGCTGAATCAATTATCTGGAAATATAAATAAGTATTTGTTTGAACCACATAAAATGGAAGGTTTTGTAGGTAACAAAACAAAACAAAACAGAGTATCAGCAAGATAATATGCCTTAACTGAATAGAACTGCAATGGGAGAAAATTTGTGATTTGGGTAGTCACTCTCTTCAAAGATAAAATTAGATCTTATTACTTAACTCTACACCTTATTTTGTTTCTGTAAACAAAACCAAAGCCTATTTATCTGAGATTTACATCCTGATCTTAAAAAAGCTCTTTTCCACTCTAAAAATTAATCTAGTGTGCTCTCTCTGGTAGACTTCATTAATTTATTTTTGAAGGGAGTCAGTTTTAAGCATGCTGAGACAAAGAGGTAGTCTTTGTAATGTTACAGAACAGCTGCACTGTTGGTTTGCTGGACACTGAGTGTCCCTTAGGACAAATATGGCATGTGGTGCTTCTACTTGAAGAAGCTTCTCTCAGTGATAAGGCGGTGTAGCCTTCACCAGTGAGAAAGTGCCAGGCCTTAAAAAAGAGCAAAGGGACTTGGAGACTAAAATAAAACTTAACCAAATGGTGGAAACATGCTCAACTCCTTAATTTATCTGATTAGAGCCAACAGGCGCCACCACATTAGAACATTTGCTCCCATCCCAAATGCCATTAAGGCAGCAGTGGAACTATTTCTAGGCTTGCCTCCAGATTGATGGAGGATGAACTAATAGTGGATTTGGTTTCAGCCTGGAGTCGCTGTGAAACGGTGACAGACTGCATTCACTGCAAAAGTCTTCAGGCATCAAGTGTTCTGAACACTTACCTGCCTGGAAGAGATTCCCCAGCCCTGAGGGAATGTTCCTCTAACCCTGGTCCCAACCCAACTCCAGCTCCTATTCTATATTATTATGATTTATTTATTTAATGCGGAAGCATGGTTGCTTGGACTTAAGAATTCTGCCTAGAGCTTGGTTAATGCATACTAGACTAGCTTAATATGGAATCATTGTCTCTTAAAATTGCACTATGTTTCTGTGGAAGGTACCAAGAGGGACAAAGCTATATTATGCTGTTCTGGGGTCTGGGATAGGAATCACCAGTAGGAGAAAAATTTTAAGAGTGTGCTCAGGCAATGTATAGAAATTCTGATAACCCTCTTTGAAATCAATATGCCTATGCCCCAGTCCTCAATCAATCTCGCCACTAGCTGTGTGTCCTTGAATTACTCAGCCTCTTTCGGACTAGTCATTCATTTGCACAATGAAAGTGTTTGGTAGATCTCTAAGGATCTTAAAAGTACTAACATGCTATTAGTATAACTGTAAAAATACCTTTAAAGGTTAAAAATTATGTATAGAGAATTATTATTAAAAATTCCCAAAATTAGCACTTCTAATTCTGCTGTTCAGTGACTGGCCAATATTATCAACTCCATTTTACAGATGTGTAGATGATTTTTCAAGTAACTTTATTAAAATGTTTATGGAGCAGCTATGCTAGGTATGGAAGCTTAGAAGCTTATCCAAGTTTGTTGGGCCAAAATCTCTTGATTCAGGGGGCCCTCTTTACTATATCTAAATCTATTTATCTATGTAAATAAAATTAGGTACAAAGTGAATACCTAAAAGTGAACATTTCCAGAAAAAGAAAAGAAATCACAGCAAGTTGCCAGAGTCTTAGAGATTCAAGTCTCTTTTTTTCTGAGCTCCCTTTAAGCAATTTATCAGAAATGCTTACATAGAAATGCTTTTGACTGAAACCTAGCTTCCCCTCCTTACCTAGACAGAGTATTCTATAGCTTCCAGCAATGCATCACACTCAGTAGGGCCTGTGCCAGTGAATAGTCCTGAAACTTAAGGTTTATGAAGATTCTGCCTCTGACTAAATTCTTTAGGGATTCAAGACACATAAGACGAGGTTTCCAGACCCAAGTAAATTACAGTGACTTACAGCCATTAGACCTCCCAAGAAAATAGCTACTTGGTGTTGTTTATCCACCTGAAACAGTTCTACTAGCAAATGGATTCAAATGGAAATACTTTTTTTTAATTTAAAATTTTATTGTAAAATAAATTTAGACCTATAGAAAAGTTGCAAAATGTTATGAAAAGTGCCCATACTTCACTCACCTTCCCCTTATGTTAACAACTTGCAATGTATATTTGTTGATACCAGGAAATAAGCATTCTTAGAATACTATTAACTAAATTACAGACTTTATTCAAATCTTATCAGGCTTTTAACCAATTTTCACCCTGAATCTATTTCTGTTTCAGGATCCTAATCAGGATCCCACACTGCATTTAGTAGTCATGTCTCCCCGGTCTCTTCCTATTTCTAAGTCCCTCAGTCTCCCTTCAATTTTCATGACCTTGTCACTTTTAAAAAGTCCTGTGGGCTGGGTGCAGTGGCTAATGCCTGTAATTCCAACACTTTGGGAGGCTGAGGCAGGCGGAGCACCTGAGGTCAGGAGTTCAAGACCAGCCTGGATAACATGGTGAAACACCAACTCTACTGAAAATATTACAAAAATTAGCTGGCCGTGGTGGTGGGCACCTGTAATCCCAGCTACCTGTGATATTGAGGCAGGAGAATCACCTGAACCCAAGAGGCGGAGGGTGCAGTGAGCTGAGATAGCAGCATTGCACTCTGTCTCAAATAACAAGAGTGAAACTCCGTCTCAAAAAAAAAAAAAAAAAAAAAAAAAAAAAAAAGAAAAAAAAAGAGTTCATATGTATTTTGTAGACTATCAATTTGTGTTGTCTGATGTTTTCTTATGAATAGATCGAGGCTATGTATTTTTGGCACAAGTACTACACAAATGATGTTATGCTCCTAGGTCATAATCCAGTACCATTACCTATTTTCTTACTAAATTGTTTCAACCTTGGTCTTACGATGCTAGTTTAGGCTGGTTCCTGTTATCATTTCAATGTTCCCCTTTCCTTTTTTTGAGCATTTATTTACTTTGTGGCACCAAAAGTGTTCCAAGCTCATCTTATATTTTCCCTTCCCCAGCACTGGATCAATGACTTTCCCAGGAAGGTTGATATTAGGTCTTTGTGATTGATGTGTTCATCTCTTTGTTCCTAAAGTTCTGGGCCTTCAATGGTTTATTTCCTAAAACTAATAAATATATGCATTATCAATCACTAGTAGCAGGCTTATGTATACCTTTTCTAAACTGCACTGTAAAGGAACCCTGAATATGAGTTCTGGCCACATAATCAAAGGCCAGGTATGAGCCTCCAGAAGGACATTCAAGTAAGCCTTTCAAGAACGTTGCTCAAGAAAGAAGTCATCTCTCACATTTCTCTTTCCTTATTTCCCATGTTTAACTGGCTGCATCTGTGAATCCTCTCACAAGCCTGTCCCCTCTGCTCATCTTCACTGCCACTCATTGGTTTTGATCCTTCCCTTGTCCATGGCACAGGCTTCTAATGGTCTTCCTGCTTTCATTCTCTTTCCTTCAACTCGTCTTCCACATAGATGCGTAAATGATGGTTCCATTTGCAGATCCAACCTCATTGGTTACTCCTGAAGCTAGAAGAGGATGCTTTTTCTATATTTTGGTGTTTTTTCTGAGCCTATCATTGGTGATATAGTTCTTTCATCTCAATAGCAATGGTTCTCAAACATTTTGTGTAAGAGAATCATCTGGAGAGCTTGTTAAAATATAGCTTGCTAGGGTCCACTGCCAGATTTCCATGCTAGTAAGTCTGGGAGGGAGTCTGAGAATATATACTCCCTGCAAGTTTCCATGTGTTGCTAACGATGCTGGTTCAGGGAACTACTGACCAACAAGATAATGTCCAAACTGCTTAATGAGAAACCTAAGACCTTTTAACAGTTAGGTCTTTGCACCTCCCATCTCTCTACCTTTTTCTCAAACATGCTCTTCTTTTGCACGTCTTACACAACCTTTGCATATTCTAATTTCCCCATAGTTCTGCCTTTTCCTCTTTGTTTCCTACATTTCTCTACATTTTGCAGATTACTATTCTGGCTCCCCTCTCTGCAGTCTTTCCTGTTCTTCCAACTTCAGAAGGCTTGTCATTTCTCTGGGGCCCAACAGTACTTGATACATAACTTACTATGAAAATCACAACTTGGTGTTTGAGTTAGTAATTTACTCATTCACCCAGTAGTTGTTGAGTTCTCTAGAAGCAGGACAGTTCCAAGGTCTTCTTTAGCCTTGGCTCTCCAGCACTCAGTCCTCATAACACCCAGCCCAGAATCAGCACTGAATAAATGTTGAAAGAAACATAACCTTTTCAAGGAAGGTGTTATGCTCTTTACACTAAAGGAGGTAATAAGGAGTTTTCAAGAGCACTTCAAGATTTATTACTGTTACATTACAGGTGAAAGTTTATTTTAAATAAGAGATTATCTTATGATATGGAATTAGCTAAAGATTTAGGGACTCTGATCACTTATTGAAACCAGGTAATTCGAATCAGGGTTCTCACACAAGTTTAGGATGGACTAGTGGTCCGGCAACATGGCATGAAGTGAAACAGAGATTTGGCAATTCTGCTGTGATCCAGACTGGTAATTCAGCCTTCTTTTCTGTGTGGGCTGTTAATTGGTCTACCTGAAGAATTGCCAATCTCCCTTCATAGCCTATTTTTACTGTTAACAGATGTCAGCTATTATAGTGACCATCCTTAGTCTTCTTAACTACATCATATTTATCGACCGAACTCTAGAACCAGGGTTCTTAACCAACCCTTGACAGTCATTGAAAAGATCTGGTGGCCTATGAACATGGATGGAAAACCATCACGTATTAATTTTCACTATGTTATAACTGACGTATTTCCTTCAATTAATTACTGATATAGGCAACAAACACAATTGTACTGGGGGTACCTGATAACTTTTTGTCATTGATAGAAATTATTGGTATTTTTATACTGTATTGTAGCAGTTATTTCTGCTTACAATTACTTTAAAATTACACTAGTTATTAGATGTGATAATAAAGAAGCACATACACTATTATATCATACATTTTGAAATATTCGGTATCTGTATTTCAACATCAGTTGCTTTCTCTAAGTGTATTATTTGCATATTTAACACAAAAATCCTATGTGTTCTATTTTATATATTTAAAACATTATTCTGAAAGTGGATTCATAGTTTTTAAAGGGAAGGGGTCCATGACACCAGAAAGGTGAAAAACCTCCACTTGAGAAGGTAAGGTTAGGATTGAATTCAGTTTACTGTGAAACATAATTTAGTAGGAGAATTTTTAAAAAGCAATGGAAAAAAAATTCAAGTTCACTTTGGATGCTCAAGTGTCCATTTAAGGAGTTCATAAAATAAAACAATACTGAGTTATAGCACAATGCTTTCTTCTATTATTGTGTACAAACTGCAAGTGCAATAATCCTTGATTTCTTGGGCTACATGCTCACAGTATGGCAATAGTTAAATTAATTTCTAATATGTCTCATCTCATTATGGATTTATGCAATAGTCTCTTTCAATTTTAAATTGAGCTTCAGGGAAGATTAAATACTTAGGTATTCCAGTTTGTATAAAATTTCTAGATTCATACAAATTAAACTTCCTCTGTCTAAATGACCCCAATCATTCTAATTTAACTAGCTGGAGCTTATTTCCTTTTGACAGGGCTTGTCATGTTGAATCTTACCCATGGAGATGAACAGCATGCCAAGTGGGTAATAAGTATTCCAGATGTTGCCTTGCTGCTTTCCAGCAAAGTTATTAATAAAAGTCAGTTGCTCCTTGTCTTTTTTTATCCTCTAATATTGCTGAAAATCTAAACTTCCTTTCTCCCTATTAAGATATGGTAATTTAAAAGTACAGTAAGTGGGCTGCTGCAGAGGAAGGTGATTTTTATATAAGTGGCTATCCATCGTGAATGGTACATCAGGGACTCTTAGGGCAATCTGAGGCTTGATGGGACTGTGGGTGGGAAAGAGTGAAGGAGAATATGAAAAAGATTTGACAGAGCTCTGAGTCTCAGATTGTACATGTGTGCTGGGGAAGATTGAGCATCAAAAGAGCCATTTTATTTACTTTTGGCTGGGATAAGAATACAAGAGGGAATAGCTACCATTACAACCACTTGATTAAAATTGATCTCCACTCGTTAGAGTGCGGTGGGAAGCCTGAAAGCCTCTTGGTCCATTTTCTAGGCATACCAATGCCCCATCTCTGCAGTGGTCCAGAGAGACCTCTTTGCAACAACTACCAAGGTCCTTTGGGGGGAATTCATGTATCTGTCCTCAAGAAACTGAAATAAAAGTGAGCTTGGAGTGCAGAGAGAGCACTGGTGGCTGAAGGGAGATAGGAACCTGGAGAGAGATTCAGAGGCCAAAAGTTACAAGGCCTGATTTCAAGAAAACTTCTACATAAAAACATGCCTTTTCAGGCTTACTGGAAAGATATAATTTTTATTAGGTATAATTATTCTTCAGAGCTAGGAAAAGCCTAATATTAATTATAATAGTTTGCTAGTGTGATGGCTCAAGTCTTTCAAACTACTTCAGACTTGGTGAACTTTATGTGAATTTTCCTTCAATTAAAAAAATTGGGCCAGGCATGGCGGCTCACACCTGTAATCATAGCACTTTGGGAGGCCAAGGTGGATGGATCACCTGAGGTCAGGAGTTCGAGACCAGCCTGGCCAACATGGTGAAACCCCATCTCTGCTAAAAATACAAAAATTAGCTGGGCATGGTGGCAGGCATCTGTCATTCCAGCCACTCAGGAGGCTAGGCAGGAGAATCGCTTGAACCCAGGCGACAGAGTTTGCAGTGAGCCAAGATCGCGCTGCTGCACTCCAGCCTGGGCTACAGAGCAAGACTCCATCTCAAAAAAAAAAAAAAGAAAAGAAAAGAAAAAAAAAAATGGGCTTTCTTATACTTTGTTCTGCTTTTAAATTAAAAGCCATGGAAAACCCTTTGCATTTTAAAAGATATAGAGGGGTGGTTAATACTACTTCAGAGAAAGAAGAGACATGTAAATAATTGGCAAAGTGAAATAAAGTTATTTTCAGAAAACAGTCTCAATCAGCAACAGAACTCACATTTGCACATTCATATATATATCGGCTTGCACTCTCTCTCATCCTTTGATTCTGGTTGTAGCTAACAATAACCTGACATGTAGTTTAAACTACTTTGAACTTCAAAGTGGAAGAAATTTGGCATTAACACCATGTTTGCTGTGAAGTCAAAAGTCAACACTTCCAGTATTTCCAATATGCTTGAACGGTTATGTGGATTTTTTTGTGTTCAGATACAATTTCCTCAAATGTCAACAAAGAAATGCCATTCTGGGTGCAAATATTTTTCTCTTTTATCATCTCCATTAATTTTTCAACTTTATTAAGAATTGAAATTATTGAACTGAGCTATACTGACATCTGCTGGACAAAATCTGCCTTAATAATTAAACGCTTTTAGTAGCTTAGGTGGTTACTATTGATTAGAAAGCAAAGCTATGCTAGACAAAATAGAAAGTAAAACTAAGTTCAATATAGTATTAATTAGTATGTAATACATCTAAGTAAGCATTTCTAAGTCCATTTCTCTGGCTGGTGAAATTTTTATTTCAGTTTGATGGTTTAACACACATTTTCTGTGCACTTGTATGCGTTACACTCTGCATATATACAAGAGGGTCTGGAGTAGATAACAGGGTCCTTTCTTGTAAGGAGTGGAGGGTCTGATGGGGAAGACATGCCATGTATATAAACTGATTTTTTCACAAGTGTTCTCTCCAAGCTGCCTTCTATCAGCATCACAGTAGATGGTCCTATACCCATTGTTCCCAGAACATGTTTGTGGAGGGGATAAACCAAAGCGGGATCATTTTGTCAATTAAGCAATACAGATATAGGTCTTTGGGCATAGGAATTTTTTGTGGGCCTATAAATATGGGTGTGTATTCTAAAATACAACACCCAGAAAATTAAAATTACTAAATTTTAAATTAAACGTATATAGAAAATATGTTAACTTCTCTATTTTTAAAACTTAGTATCCATGAATTTTAAGTTAGACACTTTCATCTCTCAGGAATTCCTGGTTACGTGTGATGAGTTCTGGGAAAAAAAAAACGCATTAAAATTGTCAAAAGAAAAATCAGAAAAATATTTTTAAATGTATAAAAATTTTAATAGAAAAATTAAAGTGAGATGTACATATACTTTTAATGTATTTGAGGTGATGTGGGGAGAGATTATAATTTTTTTTTTTTTTGAGACAGAGTTTTGCTCTTGTTGCCCAGGCTGGAGTGCAATGGCATGATCTTGGCTCAATGCAACCTCTGTCTCCTGGGTTCAAGGAAGGGTGTACTAGAGGTAAGGAGAAGAGGAGGCATGAGCAAAAGCACAGAAATACGACTGATTGACTGACTATATATGGAATTGGAATATGGATTTTGAAACAGTGGTTTTCAAACTTGACCAAGACCAGAACCACTTGGAGGGCTTGTTAAGGCTTATTGCTATTCCCTGTCTCCAGAGTTTCTGACTTAGCAGGTCTTGACTGGACCCTAGAATGTGCATTTCTAAGAAGTTCCAGCTAGTACAAATTTATGTTACTGTTCCACACTGAATTTTGAAAACCAGTGGTCTCAGATAACATGCAACTTTTTTTTTTGCCTTGAACACCCAGTTATTTGGTAATATTATTAACTGTCTTAGGAAGTTCAGGTTAAGGGACAACTTGGAGGAGTGGGAAATAGAAAAGGTGATAAATTTGGCTTTTTTAAGGAAACAAGAAAATCCATCAAACCAAATCTACAAAAGGTCTTTTAATATACCTCAATAAAATGTGAAAGCAACTTCTATTTTTTAAAGTTGTACTATTTTATTTTTAAATTGACAAGAACTCAAAGCATTGAAGGTATCTAAGGTGCTAGTATATGATACATGATACATTGGAATCTGTGTTTTTCACTGGTTTATAAATAGCTTAACATCTACTTTTAATAATGAAATTTAATACAACATTTTCAGAACTGCTTCAGTCTTGAGCTTGAAAATGACCAATCTGGCACAAAATTCTCAATGTATGGCAAGAATTGTGAGGCTCAAATCGGTGAAGTGATACTTAAATGTATGGTACAATATTGTTAACTTTAAGTACAATATTGTATAGCAGATCTCTAGAATTTTTTATTTTGCATGACTGAAACTCTATACTCGTTGAACTTCCCATTTTTCGCCTCCTGTCAGTCCCTAGAAACCATCATTCTTCTTTCTGCTTCTATGTATTTTAGGTACCTCACATAAGTGGAATCGTGAAGATTTATCCTTCTATGACTGGCTTATTTCACCTAGCATAGTGTCCCCAAGGTTTACGTAGGTTGTAGCATATGTCAAAATTTCCTTCTTTTTTATGGCTGATATTCTCTTGTATGTACATACCACATTTTGTTTATCCATTCGTCCATGGATAGATTTATACCTATTGGGTACTGTGAATAATGCTTCAATAAACATGAGAGAGCAGATATCTGTTTGAGATTCTGATTTCAATTCTCTTGGAAAAATATCCAGAAGTAGGATTCCTGAATTACCTGGTGGTTCTAGTTTTCATTTTTAGAGGAAACTCTACTGTTTTCCATAATAGCTGCGCCATTTTAGATTTGCATTAACATTGTGAAAGCTTTCCAATTTGTCCACAACCTTGCCAACACTTGTTATTTTTCTGTTTTTTTTTTTTTTTTT
>NW_016107506.1:3460250-3510234 GCF_001604975.1 Cebus imitator
TAGGAGTTCCTTACATGTTTTGGATATTAACCTCTTGCTACTGTCTGAATTTTGTGTCCCTTTAAAATTCACGTTAAAACCTGATCCCCAACGTGTTTGTAATAAGAGGTGGAACTTTTGGGAGGCGACTAGGTCATGAGGGCATAGCTCTCATCAATGGAACTGGTGCCTCTATAGAACACAATTGAGGGAGCTGTGTGCCTCTTCTGCCCTGTGAGGATACAGCAAGAAGGCACCATCTTTGAAGCAGAGAGAGAGCCCTCATCAGACACAGAATCTACTGGTATCTTGATCTGGGACTTTCCGGCATCCATACTAAGAACAATAAATTTGTCGTGTATAAATTACCCAGTCTAAGATATTTTATTATAGTAGCCCAAACAGACTAAGACACCTCTTATTATATACAAGCATACTTTGAAGAAATTGTAGGTTTGGTTACTGACCACTGCAGTGAAGTATCACAATAAAGTGAGTCACACAGTTTTTTGGTTTCCCAGTGCATATAAAAGTTATGTTTATACTATACTGTAGTACATTAAGTGAACAATAGCATATGTCTTAAAAAGTACATACCTTAATTTAAAAATACTTTATTGCTAAAAAATACTAATGATTATCTGAGGTTTTTGCTGGTGGAGGGTTTTACTATAATCTTGATAGCTGCTGACTGATCAGTGTGGTGGTTGCTGAAGGTTGAGTGGCTGTGGTAATTTCTTAAGATAACAGTGAAGTTTGCCACATCAATTGACTCTTCCTTTCAAGACAGATTTCTCCATATCATGGGATGCTATCTGCATGTGATAGCATTTTACTCACAGTAGAACTTCTCTCAAAATTGGAGCCAGTTCTCTCCAATCCTCCTGCTGCTCCATCAACTAAATTTATGTAATATTCTAATTGCTTTGTTGTCGTTTCAACAATGTTTATAGCATCTTCATCAGGAGAATTTTCATCTCAAGAAACCACTTTCCTTGCTCACTCTTAAAAAGCAACTGCTCATCCATTCGAGTTCTATCATGAGATAGCAGCAATTTAGTCATATCTTCAGGCTCCACTTCTAGTTCTCTTGCTGTTTCTTTCGCATTTGCAGTAATTTCCTCTACTTAAGTCTTGAATGCCTCAGTCGTCCATGAGGGTTACTTCAACTTCTAAACTCCTGTTAGTATTGATATTTTCACCCCTCCCATGAATCACAAATGTTCCTAAATAGCATCTAGAATGGTGACTCGTTTTCAGAGGGGCTTCAATTTACCTTGCCCAGATCCATCATACAAATCACAATCTATGACAACTATAATATTACAAAATGTATTTCTTAAATCATAAGTCTTGAAAGTCAAAATTACTCCTTGATCCACAGGCTGCAGAAAGAATATTGTGTTAGCAGGCATGAAAACATTAATCCCTTGTACATCTCCATCAGAGCACTTGGGTGACCAAGTACATTGTCAATGAGCAGTAATTTTTATAAAATAAATCTTTTTTTTTTTCCTGATTAGCAGATCTCAATAGTGGGCCTAAAACATTCAGTAAACTGTGCTGTAAACAGATGTGCTGTCATCCAAACTTTGTTGTTCCATCCATAGAGCACAGGCAGGGTATAATTAGCGTAATTTTCAAAAGCCCTAGAATTATTGAAATGGTAAATGAGCACTGGCTTCAAGTCATCAGCTGCATTAGCCAGCCTCTAACAAGAGAGTCAGACTGACTTTTGAAGCTATGAAGTCAGACATTGACTTCTCCTCTCTAGCTATGAAAGTCCTAGATAACATCTTGTTTTAATATAATGCTGCATTGTCTATACTGAAAATCTGTTGTTTAGTGTAGTCAGGTTTGTCAGTTATCTGAGCTAGATCTTCTGCTGTAGGTCCTACATTAGCACTTGCTCTTTCACTTTGCACTTTTATGTAATGGAGATGGCTTCTTTCCTTAAACTTCATTAAACAATCTATGCGATCTTCGAACTTTTCTTCTGCAGCTTCCTTACCTCTCTCAGCCTTCAGAGAACTGAAGAGAGGTAGGGTCTTGCTCTGGATTAGGCTTTGGCATAAAGGAAAGTGACAGAGTTGATCTTCTATACAGATCACTTGAACTTTTTTCATGTCAGCAATAAAGCTATCTTGCTTTCTTGTTATATGTGTGTTCACTGGAGTTGAACTTTTGATTTTTTAAAGTTTTCATTTGCATTCACGACCTCGTGCAAAATTTCTCACTTTCAGCCTATCTCAGCCTTTTTTATTTTTTATTTTTTTTAGATGGAGTCTTGCTCTGTTGCCCAGGCTGGAGTGCAATGACATGATCTCGGCTCACTGCAATCTCCGCCTCCTGGGTTCAAGTGATTCTCCTGCCTCAGCCTCCTGAATAGCTGGGATTACAGGCACGTGCCACCACACCTGGCTAATTTTTGTATTTACATTCTCACCAGCAGAGATGGGGTTTCACCATGTTGATCAGGCTGGTCTTGAACTCCTGACCTCATGATCTGCCAGCCTTGGCCTCTCAAAGTGCTGGGATTACAGGCATGAGCCATTACGCACTGCCTATCTCAGCTTTTGACATGCCTTCCTTACAAAGTTTAATTATTTCTAGCTTTTGATTTAAAGTGAGAGAAGTATGATTTTTCCTTTCAGTTGAACACTCACAAGTCATTTTGGGATTATTAATTGACCTAATTTCAATATTGTGGTGTCTTAGGATATAGGAAGGCCTGATGAGAAGGAGAGAGATGGGGGAGCCGATGGTGGTGGAGCATTCAGAACACATATAACATTTATAGGTAAAATTTGACCTTTTATATGTGATGTGGTTCACAATGCTCATAAACAATTGAAATACTAACACCCAATTTCACTGGGAACAGATCACCATAACAAATATAATAATGAAGAACAAGTTTTAAATATTGCAAAAAGTACCAAAATGTGATACAGTGATGTGATGTGAGCGCATGCTGTTGGAAAAATGGCACCAACAGACTTGCTTGATGCAGGTTTGCCACAAACCTGCCATTTGAAAAAAACGAAATTATCTGTGAAGTGTAACAGAATGAGGTAGGCTTGCATATGATTTGCAAATAATTTCTCCCATTTTGAAGATGACCTTTTCACTGTGTTATTTCCTTCATTGTATGGCTATTTAGGTTGATGTAGTTTCACTTGTTTACTTTTGCTTTTATTGCCTGTGCCTTTTGTGTTAAATCCAAGAAGTCATTGCCAGACCAATGTCGTTAAGCTGTTTCTCTGAGTCTTCTTCTAGGAGTTTCATGGTTGCAACTTTTACGTATTTAATCCATTTAAAGCTGATTTAAATATTTCTTTTGATTTTGTGGGTACACACTAGCTACATATATTTATGGGGCACATGAGGTATTTTGATACAGGCATACAATGTATAATAATTACATCAGGGTAAACGTGGCATCTATCACTTCAAGCATTTATCCTTTCTTTGTGTTGCAAACAATTCAATTCTTTTAGTTGTTTAAAAATGTAAAATTATTATTAATAGTAATCACCCTGTTGTTCTTCTATCCAACACTAGATATTTTTCATTCTATCTAATTATATCTTTGTACCCATTAATAATTCCCACTTTCCCCACCTCTATCCTTCCCAGCCTGTGGAGCCATCACTCTAGTCTTTATCTCCATGAGTTCAGTTGTTTTTTTATCTCCCATAAATGAGAATATGTAAAATTTGTCTTTCTGTGCCTAGCTTTTTTCACTTAACATAATGAAGTCTTGTTCCATCCTTGTTGCAGAAGAAAGGGTCTCATTCTTATTAATGGTTGAATAATACTCCATTGTATATATATACTGCATTTTTTTCCTTCCAACTTTTATTTTAGGTTCAAGGGGTACATGCCCAGGTTTATTACATGAATAAATTGTGTGTCATGGGATTTTGGGGTACAGATTATTTCATCACCCAGGTAATAAGCATAGTACCTGATAGGTAGTTGATTCTCTACCTCCTCCTAGCCTACACCTTTAAGTATTCCAGTGTCTACTGTTTCCTTCTTAGTGTCAGTATATACTCAATGTTTAGCTCCC
This sequence comes from Cebus imitator, assembly GCF_001604975.1. Classification (NCBI taxonomy): domain Eukaryota; kingdom Metazoa; phylum Chordata; class Mammalia; order Primates; family Cebidae; genus Cebus; species Cebus imitator. The sequence goes on from NW_016107506.1 coordinate 3,464,305, forward strand.
ACCTGTGAGAACAGGTAGAATTTGTTTTCTGTTCCTGTGTTAATATGCTTAGGATAATGGCCTCTAGCCCCATCCATGGTGCTATAAAGGACATTATTTCATTTTTTGTTTTGTTTTTTTGGTATTCCATGGTGTACGTGTACCACATTATCTTTATCCAGTCCTTCACTGATGGGCATCTAGGTTGACTTCATGTCTTTACTATTGTGACTAGTGCTGCAGTGAACATATGAATGTGTCTTTATGACAATTATTTATATTCCTTTGGATATATATCCAGTAATAGAATTGTTGAGTCAAATGGTAGTTCTTTCTCTATTGCTTGTGATTGCCAACTTTGTCAATTTATCAGTACTAAACTGATACAAAACTGATACTTTGGCCTTGTAGCACAGTCTGAAGGTAGTGATGCTTTCAGCTTTGTTCTTTGTGCCTAGGATTGCTTTGATTATTCAGGCTCTCTTTTGATTTCATATGAATCTTAGAGTTGTTTTTTCTAATTCTCTGGAAAAATTCCATTGGCAGTTTGATAGAAATAGTGTCGAATCTATACATTGCTTTGGGCAGTATGGCCATTTGAACGATATTGATTCTATCCATGAGCATAGAATGTTTTTCCATTTGTTTGTGTCATCTGTGATTTCTTTCAGCAGTGTTTTGGCTGAAAGCCTTTTCTGCCTTTATTGAGATAATCATTTGTTTTGTTTTTAGTTCTGTTTATATGATGAATTACCCTTACTGATTTGCATGTGTTGAAACAACCTTGTATCTGAGGAATAAAGCCTACTTAAAACATGGTGGATTAGCTTTTGATGTGCTGCTGGATTTGGTTCACTATTATTTTGTTGAGGATTTTTGCATTATCTTCATCAAAGATACTGGCCTGAAGTTTTCTTTTTTATTGTGTCTTTGCCAGGTTTTCATGTCAGAATAATGCTGGCCTTATGAATGAGTTAGGAAGGCATCCTTACCCCTCAAGTTTGTGGCTTAGTTTCCGTGGGATTGATAATTTCTTTATATGTTTGGTAGAATTGGGCTGTGAATCTTTCTGGTCCAGGGATTTTTCTGGTTGTTAGGTTTTTAAATACTGATTCAATTTCAGAACTCACCATTTGTCTGTTCAGGTTCAATTTCTTCCTGGTTCAATCTTGGGAGGTTGTTTGTTTCTAGGAATTTATCCATTTCATCTAGGTTTTCTACTTTGTGTGTACAGAGGTGTTTGTAATACCCTCTGAGGGTTTTTTGTATTTCTGCAGAGTTGGTGTTAATGTCCCTTTCATCATTTCTGATTGTGTTTATTTGAACCTTCTGTCTTTTTTATTAGTCTAGCTGGCAGTCTATCAATCTTATTCTTTAAAAGAACCAACTTTTGGTTTTGTTAATCTTTGTATGGTCTTTCAAGTCTCAGTTTCATTCAGTATAGCTCTGATTTTAATTATTTCATTTCTCCAGCTAGCGTTGGTATTGGTTTTCTCTTATTTTTCTAGTTCCTCTAGGTGCAATGTTAGGTTGTTAATCTTAGATATTTCTAACTTCTTGATGTGGATTTTTAACACTGTAAACCTTCCTCTTAACACTGCTTTAGCTGTGTTCCATGATTCTGGTATGTCATATCTTGGTTTTTATTCGTTTCAAAGAATTTATTGATTTCAGCCTCAATTTCGTTATTTGTCCAGATGTCATTCAGGAGCAGATTCTTTATAATCATATGGTTTTGAGAGGTCATCCTGGTATTTATTTCTATTTTTATTCTGCTATGGTCCAAGTGTTGTTAATGATTTAGGTTTTCTTTTAATGTTAACAATTGCTTTATTACTGAGCATGTGGTCGATTTTGAGTATGTGCCATGTACAGATAAGAAAAATGTATATTCTGGTTTTGGTGGCACAGTTTTTCGTAGATGTCTGTTAGATCTATTTGGTTAAGTACCAAGTTAGGTCCTCAATATCTTTGTCAGTTTTTTGCCTAAATGATCGGTCTAATATTGTCATCAGGGTTAATTCTCCCACCAATACTGAAAAGTCTGCTGTTAGCCTGTTGGGGTAACCTTTGTAGGTGATCTGCCCCTTCTCTATAGCTTTCTTTAATATTTTTTTCTTTCACATTGATTTTGGAAAATTTGATGACTATGTGTCTTGGGGATGGTCATCTTGTTTAGTGTGTCACAGATGTTCTCTGAATTTTCTTAATTTGAATGTTGGGCTCATTAGCAAGGTTGGGGAAATTTTTGTGGACAATATCCTTAAATATGTTTTACGAGCTGCTTACTCTCACTCCTTCTCTTTCAGGGACACCAATGAGTTGTACGTTTGTTCTCTTTATATAATTCCATATTTCTTGGGGATTTTATCAATTCTTTTAAATTCTCTTTTCTTTTTGTTTGACTTAGTTAATTCGAAGAACCAGACTTATAGCTCTGAGATTATTCCCTCAGCTCATTGTATTATTCTGATTGTATTATGAAAATATTATAGTGAGGTTTTCAGCTCTATCAGCTTAGTTGGGTTCTTTCTTAAAATGGCTATTTCTTCTTTCAGTTCTTGTGTTGCTTCATTTAATTCCTTTGATACCTTGGATTGGGTTTCAACTTTCTCTTGAATTTTTTTTTTTTTTTTTTGAGACGGAGTTTCACTCTTGTTACCCAGGCTGGAGTGAAATGGCGCGATCTTGGCTCACTGCAACCTCCGCCTCCTGGTTCAGGCAATTCTCCTGCCTCAGCCTCCCGAGTAGCTGGGACTACAGGCATGCGCCACCATGCCCAGCTAATTTTTTGTATTTTTAGTAGAGACGGGATTTCACCATGTTGACCAGGATGGTCTCGATCTCTTGACCTCGCGATCCACCCGCCTCGGCCTCCCAAAGTGCTGGGATTACAGGCGTGATTACCATCAGATTCTAAATTCTATGTCTGACATTTCAGCCATTTCAATCTGGTTATGAACCATTCCTGGAGTGCTAGTGCAGTCATCTGGAGGTATGAAGACACTCTCGCTGTTTGGGTTGCCAGAGTTCTTGCACTGTTTTTTTTCTCATCTGTGTGGGCTGGTGTCCCTTTAATGCTTGAAGGTGCTGTCAGATATCATACAATGAGATATCACCTCACCCCAGTTAAAATAACTGTTATCCAAAAGACAGGCAATAACAAATGCTGGCAAGGATACAGAAAACATTATTTTAACTGGGGTGAGACAATATCTCATTTGCATGGGGCTTTTTGCTTTTATATTCTTTGAAGCCTTTGAGGCTTTGATTGTGGTACAAGTTGGGCTCAGCTGACTGGCTTAATTTCTGGACAATTTCAGGGGGCCAAGATTCAGCTAATTACTCTCAGCTGCATGCTCTAACTCTGGGTGGCTTGAATCAGGCCCATGTGTTTTTTCTTGGCCCCTTAAAAGTAAATGCTTGCAGTACTGAAAGGACCAAGGTATTCCCTGTCCACTGGCAACAACACTCTAATGTGGGGTGCTGGCAAAAGTGCTTCACTGGGGCAGTGGCTGCAGGGTACATGCTTGTGCACATGAGCCAGTGGAAACAGGGTGGCAGTGCAGTGAGGTTCTTGGCTGTATGTGCCAGCAGCAACTGACAGTGACAAGGTGGCTGGGCCTCCACACTCACATGCACCAGCAAATCAGTGAGGGAGGCTGCAAGTGAGTGCAAGCTGGCAAAGTGGTAGGGTGAGGCTGTGGGGAGGTGCTTGCTGGCAGGGACCCTTCTGCAGAAGCTCTCTAGGTGTGGTCAGCCTGAAAAAAAGCTATGGCAGTGGCTGCTGGGATTCATACTAATTGGACGTCTGAGGCTGTGCTGCAAGTTCAAATGTGCATAGGGGATGTGGGGTCTTCTGCAGCTAAGATGCTACAGGTCTATGTTGAGAGAGGGCCACTCCACACCTGTTTAACTCATCTCTTCTTAGGAGCTACTCAGTGCGCAGAGTGAGTCCTGGTGCGCGGTAACCCAGTGCAGCGTTCCTAGCTTTCTCCTCCTTCAGCCCTCCTCCTTCAGTCTGTGTCCTCCCTCTCTCTACTCTCAATGCCTTCCTTTTGAAAATCTACTCAGTGTGTGCCTGTCTTCCTGGTGGTCTGGCCTCTTAGTAGAAGTAGCTCTTCTTGGCTGTGACTGGCAACTAGTTGGCAACTTTGGATCTTTCCACATTTTCTTAATTCATTCATCTGTTGATGAACACTTAGGTTGCTTCAAAATCTTGGCTATTGTGAATAGTGCTGCAATAAATAGGGAAGTGCAGATATTTATTTGATATATTGACTTCCTTTTTTTGGAAATATACACCTAGCAGTGGGATTGCTGAATCATATGAAAATTCTATTTTTAGTTTTTTGAGGAACCTCCAATATGTTCTCCATAGTGGATGTTCTAATTTACATTCCAACCAACAGTGTACAAGTGTTTCCCTTTTTCTACACCCCTACCAGCATTTGTTATTGCCTATCTTTTGAATAAAAGTTATTTTAACTGGGATGAAACGATATCTTATTGCATTTGCATTCCTCTAATGCTCAGTGATGTTCATCTCTTTGAAGTTCTCTGATAATCAGTGATGTTGAATACCTTTTCATATTATCTTTGCCATGCATATATCTTTTGAGAAATGTCTATTCAGATATTTTGCCAATTTTAATCAGATTATTACATTTTTTTTCTAAAAGAGTTGTTTAAACTTCTTATATATTCTGTTTATTAATCCTTTGTCAGATGGATAGTTTGCAAATATTTTTTTCCCATTTTGTGAAGTGTCTCCTCACTTTGTAGATTATTTCTTTTGCACTGCAGAAGCTTTTGAATTTTTTTTGTAACTTAATTCAGTCAAATTTGCCAATTTTGTTGATCTTTGCAAAATCAATTCAATTTTGATTTTTACTATTTTCTTTCTCCATTTTATTTCTGACCTAATTTTTTTTCTATCAACTTAGGCTTAGTTTATTCTTCTTTTTGCGGTTTACTGAAGTTAGGTTGTTTGATATCTTTCTTTTTTCATGTAGGTATTTATCACTAAAATTTCTTCCGTACTGCTTTTGTTGTACTCCATAACTTTTGCTATGTTACATTTTCATTTAACTTGTCTCAAGATATGTTCTACTTTTTCTGTTGATTTCTTCTCTAACTCGGCTGTTCAAGAATGTGTTGTTTAATTTCCATGCATACATGAATTTTTGCTTTTCTTCTACCATTAGTTTCTAGTTTCATTCCATTTTGGCTCAAAAATATAGTTGGTACAAATTCAATCTTCTTAAATTTGTTAAGATTTGTTTTGTTATGTAATATGTGACCTAGTCAGGAGAATGTTCCGTGTGCACTCAAGAAGAATGTATAGTTGAAGATGTTTTGTGAAATACTTTGTATATGTTTGTTAGGTCAATTTGGTCTATAGCGTTCTCTGTTTCATTACTGACATTCTGTCTGGATGTTCTATCCATTATTGAAAATGTGATATTAAATATATATACACACACACATATATATATTTTAATATCCCATATATGTGTATATATATATATATTTTTCATATACACACAAAATTGTTATATCTTCCCTATGAATTGACCCTTTTATATTAGTCTTTTTGGTCTCTTTGGACAGTTTTTATGTTAAAGTCTATTTTGTCTGGTATAAGTTTAGCCAACCCTGCTCTCCTTTGTTTTTTTTTTTAGTATCCTTTGCATAAAATATCTTTTTCTGTTTTTTCACTTTATATGTGTCCTTAAATCTAAAATGAATCTCTAATAGCACATAGCTGAATCATTTTTCTATCCAATCAGCCACCCTGTATATTCTGATTATACAGTTAAATTCATGTACATATAATTATTGATAGGGAAAGAATTACTATTGTCATTTTGCTGTCTTCTGTCTTATGGCTTTTTTTGTCCCTCTTTTTCTCTCTTCTTTTGTGTTTCCATGATTTTTTATAGTGACATACTTTGATTCCTTTCTCTTTTTGGTGTGTATCTCCTATTTTCTTTGTGCTTATCATGGGGCTGACAACAAACAACATCATTTCAGTCTCTTACAAATACTCAAGACTTTACTTTTTACCCTTACACAGTTACTATCACAAATTACATTCTTACATTGTGTATCAATTAACATATTTTCATAACTATTTTATTCTTTTGTCTTTTAACTTCTTGTTTTAGTCTATTTTTGCTGCTATAACACAATACCTGAAACTGGGTAATTTATAATGATTAGAATTTTTTTTTTTTTTTTTTTTTTTGGCTCACAGGTTTGAAAAATGGGTAGTCCAAGATTGAAAGGTCAGCACTTGGCAAGGGACTTGTTGCATGGTAGAAGGCAGAAAGGCAAGAGTGTGTAAAAGAGGGCCAAACTTACCATTTTATAATTGCACCAGTCCCACCTATGAGGGGGTTAACCATCACGGCCTAATCACATCTTCAGTGTCCTACCTCTTAATACTGTAACAATGGCAATGAAATTTTAAGGAGTTTTGAAGGGGACAAACATGCCAGTCAAGGCACTTATATACCAGAATTAGAAGTAATTTATACATCACTGTTACAGGATTACAGCATTCTGTATTTGTCTATATATTTACCTTTACCAGCAAGGTTTTATACTTTTATATGCTTTCATGTGGCTGTTTAGTGTTCTTTTCAAATTGGAGCATTTCCTTTAGCTTTTCTTGCAAGACAGGTCTAGTGATGAAATCCCTCAGCTTTCATCTATCTGGGAATATCTTTATTTCTCTATTTTTAAAAGGTAGTTTCATTGGATATAACATTCTTGGTTGACAGTTTGGTTTTTCTTTCAGTACTTTGATTATATAATCACTCTTTTCTGGCCTATAAGGTTTCTATTGAGAAATCTGCTGATGTTTTTTTTTTTTTTTTTTTTTTTTTTTTTTTTTTTTTTTTTCTGTTGATAGTTTTATGAAGGCTCCCTTGCATATGAGAAGCTACTATTTTTTTCCTGGCTACTTGAAAAATTCTGTCTTTGACTTTTGAAAATTTGATTATGATGGTCCCTGATCTAAGATGATTCAACTTGATATTTTTGACTTTATGATGGCACAAAATATACATTCAGCAAAAACTGTACTTTGAGTACATATAAAACATTGTATTTCAAATTTAGTACAGCATTTAATAAATTACATGAAATATACAAGACTTTATTATAAAATAGACTTTGTGTTAGATGATTTGACCAAGCTGTAGGCTAACCATGGTCTAAGCATGTTTAACACAGAGTAGCCCAAGCTATAATATTCCATAGGTTAGGTGTATTCAATGCATTTTCGATTTATGATATATTCAACTTATGATGGGTTTACTGGAATGTTACCCCATGGTAAGCTGAGGTGCATCTGCATTATGTGTCTCAATGTAGATTTCTTTGGGTTCATCCTACTAGTTGGAGCTTGTTGGTCTTCTTGAATCTGGATGTCCATTTTCTTCCCCAGATCTGGGAAATTTTCAGCAATTATTTCTTTAAATAAAAGTATTCTACCCCATTCTCTCTCTACTGATGAAACTCCCATAATTTGATTCACTTGATGATGTCTCATAATTTCCTTAGGCTTTCCTCACTCATTTGTTTCTCTGACTGTATAATTTTAAATGACCTGTATTCGCATTCACCAATTCTTTCTTCTACTTGATCAAATCTACTGTTGAACTTTTCTGGTAATCTTTTTTTTCCAGTTCAGTTGTATTCTTTAGCTCTAAAATTTGTCTGTTTTGTTTTTAAACAAAATTTTATCTTTGATTTTTGATATATTTTCATTTTTTTCATGCACTGTTTTCTTGATGTTTTATCTTATCTTTACAAAAGTTATTTTGAATTACTTGCCAGGTAGTTTGTATCACTTCATTATATCAGGTTTGTCCGAAGATTTCTTTCTTTGGCCCATATATCCCTGTTTTTTTATTTTTTTTATTTTTTTTTATGTGACTCAACTTTGTGATAGGGTCCATGAATTTGAAGAGACAGCCACCACTCCCTATGTTTACACACTGGCTTTATACAAAGGAAGACCTTCACCAAGCTAGACATTCTGAGAACTTCCAAAACCTTTTTGGGAGAGATGCAACTTCTCTGGGTCTGTGCAAGTAATTTCTCAATTAGAGCAAGAGCAGCTTGCCTTTTTTTGTTTGATTTTTTTGGAGGTTGTAATCTCTTTCTCTCTCTGGTGTCTGTATGTAGGACTACACATTCCAGTGCACAGTCCACTTCTTTTTCCCTCTTGAGAAAGAAACCTCAAGTTGTGCAGCTCCTGATTGTATTGAGTCATGCCAGTTGCAGGAAGCTGATCCAGGACTCTCCTTTGTCCTCAAAGACCCCCCAGGTATACAAACTATGCTGGTTAAGGCAGAAGTTGAAGTGAGGAGAGACAGAGAGGCAGAAATCATTCCCTTTGGGGAGCCCTCCAAAGAGCCAGAATATTGGATGCATGCTCCACTATTTTCCCGAGCCTCAACTTGCATACCTTCTCTCAATCACACTAAGACTTTCCGGCTGCAGCAAGCCTCCCTCCACTTGTTTTTGTTCTCAGTGATATTACTCCTGTCCCACCCCAAACATCCAAATGATATGTGGGGTAAGACAGAAACCAGTCACCAAGTTAGTCTTCCAAAAACCCTGAAGGCTGGACTCATGCACCACTCTTCTTTTTCCACACACAAGCTAGGCTGTTCTCTCCTGATGCTGAGCTGTGCTGATGTGGGTAAAATCAAATTGATTTTCTTACCTCAGTGTGGATAATCTGGCTTTGTTCCTGCCAGGGTAATTCAACTTCTTAACTGGATTCTGGAATTTTCCTAAAGGTATTTTGGTTTATATATTGTTATATCAGTGTTTCTGTGAGAAACAAGGGCCGGAACTTCCTATTCTGCCATCTTGCTAACGTCACTTCGTAGCAACTCAATTTTTACTGGGTAGGTAAGAACTTGTAAGAGATCAGATAACACATGTTGGGCACTCACTATTATAAGTCATAGAAAATCCATTGATTATGTGAATGATCCAAACTTGGATCAATTCTAAAAATAAAACACCCAGGTAATATGCTTATGTGAATAGGAATATGGGGTTATCGATAATCAAGCTCATTGGATTAGGCTTCAATTTAGGATTTGAGGAATAATGGGTTTTTCCTATTTATAATTAAGTTTCCAAAATTCCTGGGTCAGCTTTTTTCTTAAGCACTGAAGTGTTCCTGGATAAATGACATCTTAAGGCAATGTAGACCCTCGTCATTTTAAGAAATTCTTATATATGAGTCATGGTGATTTTTTTTTAAAGACTGTAATTGATCTGCTTTTGTGTTTAATATCTTTAAAGAGTTGGTTGGCTAATCTTCACTCCTTATGAATTCTAAATGAGAAGAAGGACCTAATTTTTCCCATATGAGCCTGGATGATTCTAGATGACTCAAATGAATTATAGGTATTTTTCCTATCATTCTATTAGTACCAGAAACATGTGACTCTTTGGATTGAAAAACCATCAGATTCAAATTATACACACAAATCTATTTAATTTTCTTTTACTCGCTGAACTCACCAGTATAGAATACTGGCCACCTCAAGACCATACCCTTTACCTTGACATTATAAGAATTTGTGTCATATCAGAAATCAGACCCCAATCTTTCCAGCTCTTTCATGCTCCTGCTGCTACGCATATTACTTTGATTTCACAATTAATTTCTTCTAACTCATAAGCCAGCTCCTGACTTCTTCTCTATTTAGTTGAAATTCATGATGGGTAATTTAATTCCATGGTACTCAAAGTAGGCTCTGTGGCCAGCATGGGAATTATCTGATAATCTGTTAGAAATGCAGAATCTCAGGCACCTCCTGGCCTGCATTTTAGAAATTGCTTAGAAAGAACCCCAGGTAATTTGCACATTGATGGTTGAGAAGCCCTGATGTCAAAGTTTCTTCAACAAGTTTCATTAACTCTCATATACTTCCTGGGTCAGCTTTGTTCTTAAGCACTGAAGTATCCCTAGATAAATGACTTCTGAGGCACTATAGACCCCCATCACTTTATGAAATTCTTACATATGAATCATGGTGAATGGCAGATGATGGCAAAGAAAAATGACATGTCTAGTATATACACTTGCTACTCATGACATGCTAGTGTTGGTGTAGTTCCATAGCACGCTGACATTACTTGTTTAAACTCATCATCAAATCTAAACTGTCTTTTTGAGCAGATATTTTATCTTTTTAATCTTAGCTAGATACTGTTACTAGCATGTTCTAGCAACACAATATTGTTGAGTTCAAGTTAATTGCTATTTAGGTCATGAACCAATTAGTAAGCTGCTTGACATAGCAGGATTAAGAACTATTTCTTTCAAAATATTTGTATCTTAATGAAGTATTCCTGAAGAGAAATGAATTTAGCCTAAATTATTAATAATAGCAATACTGAGAATTTTTGAGATGGTCAACTGAGTGGAAATAATGTTGGGGACAAGTGACTTTTTGTCTTCAAATTTCCCTCTACCTTGCCCATCATCAAGGTGGTCCAAATGAAAGAACTTTGAGTGCTTCTGGCCTGGCCGACTGGCTTTTAAATTGTCTTCTTAAACTCCAATATGTCCAAACATAGAAACTGCAGGCCATATGAGAGACTCAATATACATGAAGTTTATGGAGTAATAGGAAGAGTAGTTGAAGTGGTGGTAGGATTATTAGAATACATTTCCTTGCAATTGCTTATCTAGTCACCTATCTTCACCAGACCAAGTTGCTAGAGTAGTGGTGTCAATCTTGTGCAAACAGGTCTCCTGGCCAGTACCTTGCACATAAACGTAGCATGTTTAATGAATTTTGGGGATAAACAATTTTAAGGCATTGGTCATGGTCATTAATACAATGGCATGTCTGCATCATACAAACTGAAAGTGCCAGTGGTTTGGATTATATCAGTAAGAGGGGACATGTTCATTTCTGAATGCTGAATCCTGAGAAAATCAATATCATCTTTCAGAGTGAGCCACATCAGTATTTTTTGGTTTATAAATGCCTTTCTTAATATCCCAGGTCTATCAAAGAGAAATTAGGCAATTGGGACACTATTTTATAAACTGATTTATAATGCCTTTCCTTCCTCTCCATAATAAGTGTCTCACAAATGCTTTGCCTAACACTTATTTGTTGAGTATTAGAACATTAGTTTCAGACTTAATGTTACCATGTTGTAATTTCATGTGGATGAAAAGTTAACATAATGTAGAACAGTGAAATTAAACTGGGTGACTATGAGCAGCAGCCCTGCTAAGATCCATTTCTCAATCCTCATTATTTCAGCTCTTGGCTTATTGTGTTTTCTGCCTTCTCCCATTACTCACAAAATTGCCAAATAAGTCCCTGAGGATGTACTAGCACAGGGCTTCTGGAAAATAGTGTTTGGACAATTTACATCATGGGACCAATAAAGCCAATATATTTGCTATTGCTCAATAATAATAATTAAAAAAAAGCGCCAGCATTGTCTCGTTTTAATTGACCCACAGTTTTAGAAGGAAGAGGGCAAGTTTGGATGAGAAAGCAAATTTTCAGGGACTAACTTGTAGGATATTTTCAGTTTAAATGGTGCTTAATAGAATAGAGAAGCCATGAGAATTTTAATGACTTTGAATCCACAGTGGGAACTATTTTGGAAAAAAAAATGACATAAAAATTATTATTCTCTTCTATTTAGAAAGCATGAGGAGGAGGAGAAAGGCTAAGATCTTTTCCAATGCAGAATGGGGAAAATATACACAATGGGTAAGTCGCAAAAAACAAATATCTTGAAGTTTTCTTTGTTCATGAGATTACAACTGTGGTGCAAGTTATTGTGCCTGTCATTATTTTTCTTGTAGTGGGAAAATAAGCCAGGGAGCAGTAAACTAGACAACAGTGCTAGCTGGCCTTGCCAATGGAAACTAACCTTGTAAAATTAGCAGGACCTCTCTAGGCATCATTTTGTAATCTCTTTGCAAGGCAGTGTCCTCTCCATGTCTCACTGCTTATATCTAAAGTCTTGATATTACCATACATATCTTTACTTCATTCAGATGAGAGAAATATATGTAACTCTGCATTTATCCTCAGTATTATCAATCATTCAATATATAGACTTTAGATACGAGGGACTCTTGTTATTAAGTTCTGGGGTACATGTGCAGAATGTGCAGGTTTGTTACATAGGTATACACATGCCATGGTGGTTTGCTGCATCCATCACCCCATCATCTACATTAGATATTTCTCCTAATACTATCCCTCCCCTATACCCCCACCCCCTGACAAGCCCTGGTGTGTGATGTTCCCTTCCTTGTATCCATGTGTTCTCATTGTTCAATACCCACTTATGAGAACATGTGGTGTTTGGTTTTCTGTTCTTGTGTCAGTTTACTGAGAATGACAATTTCCAGCTTTATTCATGTCCCTGCAAAGGACATGGACTCATCATTTTTTATGGCTGCATAGTATTCCACAGTATATATGTGCCACATTTTCTTTATCCAGTCTATCATTGATGGGCATTTGGGTTGGTTCCAAGTCTTTGCTGTTGTGAACAGTGCCGCAATAAACATATGTGTGCATTTATAATCCTTTGGGTATATACCCAGCAATGGGATTGCTAGGTCAAATGGTATTTCTAGTTCTAGATCCCTGAGGAATTGCCATACTGTCTTCCACAATGGTTGAACTAATTTACACTCCCAACCAACAGTGGAAAAGTGTTCCTATTTCTGGTATGAGGGGCATTTTAATCATATGTACTAGCACACAAATTGTAATTTAGAGATGAAAACAAGTATTTTATAATTTGTCAAATGTCCGTTGTGCTAAGTCACACTAACTAGTTGTGTCATAAAAATTAGTAGCACAAAGTCATCCCAAGTGACTCACAAATTTTTTTCCAACCTCTGCATATATATTCTATAATTATACCTCATTTAATCCTGCCTCTTTTATTCAAAGTTTTGTTCAGAATTAGTCAGCAGGAAAATCAATTTCTAAAATTAGGCCTTTAGTTATTTACCCCAGAGTAGATTCTTATGAGATGGTTATGAGAACAACAACAGTGTTGTTGTTCTTGAAGCCTAGTAGATTCCTCCTAACTCTATAATGATCAGATTAAAAATATTTTCCTCTTATACATCTCTATTGACAGACAATAGTTTCGATCCAACAATGAAGAAAATGGAACAAAGCCTAGGAAATGGGTATACAGAGGGGAAAAAAAAATCACTTGCCGTTGAGGGAAGTATTTCTCAAGTTTAAACCAAAGCAAACAAAAAACACATGATAATATACAGTCCTAATAAAATTTTATTGAGAACCAGTAAGTCAAATCCTTTATAGAACACAGAAATACATATGATCCCAGCCTTTCCCATTAAATGACGATATAACATTGGGGTAGTTTCCCTGAATATCTCAGTTTCTTTTATAATTATAAGAGAGAAACAGTACTCCTGCAGCTCAACAGTACAGAAAACACAGTATTGAGGTGCTCTTATTTAGCAGAAGTAGAAATGAAATTGGAATTCAGTGTAAATAATAGAGGACTAAAGATGAGTTCTAGTAGCCAAAGGAGTATATGGGTAAATAGTCACTTTTCACATTTTCTATTTCAAAACTAGCTAGTAAAAGGCAGGGCATCGTAAGATCAGACAAAAATTAACCTGAGGACATAGTAGCAGAATATGTCTCTCAATTCAGTTATTTAGGAAATGTTAATAAAGAAAGTATCCTTAGATCCACTTTTACCTAAAACTCTACCTACCATGAAGCTTTTTGACGCCAAATAATTGAAACTGACATCAAAGATGAAAAGGCAGCCACATGACTCAGAATTAAAGACTGACAACTCAGGCCACACTACAGTCCATGGTATCTATGGAAATAGGATAATGTTAACATTTTTTACATGACGGAAAGTTAACTATTTGCAATTTCTAAATTACTATAGAAACAGAAACATGTGACAGGATAAATGAATACTGCTTGACAACCTTTGAAGGTTTTATTACCTAGTCCCTGTCTAGAGACAAGAGAGGCTATTGAGTTTTCTAGGAAGCAACTTCTGGGAAGGAATTTTACCAAGAAAAATATCTGAGAGAAAAATATAACAGAACTAGAATTGAAACAATGATGCCACTTCCTTTTAAAACTAAGAAGCCTACTATAAAAGTTTATTTAGTTACTACCATGTTGTTAGGAGACTGTCTCAGTTTTGTACGCTTTGCCTGAGTTTAAAATCCCATTAAAACTTTTTTGCTCTTAAGCATAAATACAACAAACAATAGCATAGAGATAAAATTGTGCCAGTTTAATAAGTTTTTAAAAGCTCAAAAAAGAAAAAACCTGAATTGTGTTTGTTTTGACAAATTTGCTGAGATGACAGTATCTAAACTGCAATCCAAATATTAACCCATATATGCTGGAGGTTGCAAATTTTTGTGAAAAATCAGACCTTGGCAATGACTTTGAGCAGCAGGATGTAAATAACTCCCACAAGCTTAGCGTTCCAATAATGGAACAGCAGACATAAATGGGTTAACAAGAATCTTATTTGAAATGTTCTTCTCCCTGCCTTGAAATCTTCCTAGGGTTAACCACTGCTATCACACTGCTTGAGAACTGTGATCAAGTCTCCTTTGGCTCAGCAAAAGTGTTGTTTTCCCTTGCTTAGCAATGTAGCTGAAAGCACAGACACAGTATAGTAAGACATTTAACTAAACCAAATGAGTTTTATTCTTTCAAGTTGGACACCCCAGCCAAAGGCAAATAGTTTTGCTGTGTATTACTTTTACTTCTTTCTGTAAGTGCTGACGTCGTTGATTCAAAACTTTCACAAGAAAGGCAAAGCACGCACACGGCTTACTGTGCAGTAGCACTTCAGAAATCTGAGAGGCACAAGGTAGTCCCGACTTACACAAGTCACAGGAGGAAGCTAATCCTAGGAATTGAGCAGTGGGCTGCTTTTTGTATCCTACTGCCAGTGGCCTTTAAAGGGTCAGACAATTTCCAATAATATTAGCTCTTTTGGTGCTAAATAGGAAATAATAGACTGTTACCTGCAGGAACCAGCATATACTCAGTGAGGATTTGGTTTGAAGTTCCAATAAAAATAGCATGTTTTTGTGACCAAGAGAGCTGTGAAATAGGCATATTTAAAATACTTAGACCCTGTTGTTTTAAAATTGCAAATTTTTTGCAAAATCAGTTGCAAAGAGACAAAACAAGCCGGGCAAAGGCAGCAATGAAAGGAGGAGGAGTAGAAGCTGATGAGTCAAAACATTTGTACAGAATTTGAAGCACCAGGGAGTCTTCATCTACCATAGAAAACCTGATTCTGTGGTCTCAGAAACTGATGAATTGTTAAGCCGAGGATATGCAAAGATCCATTTGTTCTGAGCATGAACTCTGGATAATCCCTCCTAAACAAATAGCATTTCTATTAAAAGCTAAGTTTAGTGTTTTCGTTCAAGTTATTGGTTACATAGTATTTCCCTTCCCATCCCCCTTTTTAAACACAAGTAGAATACTGTACTATTTAGTGAAAAGACCAAAGTTCAGATAAACTGATAGGAAAATATTTTATGGCTTATACCAAAGAGTCAGCACTAATGCATAGTCACTGTAAAAAACCCAAGTTAAAGTTTAGAAAGTAAGTCAGAGTGGAATGAAATCCTAGGTCAGAGCATATTTACACATAGAAAATTAGCTTCCTGATCTTACTTGAATACTGAAAAACAAACATATTTAAATAAATAGTTCCAAAAAACCCAGATTATTTTAGAGAAAACATAAACTGCTATTGTGAGCTTATCTTGAACTAACCTTCAACTCAGAATTTTCACAATGATCAACATGTTTTATAAGTTTTTGATTTAAAATTTTGGCTTCTGAAGCCAACAAAACAGGCAAATCTGAAAGTATGTTTAGCTCTAATCCAAATAGGCATCAATAATTTAAAAAATAATATTTAGGTCCCAGTTCCAGTTTGCAACTCTTAAAATTTTTCTCCTGGAAGCACGTAGTTATATTTTTGTCCCCTTTCAAAACGAACCACCTAGAGCAAAGTCATAAAACTGCCCTCCAGCTGGAAGAAAATATTAAAGAGAAGTGAAGTGCAATAATAGCCACATATTTATCTTTTATCTATATTGAATTTCTTTTAAACATTTTTAAAACAGTAACAAATGGTTATATTCACAAACTTAAGATTTCCTCCAAGTTCTGAAACATATGTATACAACCTCAAAACACTGTACATATCACTCACTTTCCCCTTTAGGATGACATTAAAATTAAAGTTAAAAGACTTTCTTGGATAATTTTAAGTAAATGATAATTAAAAGGAACCGAATGAAAGACAAACTCTGAAAAAAACTAACAAAATCAAGTACACAGTTTGACTCTTTGTTTCCTTGGAAAGCAATGAAAGCACTTAGCTTGGATTTGAACATACAGCAAGGGTCATGCAGTGATTGCAGGGGGCATGCTTTCTTTCAGAGTTCAAATGCAGGGAACCTGGCTTTTGTGGGGACTAGCAGGTCAGCCAGGAAATATATGGTTCCAGCCATTCCTGAAGAAAGAGAAAGAAGCAGAAGTTACTATACCAAATGACTCCATTTCATAGATGGCTTTTTTTCCCATATCTTTATTGACCAAAAAAAAAAAAAAAAAAAAAATCACAGCATTTCAGTCTATTCAAACATACAAACAGCAACAAAGGGTGCCCACCAGTGACAGCCTCATCCCTAAGGTCTGGTTCAGAGGCCACACTGGAGGGTGTGGGTGTCCTCTTGGCCCGCCTCCTTCGGCATCCTATGGCTTCTTCTCCACCTCACTGACACCCCCGCCCGCCCCGCAGAGCAGTTACAACTCTGCAGAAAGGAAAGATAGCTACATTTTTTAACATTAACAACATTATAATCTTGACGCCAACAATTTAAATGCATTGGAAATCTGTCTGTATTTACATGTATTGCAGTTCAACATTAGAAGAGATCACTAGTGACGTGGTCAGCCTTTATATCCAGGTGGACGACTGGAAAGAGAATGGAGCCAGACAAGTTCAAGTCATAGCCCTGCCATTTACCATATGTAAGTGCCTGAGCCTCAGTCTCCTCAGCTGTGACACGGAGGTAGTAGTGCCTCTATGTTTTTGCTGAATGATTTATGACAGATCTGCAAAATGCCCCACATGTGCCTGGCTCCATAAAAGGGAGTCACCTGATGACTACCAGTATTGGGGCTGTGGTAGTACATGTGCTAATTGATTTTTAATATCGATTTAACATATTGGAAGATAAAAAAGTAGTTTAAAAATAATTATAAAATTAATTTTTTGATAAAACTTAAATACATTACCAAGCAGGGAAGTATGCTGATATTATAAGGCAAATAAATAAAGTGTACAAAATACCTTCAAAGAGAGAGAAAGGGGTGTCTGGTGTTCTGCATCCGTGTTCTCCATACTCTAAGCACCATTCAGCAAACTGAAAATGAGACCAAGTTAAATTAGTACAGTGATTTCTTCCAGAACGCCCCCCAAAAGTTAAGAGGTTGTCTCTACAAGTTACTCTGAAAAGTCAAAAACTACCTTCACATCATAGAAAGGAGATTAATGCAGAGAAAAAGATGGTCTGAAAGAGAGTACACAGCACGGGAGGAATTTAATGAGCTGTCTGAATCACGTATCTCCAAGGTTATTCAAGAAGAAAGGCACAAAATCACCCTACCTCTTAATTTCTTTTTCTCCCATAAATGCTCTTGAGTAGAATCATGTCCCTTTAGAGAAATGCTACTTTAATTGAAAGGCTTTTGAAGGATTTCCTTAAATAACTATATTTGTTATCTAAGACCTATGATTTTAGGGATAAATGAATTAAATCAAATGAACTAGAACTTTTTCTACAACCTCATGGAAGACCTGCCTTTTTTTTTTTTTTTTTTTTTTTTTTTTTTTTTTTNAATACAATGGCATGATCTCAGCTCACTGCAACCTCCGCTTCCCAGGTTCAAGTGATTCTCGTGCCTCAGCCTCCCAAGTAGCTGGAATTATAGGCGCCTGCCACCACGCCTGGCTAATTTTTTGTATTTTTAGTAGAGACAGGGTTTCACCATGTTAGCCACACTGCTCTTGAACTCCTGACCTCAGGTGATCCGCCCGCCTCGGCCTCCCAAACTACTAGGATTACAAATGTTAGCCATTGTGCCCAGCCAAAGAGCTGCTTTCTATTTGGTAGTTCTGACTCCTACCTTACAGGCCCTGTACAGGTACTTCCTATCCTGCGTGAGGTTGTAGAGTGTCAGGAAGGCATAGGCATTCCCTGCAGAACCATGGCATAGCCCATATCCCTTCTTCAGCAACCCATATTGCCAGATCACATCAGCACACTGATAGGCATCACAGAGATACTTTTCCTCTCTAAACACCTGCAGAGGCAAAGGACGTGCATTTTATTATACAAGATATAAAAGAAAGTTCCACTGATATTCCTTCCTGAGAGGTAAGGAGGAGACAGGGATATGGCTTGAGAAGAAAGGGTAAAGGATTTAGTGACAGAGGGTGTGTTATATTGCTAGTGACAATTATTAAAATGGACAAGTTTTGCTTTAAAAAAAAAAATTGGGCATGACCTTGCATGTACAGTCTAAGTTTTCTGTGCATGTGTGTTTATTTGGGTGTTACTGAGGAAGTAGCATTACTTAACTTGCAACTTGCTCTTATCATTACTGACTTACCAAAGAACACACGATAACTGCGATGCCCCCCTTCACTATTAGGAAGTTTCTTTACACATTGGAGAATAAAGCTGTTCTTTATTAATGTGCAAATTGATGATAAAACACTAGACTTTGCTAGAAAAATAGAGATAGACCTTTACAATATTTTACTGCCTCTTTTATCTTCATCAAAGACTTGGGAAATATTCTGAGTAGATATTTTTAATATCTCATTACAACCTAAGTGTTCTTAAAAGTAGGATACAGCAGTTTAAAAAGTTTTTCCATTATTAATATATCTAATTTTCTGAAATGTAGAATTTAATACACTAAAAGTTTACTTATTTATGAGATGCCAGTGCTCATCAATAGCCTGTAGAGTTGTAATTTGTTGATGTGGCACCAATGGTCATAGATATCTTACTTTTTCTCAATTAAAAACCTTCTTTGATTGCAGGTCTGATAGGGCATGCTTTTTATTAGTGCTATTTATGCACTACAATGGAATCATACAATATTTGTCCTTTTTGTATCTGTTTATTTCACTTCGCATAATGTTTTCAAGGTTCATCCATGTTGTAGTATGCATCAGAAAGTCATTCTTTTAATGGCAGAATAATATTCTATTGCATTGTGGTATGTTCCATTGTATGTATAACATTGTCTTCATCAATTCATCTGTTGATGAATACTTGGATTATTTTTACCTTGTGGCAATTATAAATAATGCTGCTATGAATGCTGGTATGTACAGTATGTGTTTGAATTTTTGGTTTTGGTTCTTTTGGGTATATATACCTAGGAGTGGAACTGCTAGATAACATGTTGGATGATAAACAATATCTCATTGCAACCTAAGTGTTGTTAAAAGTAGGATATGAAACAATGCCAGCTATGGTACAGATAGATTGTGAGAATGAATTATAATCCATTTAGCAAAGTGATCTTAGGTTCCACAAGAGATTTATTTATTGTTCCTTTATGGATTAGGATAAAAGAGATTTATTTATTGTTCCTTTATGGATTAGGATAAAACTAATTTTAAATGATAAATTTTGGGTTATTTCAAAAATGCACACAGTACCTTATAGGCCTGGATGAGCATGTAGATTACTCCAGGGGCGCCATGGCACCAATGGACAAGCAGATCTCGATTATCACCTATACATGGAGGGTAGTTGCCAGAAGGGAATTTTAGCTGGCAGACATAGTCTACACTGGGCTTGACCAAACTATGTAACTTCCCTTGGTTCACTTGAAGGCTGGGCTAAGAATGAGAAAGAAAATTATTAGTTCTGCTGAAGCAAACAAACCTTCCTAAGTCTCAGTATATTCAAACCAGAAAAAAAAGCATGGCCAAGAGGAAATGGAAGGTTAATTAGAGGTTTAGGATTTCATCCCATTTTTCTACCTATTGGATGCCTTTATTTTAATTTTTTTGTAATTTCATTAAAAATTTTTAAATAATGGGACAAAGTAAAATTGGGCTATCAGTTAACTCTTAGGGACTTTTGTATACATTGTGTTTTCTTTTTTTTTCTGGAGACAGAGTTTTTCTCTTGTTACCCAGGTTGGAGTGCAAAGGTGCGATCTTGGCTCCCTGTAACCTCCGCTTCCCGGGTTCAAGCAATTCTCCTGTCCTAGCCTCCTGAGTAGCTGGGATTACAGCTGCCTGCCACCATGCCTGGCTAATTTTTGTATTTTTAGTAGAGACAGGGTTTCACCATGTTGGCCAGGCTGGTTTTGAACTCCTGACCTAAGGTGATCTGCCCACCTCAGCCTCCCAAAGTGCTGGGATTACAGGTGTGAGCCACTGTGTCTGGCATTTTGTATATACTGTTTTTCAATATTAATTGTTATCTATATACATATAAGTAATTTTCCTAGGTCGATGCCTGAGAATGAGTGTAAGAGAAGTTTCTCATGGTTTCAATATATAAAGCAAACTTTAAAAGCCACAAAGAGATGTACTAGACAAACCAAGCATGTCTTTCATTAGTACATCTAGAGAAGAGGGAGTGGTATTTTTAATAGAAAATGACATTAACAAGTTAAGACACCTGGAATTTAGATTCCAAACTACAGCATGCCTCTAGATCAGCTCTTTTTGCAGAGGATTTAGGACTGATGTAAATGCCACATTGTTTTCATTTAACAATGTACAGATTTATAGGACATACCAACACAGAGCATATAAACCACCATTTTTGATACACATTTTAGTTTCTCCTTTTGGCCCTGTTCTTAATTCAATGACTGCTAATGTCTTTAAACAACAGATTCAAAGTGCTGTTTTGCCAGGCAAGGTGTGGGACATGTGGGGAGAGGGGTTGGGCAGTGGTGTGAAGCACAGGCATGAGGCGGTCGTGGTGGGGTCAACGTAATATCGACAATACCATTTTCACGAGATTCCAAAGTGCACTGAGTTATTTAGAAGACAGATTTCATTTTACACAAAGAATAAGCTCAGTTAAAAGTGTTTAAGCTCAGTTTAAAGTGTTACAGTAGAATGAGTGGATTCTCCTCAGACTTGGAGGAATTATCCAACATAGCCCAAAACAATAGTTTTATTTTATGTTGTTGAAGGGTTACCTACTAGAATAGACTTTTAGGATTAAAAATTAAATCATTTCAAATAGATAATAACCTGCAAATGGAAAAATCAATACTTGGGTTTTCAGGTATCTTACTACTAAGCTAACACAAGGAGGCAGAGTATGTCTCCTGATTATTTGTTTCAATGAAAGTTCGATGAGGCTGTCTAGTCCTCTTCAGAGGATAGATATATATTTGATTCTAACTAACCTTGAAACTTCAGAAGACTCTTCTTTTCTGAAAACTTTTAGGAATCTACATTTACTACTGGGAATAGAAAGGAAGAAATGCACTAGAAAAATAAAGAAATTTAAGCCTGAATGTCAACATCCTAATTACATAACCTCTAATTGAAAAGTGTAGAATAAATATGCCAGTGAGTCTCTGATTGCCATAACACTCAATGTGTGACTCTGCATTCAAAAGTAATAATAACCTTGAGTTTTTCAGTTCTGTTGTCCTTGTTTAGTTATAGGCAGAGGACAGATCCAACACTGATCTTGTATTCTAAGAGTCAGTTGCTCAAAGAGCTTGTAGTATATGTATCTAAGCACTCCTGCTGAACACGTTAATGAAACACTTTTCTTTATGCCACAGTGTGCCTTGGGAAGGTGACAGGGGTACCCGCCATTAGAAATCAATTTTCTTTGCCATGAATTCTTATTCACAAGTGCCAATTTCTCCTTAAGGAGTGCTTCGTTAAGTCTCCCAAAATGATGCTCTTGTGAGAAGTCCTCTTCCGATCTCTCCCAAGTTATGTTTGCTGCAGTACATTCTACATGTTTGTAGTCTATCTGACTTTCACTGATGTGCCCCAATAGTATTAGATCCTAAGAACTGTTGGGCCGAGCATATTCAGCTATTTTTCAGGTAAGTAAATGTCTCCTCAGCTTTGCTCTCTAAGTGAGCATTAGGCAACAAGCGCTCATTTGTTTTCTATCGATTTTGTTCTTATTCCTGGAATTTGGGGAATTAGTTGTGCCTTTTAATGTGGAGTAATATTTTTAATTCAAAGCACTGGCTGAAAGAGCAGAGTAGAGGCACCTCATACAGAATTATAGGTCAAAATGCTTTAGTCTGCACAAGTGGCACTAAGTGGGCAAGTATGGTCACCTGCAAATCAAATGTCATCTCAAAACGCAGGGCCCTTAATGTTTATATACTTTAAAAGGCACCTTGGTAAACATCGCTTTTGCTTGTCTAGGTCAAGTAATTACAAGGAAAGTAATGACAAACTAGAACTAGAACATCTATCTTCTCACCCATGATAATACATGGCTCAGGAAGGACATTTTAAAGTTTCACTATAATCACTCCTTACCTGCATCAGGTAGTAATAAATTCCAGCCAGGCCATGAGCAGCCCCAACATAATATTCCTGGTACCATTCATACATCAGTGGAGACTTTGCCGTGAAGTTTCTCTTTCTAGCTAGGTTTTCTCCAGAGGTTAAAATTGTTTCACAAATCTACAGGGAGAAAACCAACCAAAAGAACAAGTTAACTGAATAAAAACCTTCCTGGTGGAGGTAAAGACTTTTTTTTACTGTGAGGTATTGGGGAACATGATAAACTAGACACCACCTTTCAGCCAGGGAAAGGCACAGTTTAATTCTCCATCAGAGAAGTGTGTGGGACTATACTCAGCCTAGAAGGGGGAGGGCATAGAGGATATTAAGCTCTTAGCATTACAGCTTACGAGAGTTCACCCATCAAAGAAAAGCATAAACTCCTCTAAGCACCACCAAAAGAAATCCTCCATCTGAGAGGTGAAATTTGGCTCTAATCCTTTTTGGAGAGGGCATCTAAATTCTCAAATGGAGCAGGCTGGCCTTCTGATTTTGAGTCAGAAATGTTTCCAACAGCACTCTGTAGGAAGCTATTGGTTCTTGGACTGTGCCCAACCTTTAGAGGTCAAGATACACCTTCCTTTATTTGGAACGTGCTAACTGGAGAGACACAAACAGTAGTTTAGGCAGACAGTAAGTAAGTGGGATCCTAAAAAGACTCCTAAAAACACAAAAACACGGTACCTGCTGAATATGGCTTTGAGGAATCTTTTCCATTCCAAAGTTCTTATTGACAAAAAGAAGAGCATAGATGTAGCCTATTCGCCCATAAAGCATTTCATTTGGAGCATGAGGATCAATCTTATTTAGGTGAATTAGCCTAAAAATAAAAATACATGCCCAAAATAATTTGAGAGGAATCAGGTATTGGGGTATACTTAAAAATGTTACATTGAAAAATTACACATATGCACACAAAATATATATCTATACATATATAGATAGTATCTATTTATAGAACAGTCATGGCTCACAGATTAGCCCTCCATTAAATTTCTTCAGTTCACAATGGAACTAACAAATACATTCATAAAATGAAAGGATACAAGTTTATGGCTGAGGCTATCCAAAATCTCCCTAGTTCCTCATGGTGGCAGGCCCTAAGGTGAGTATTTTGGCAGCTGGGGTCAGAGAAGCCAAGAACTGCTTGCTCATAAGGCATTTAGCCCAGAGAAAGGACTAAGTCAATACTCAAATGGCTCATCATCTCCTTCCTTGGTTTATTTCTTAATTTGTCACCAGGCCTGCCTGAAGAAAATCTCATCTACCACAGTCAATAATACACGTAAATATTAACAGCTCAGTGGTGTCAGTCCCATCTCCCCAGTCTCCCAGCCTTCCAGTTCTCCTCAGAAGTAACTATGGTTACCATTTTGTTTGTGTGTATTCATAGAATTATTTTAGGTACACATCAGCATAAATATACATATTTGTAAATACATTCTACAGCTATTTTGATAATACATTTTGACAATGATTCCACGATAGTACATAGAGTAGTCACATTCTTTGTAATACCTGCACCGAACCCCACTGAATGGATGTATTATAGTTCATTAAGTCCCTTCTGATAGATTCAGTTCAGCGTCTCAGAAAAAGTTCCTTTCAGTTCTGGTTCCAGGTACGACAGAGTAAGCACACTATGTACCTTGTGTCTCCCTGAAAATGTGGCTCTAAAACCTGGACAAGACAGAGCAGCCATCTGAGGTCTCTGGAAAGCAAAAGTAACATGCAAAATGGGGAAGAGGACAAGAATCTGAAGTACCACCAAAGCAGTAGTGAGTTTACCATTTTTTCTCTCTGGTATTCCCCTGGTCTAAACTCAGCACAGCCCCAAAACCGAAAAGTAGGCATAAGCAGGCTGATAGAGGGAGACCCAGAAGAAACCCTGCAGTGCTGTCTCAAGAAAAAGAACTCCTAATATCAGAGAGATGGGGCTAACCCTCCATTTTTCTTTATTTTCCTTTTCTCAGTTCTCTTGTGCCCCAAGCTACAAGCAATCTCATGCTGGCAGCAGGTGCAAAAGCAACGGGAGCCCTGGGAGCCAAACTCTGAGGGAGGGAAACTCCCTGGCAGATTGAAGTAACTGTGGTCCCAGGAGGGAGATGTACGCTCCACTGCTTTACTTCTCTGTCCTCCGTATCACCTGGCCCTAGAAGCACGCACAGTCATAGACGTGACGGAGCAGGGTCACCAAAGCCCCAGCCTTCTCATCAGAAACCAAAAAGGGAAGCCCCAGGAACCAGAAAGTAGTGGGGAAGATCACAGAAGGAGGTCAGATTAGGAAAGTAACCTTATTTGTTAGTTGGACCTCTGAACCTTTTTCCCTTTTTGAGGGGAGTAGGGTGAGCAGCAAATAAAATATGGGAGAAAAATGCCTTCCTATTTTGGATTTTTTGTCACATGAAATTTTGAAGTACATCTCAATCATCCCTAAATTAGCCTATAAATTTGATGTGATCCCATTTAAGTTAAAACATTTTAATTTTTGGTGAAACCTAACAAAATGATATTAGCATGGGAGCCAGTGACACTCTGGAAAAGAATAGTAATGAGAGGACATTAGCCCTAACAAATGTTATCAGGTAGCTTAAGACACTAAACACACTACTTAATCTCTGTTCTTAAAATTTTTCATCTGTGAAATAAATCCCTTCCAATTTAGAAATTATCTTAAATTATGTATATGGAAATTTACTTTTAAAGTAGTTAAGCATAAACAGTGTGCCATGCCTGTGCATGTCTGTCATCTAACTTTAGTCTATACATTAAGAATGGTTCATTAGCATATAAAGCAACAAACATCAGGTCCTTCCAACCCTCTGCCCCAAAGTGATGAAGTACTCTAAGCAGGAGTCAAAATTCATAGGTACTCAGCAGTGAAGTGGCTCTTTTTCATATAGGAACTTTATCAAAATTTACACCAGAGAATTTGTTATTATTAAGGAATGCTAGAAAATTTTTCATTGGTAGAATGAGTGGTAAAGATGGGCTCAAGGTTTGGAAGATGGTACAGGCTTTCCCACTACTTTGATGAATAAACAAGTCTAAGAAAAACTTGAAGACAATACGACTTTCTCTGAACTACAAAAACAGGGCAGGAGTTGTTTTTTCTTGTAAATTTGTTTAAGTTCTTTGTAGATTCTGGATATTAGCCCTTTGTCAGATGGGTAGATTGCAAAATTTTTTTTCAATTCTGTTGGTTGCC
Organism: Cebus imitator; assembly: GCF_001604975.1. Taxonomy (NCBI): domain Eukaryota; kingdom Metazoa; phylum Chordata; class Mammalia; order Primates; family Cebidae; genus Cebus; species Cebus imitator. The sequence continues at coordinate 3,490,184 of NW_016107506.1, forward strand.
AGTTTACTCTAATGAGAGTTTCTTTTGCAGTGCAGAAGCTCTTAAGTGTAATTAGATCCCACTTGTCTATTTTGGCTTTTGTTGCCACTGCTTTTGATATTTTAGTCATGAAGTCCTTGCCTATGCCTATGTCCTGAATGGTATTGCCTAGGTTTTCTTCTGGGTTTTTATAGTGTTAGGTCTTATGCTTAAATCTTTAATCCCTCTGGAGTTAATTTTTGTATAAGGTATAAGGAAGGGATCCAGTTTCAGCTTTCCGCATATGGCTAGCCAGTTTTCCCAACACCATTTATTAAACAGGGAATCCTTTCCCCATTGTTAATTTACAAGAAAAAAAAAACCATCAAAAAGTGGGCAAAGGATATGAACAGACACTTTTCAAAAGAAGACATTTATGCAGCCAACTAACATATGAAAAAAAGCTCATCATCACTGGTCATTAGAGAAATGCATACACTGAGATACCATCTCATGCCAGTTAGAATGGCAATCATTAAAAAAATCAGGAGACCACAGATGCTGGAGAAGATGTGGAGAAAAAGGAACGCTTTTACACTGTTGCTGGGAGTGTAAATTAGTTTAACCATTGTGGAAGACAATGTGGCAATTCCTCAAGGATCTAGAACTAGAAATTCCATTTGACCCAGCAATCCCAAAGGATTGTAAATCATTTTATTATAAAGACACACACACGTATGTTTATTGTGGCACTGTTCACAATAGCAAAGACTTGGAACCAACCCAAATGTCCATCAATGATAGACTGGATAAAGAAAATGTGGCACATATACACCACGGAATACTATTCAGCCATAAAAAGAGTGAGTTCATGTCCTTTGCAGGGACATGGATGAAGCTGGAAACCATCATTCTCAGCAAACTGACACAAGAACAAAAAACCAAACACTGCATGTTCCCACTCATAAGTGGGTGTTGAAACAATAAGAACACATAGACACAGGGAGGGGAACATCACATACCTGGGGCTTATCAAGTGGTGGGGGGGCTAGGGGAGGGATAGCAGGGGGTAGAAGGATTGGGGAGGGCTAACATTAAGAGAAATACCTAATGTAGATGACAAGGGGATGGATGCAGCAAACCACCGTGACATGTGTATACCTATGTAACAAACCTGCCTGTTCTGTACATGTACCCCAGAACTTAAAGTATAATTTAAAAACAAGAAAAGAAAAAAAACAGGGTAGGAGATTAAATATACACATGTGTATCTTCTTCCTAATAAATGTTTGCACATTTGGCAGAACTGGGCACCCACGTGTGCTTTCATTTGAACATACTCAGTAGGTAGGGGTATAGTTGAGGGGGATTACAGCCTCTACTGCCAATCTCTGGAGACCACCAATATTTACCAAAAAAATCCCCCAAAATCCCAAGCATACAAAAACCTAACAATTATTACCACAAGGCTATACACCAATAGATGCAGTGAAAACATCCTAGCTCAGCAGAGGGTAGATGTGAAAGAGAAAACAGTCTTCCTCTCCCATCTCCCTCTCTACCATTTCCACACACTTGTGGTGAGGGGGGAAGAAAACATATAAAATGAAGAGGATGGGTTTTAATGAGCAGAATGAGATGATTTTAGTGAGTGAAAGTGTCTGAGAGTTATAAAAGACAGAGAAAGTTATGAAGGAGTCTTTAAGGGAACTTACTCCCCAGCAGGAAAGGTGGGAGGGGGTGTCAAAGCATGGCTAGCTGCAGTTAGTGAAGAAGTTAAAACTTTTTCATATGATATCTCACCAAATTGAGGCAGCTCAGATTAAATATGCAAATGTTGCCTCATCCACATTTTTTCTTCTACAAATATAGGCAGCCAATAATTCACAGTGAAACAGTGGTTATCTCAGAAATAGATATTCCGAGAAACAGATAATCAAGAAACTTGGTCAGGGGTTTCTTTCCTTTTTCTTCTAATATATTTTCTTGTCTACTTTGATATTTTTAAAACAACAGGGGTATATGGGTAGTAGAATTATGGGCCATTTTGTTTTCTACTTCAATACTATATCTATCTGTGCACACACACACACACACACACACACACACACTCCTTTAAGTTTAAAAGAAATTTTTAATTTTTAAATAAAAATTTTAAATTTTTAATAAAAACATTTATTAAGAATGTTTTTTTCTCATGCCAGAACTGGGAGCTCAGTATCACTGGGCCCATAAGGAAACAAAATCTGTTTGAGACAAACTCAACTGTTATAGTAAACAATGAATGTCTCAGTTTTGATATGAACCTATTATCAAATTTTAATATAAATGTATCAAATTGTATAGAATTTCAATATAAAGTACTTTTGATTTACTTTTGCAAAGACTGAAAGAACTATGCAAAAAATTACTGTTATATTTTTTAAACACACACTGCTCTATGTAAGTATTACACAGAATTGCTGCATTGACACCAATGATATTCCACGGAAATAAAGTATTTGAACCACTGCATTAACTCCATTCCTTTATTTGTCAATGTTATGACCTGCACTACCACTAGGTGGCGATATATAATTAGCATTCCATTTATTTTGCAGCCAAACACATTTGCATTTGGAACATTCAAAGTAGGTAGCAAATACCTTTCAAATACTTATTTAAAATAAAGTATTGTTCAGAGCATCTTATTAGAACAATACAGTTTAAGGTAATAAAAGAAGGGTTCCTTTTTTTTTCTGGATTTGAATTCGAATCACTAAAATTCATTAGTTGAGATTGATTACTAGGACTTAACTGCAAGTTTTACATGCTACATTCTCAAGTTAAAATAAAGAAACGATACCACTGATAAATCATAATCGTTATTTTATGTGTTTTCAGAAACTCTCAAACCCACAAGCACATTGTTGCAGCTTTTTTTTTTGATATGCTGATATTAATAGCAACCCATCTTTAGAAGAGATAAGCAAGTCCCTGAAATGTCACTGAAGGAAGAATAAAGACATACAAACAAGGTAGTTCCACTCCTCACGGTACTTCCTCAGGGTGTTACTGGGGAGAGTCCTTGGCCTTATATTATCAAAAGGTTTGTAACTTTAAAAAAAGATGGCCGTTCCTGACTCATCACACTACAAGAAGAGAGGTTACACATTTCTGGACCAGAAAGCCTGAGTGCTTCATCATTCTAAGTACTGGTCCCAAAGCACTATCTACATCAGGTTAGCCATCTAATTGGGAACAAACAGGCAACACACTCTATTCGTGCTATGGCATCAATGTGTAGAAGTGGGTGGGATGGAAACAGATACAATTATGTATTAGGGTATAGAATGAACTAGTGCGATGTACAGTCCTCTCCTCTACCCTGAGCCATTTGCAGGACAATTTGAACATGAACGCATACACACCCTCCTTTGGGGAGCTGTAGATCCTTTTAAGGAAAGCAGAAATGCTTTTTCCTTGCTGAATATAATTTGGGGGTTTTATATACTTCCAGAAGCCCTACGATTCTCAGAGGCCCAAGGTTAAGAATATGTACTACAGGAAAACACTGATTTCCTTGGATTTCTGCTTCTTTAGGGATTAGACTTTTGATGATCTCAAAGGACCTTTTAGTCTCTAAAACTCAAAATTATGACTGTGAAAGACCATTACATTAAGAAAATGTAGAAAAAGGAGCTAGCTAGAACATGATGTTGGCAACGAAGCATAACAGGTAGTACACAGAGAATGTGAGTGTGGGATCGCAAAAGGTCTGTAAAATGAAAAAAAAGTTTAGTAAAAGTTAAAGGAGGTTTACTAAATAACTGATATTAAATAATTTTGGATTTCTTGAAATTAAGTCAAATTTCTAGATTTTTCCCTTAAAAGGAAGACATAAAAGAAAAAGCAAACTCCCTAACTTACAAATCATTCCAAATCATTCTTTTTCTGTTTCGTATAAAACAAAAATCTGAAAACTCAAAGCTACAGCCACAAATAGTATACTTTCCCATTATAATCACATAGTATCTATTTAGCCTTAACAAGCCTACTGGCTATAAATACTGTTTAAATGTCATAAAATTTAAAAAGATAAATAACAAAAACAACTTTCATACCAATATACCAACAACGACAACAAAAATCTTAGCATACTCTTACGAGCATTTTAATTTTGATAAACCAATACTGATGTATTATACCATTTCCCAAAGATTGTGTGTTAGAATAGGCCCTTAAGATTTCATGAAGAAAAGGGTTGTCTACCTGAGTCAAGATTGGCAAGTGCTGTCTAGGGATCCCTAGAGTCACTGTGTTGTCCCCAGGTAGACAAGCTACAGAAGACTCTTAGCAGCCAGTAAAAACACATATTTAATTTTGTTTAATTAGTGCTTTGATACAAATCCCAATCTGTTTGTATCTATGAATCCTGTTCTCATTGAACACATTAACATTTCTCACACAGCAAACTATTAAAATTCGGCTGCACTTATTCTAGAAAGGCTGGCATTGTATATAGAATATTGGGAGCACTACGATTTAATCTGACGGTACTTAACACTGATTCACTGAATGAGACTGTCTTGTGGAACTCTAAAGCAGTTGTTGGCTGATGGCTTTAAACATTAGCTATGTAAAAAAAATTAAAAGGTAGTTTCTATGTTTTAAATTGAGGTGAGTATAGAACAGTTTTGTATTGGCAAGTCTTATGCAAGTCAGCTACTATGGAAGGAACACACTTTAATTACACTTTGGGGGAAATAACTGTTTTGTTTCATCTTTCATTTTGGTTGAGCTTGGTGACAGGTTTTATATTAAAAGCTTCTCAGCTCTGGAGAGGAATATTCAGTTTTTTTCCTCTAGATGCACTAAGTAATGTGTTTTTTAAGTTATACTATGTAATTTCTAGCCCCTAAGAAATGTAGCACAGGCATGTATTTAAAAAAGGTGTTTTTGAAATATATGTTCAATCATTTTGTTAATAATGACTCCCAAATCATCATGGGTGGAGCAAAATCTCCTTGGCCCACCTACCCCTTTCTCTTGTTACAATTTCCAGTGGAAAAAGTTAGTTACAATAAGAAAATATCACAGTATGGGGAAAAAATTGAGAGGGAAGGGAGAATATGCGCGTGTGCACGCGTGCACGCACACACACACACACACACACACGCCTAAGGGATAGGGGTATAAATGATTCCTTCTTTGAATATAGCATAATCATATCTTAAAAAATCCACAAAGCCCATTGTTGAAATATAGAGTTGTTGAACTATACAAGATTAGCCAAGGGATCCTTGACAAAGTAAATTGGTGATGGCAATACTATTCTAACAGTAATTTATAAAAAAGAATAGTGGGAATCAAGCACCATGATGAACTCAGGGACGGTCACTGGTTAAAACACTGCTGGAGTGTTAGCATGTGCAGTGCAGAGTTGCATGGCAGCCAGAGTTCTTAGAATTCCAAAAGAGTGCTTAATAAACTCTGGTAAGGCAACAATTATAGTCAATTAGTACAAACATTTAATAACTCTTCACAATTCACCAGTTCTGGTGGACCACCGTAATTTATACCAAAAATGAAAATCGGAATGTGCATGTCATTGCCTCTAAGAAAGACAGTTTTGAATCAGTTTGTGGTCCCCTAGAAGGACTCTTCCAGCCAATCTGTAGGAAGTGAACTGCATTTCCTTGAATTACTCATCTTGGACAGCACCTTGGATCAGTAATCATGTTTAGGCTTTTGGTCTCGTTTACATTATTGAACTGATGTTTAATCTGGAACATGACAATGTCTTATATCTTGCAATAAAATAGGTATTATAATCATTGTTCCTTAACTATAACACAGGAATAATGACAATTGATCAAATGACAGCAGTGAAACATATCTAAGAGAAAAGTAAACTCACTAGAATGTTCTTTTGTTAATTAACACATGCAGAATTAATGCGCAATGATATCTAGCTAATAATCCTCATATAGAAACACGATTACCGTGTGATGCAATCTTCTGCCTGCTTCTCACTGTTCATCTTGTGATACAGCACAGCGGCCACTGCCAGGGGGCCTGCATCCCCGCAAAGGAAGGTGATGGAACGCTTGGTTAAGCAGTTCAGACTTTGCTTTACATAGCTATGTGCCATCTGTAGGTAGGCAGAATCTCCAAATACATCATAAAGATGTAAGTAAAGCACAGCAATACCTGAAAAACAAAAAGAAAACAATGTAAAGATGAGGAAAGGGCAGTTATTATTTTGGCATGTTGTCTGCTCAGCAGTGTTGATTTTTGATAACCTTTAGTAAATATATTAATGATCTGGAAGTTTGGGTGACTTTAATTGTAGGCTTAGCTCTATTACTAGGCAACTCTAAGAACCAGCATAAGCCAATCACTTACTTGTCCTCAGTTTCCTCATCATGACAACTCTATTAAATAATAAGGTCCCTAAGGCTCTGGCCAATAGAGACACACAGGCTATTAATCTTTGTTGTACTCTGGCTATTGTGTTAATGTATTTTTCTTGATGGGTAAATAATGTGTTATTAAACTAGGGTTTCAAATAAATGTTATCTATTTAACCAATAATTATTTAATTAATAAATAAATGTATTGTTGTGAACTAAAGACATTCAAAGAATAGGGAATGAAAACTTGAATTTCTCTTTACGTAAAAGATTTTTGTTTTTTTAGTGAAAAGGTAGTTAGTGCAACCAAATTCCCTACCCAGTATTCTTCCAGGCAGGGATTATAAGAAAGTTATTTTATAGCTGAGAAAATATTTTCAATCCCTCTATTTTTTTTCTCTGTTGAGGACCCAGCTTCTTTGGTAACTGTAATGTAAAAGCCACCAAAGACTTTTGCCTTGGGCTTTACTCGATCTGTTTCTTATCCTACTCTTGAAGTCTGAAATATGTAATAGAGGCATTGTCTGCATGCCCTTATTTCAAATGCCTGTCACAGTGGAAAAAGCCTTCCCTCTGAAGCCAACTGGTCTCAGTGCAGACTCAAAGACGTGGAGTAGGAAGCCTGCCTGCCTGCAGCATATCCAGAAACCCACTTTTCCCCTTAAAATACATTTTCCATCTCATTTGCCATTTTAGAAGACACAAAGCCTCTGTTTAAATTAAAATTAATAGAGCCAATCTTTTCACGGATTTCAATGCAGTAAAAATGCTGTCTACAAAATTACTTTCCACTGTACTGGGGACAATTTTTAATTTAGATAGTTTTCTCATTTTGCATGGGTAATCTCCAAAGCTTTGTGCTACAGACAATTCAATTTCACATGTATATTAAGGCCAAATTTTCATTTCCTGCCAAAGTTAATAACCTTGACTGCTCTTTCAAAGTGGCTTGGTGTTAGTAATTCTACAAGCTGATGATCAGATGCACCAACGCCTAAGGTTTGTAGACAAGTGTACAAAACCTCGCATGTAGGTAAGAAAAAAATCCTTTTCACAAATGATCAATGTCAAGCACTTCTTCTAAAATCAGGTCCTTAATAGGCTTCATCGCCATCCATATCACACATCTGCAGGTGATCCATTTAAACTATTACCCTTTCATTTTGCCCTCCTATTCCCATTGCTGCCTGAACTCTCCTAATTAAGTTATGTAAGCACCAAAGCCAGATAATGACATGATGGAGATCTGAGAAAATAAAAAGTGATTAAATACAAGCCCAATGATTGTTTTCCTTTTCAACCCTTTGTCTCTCATTAGCAACAATTCCTCTTGGCTTAACTATTTAACAAACAAAACCTATTAAGGATTGCAATTGTAAGGTTTGGTGTATTACTCATGAAAAAGAGGTAATCATTTCTTAAGTCTCACAAGAGTACATCTGGATAAAAACTTTCTTTTTCATCGGCAGAGAATTATCTTTCTAGTTTCTGGAATTCTACAACTTCATGTTCCAGTTCTCCCCTACCTCTCATCTGGGCCTCTAGGTCTGTGGATTTTGATAAGCAATCTTCTGCAAATGATAGTTTACTGTGTCTACATTCCCTGTCACAGAACATCCATGGAGGAAAAGGGCTGCTGCCAATTAGAAAAAGTTTCCTGTACATGCTTATTATAAATCAGCCCAGGTCAGGAAAATAAGACAAAATGCATTAAGTCACAGACATTTAATATTTCAGTATTTTATACCCCATGTGTCCTAATAATAGGAAAAAAGGGGGAACTGCTTGTGGCCAAATGTCTTAAACCTGATCCTCAACCCTTGATAATAGCCATGCATATACAACCAATTCTGAATAAATACCAAAGACTCCGAGCTGGATGGCAAGGTGGGAAATAAAAACACTTCCAGGGCTTTGAAAATTCACCCAGTCCTAATACACATTCATGGATCTGGCTTCAGTCAGTGCCTTAAAAAATGCCTTCAAAATGCAATGTTTATCAAAATATTCATGGAAAAAAATTATATGGTACTGAAAGACTTAATGCAAAACACCAGTCTTCTGGTTCACTGTTCCTGGCTCCCAGAGGCAACCATTTTCACCAGTTTTAGCCATTTTCTCTAGTATTGTTGCCTCTATATTTCTTATAATATGCTTATGTGCTATCTGTTGAGTTTTCTATGTCAGAGATTTCATACTCATTAGCTCTTGTGATGGAGACTCCTAAGTGGTTTCCCAAATGTATCTCGCCTTTCTCTCAACAATAAAGCCCTGGATTTTGGCTGGGCACAGGTTGCAGAGAACAATCTTCTTCACAGCTGGGTATGGCTAGGTGACAAGGTTCTGAACAACAGGGTGCAGTGGGAGTACAGGAGGCAACTTTGGAAAATGTTCTTGAAAGGAAGGCACTGGCCATTTATTTCCTTTTCTACTTTCTTCCTGGCTGGAATGCAGATGTGATGGTGCAGCTAGGGCAGCCATCTTAGACCATGAGTTGGAAGGTCTGTGGTGAGGGTGGAAAAACTTCAAAGATCAAAGCCGCCTAGATCCTGGAGAACTGTGAAGCTGCCACACCAGTCCATGGATTGCCTACTTACAAGAGAAAAATAAACTTCTGCTTTGTTAAAGCCAGTTATTTTAGATGTACTGCCAAGTCCTGGTAAGCCTAATCCTAAAGAAGGCAGCTCTTCTCAAAGCTAGAGAGGCAGGCAGAAGCTAGGTTATATAGGAACTGTCAGGCCAGTTAGGATTTGGAGTTTCATTTGAAATGCACCCATTTTAAGCAAGGAAAGAATATACTTAGATTTGTTTTGTTAAAAGTTCACCATAACTGCACTGTAAGGTTTGCAAGTGAGTGTATGAAACAGTGGATGCAGGAGGAGCAGTTAGACGGATGCTTCAGGAGTAGGAAAGAGCCATAGGGTGGGTTGTGCAATGCAGATGTAGTCTTAATGAACTGGAAAGACACCTGTCTAGAAGGTAAAATCAACAGAACCTGGTGGGGGATTATGGAGGAGGAGATGCCAAAATGCCTCCAAATGTCTAACTTTAAAAGCTAGATGGGCAATGGTGCCCTCCACTGAGGTGGCAAACTCCTCTGTTGGAGAACCAGGTTTGGGAGGAAAGAGTACAGTTGTATCCATTAATAAATTTATCCCCAAATATGATTCTATTCTCCGAAGGACACTTAATGAGGAAAAAAAACATTTCTACTGACTTCTAACATAACAGACAAAATTGTTCAAGTTTTGACAAAGAATGAAGTATGGAGTTTCATCTTTTTATCACAGAATATGCATCTACTTTAAAATCTGACAAAAGCCATTTTTAGCCAAGTGTATTGTGAGGCTTAAATTTGAGTATCAGATTACATTTCCTTTTGTGCTGTCTGCTTAGCAAAAAGTAGAATGATGGAGATATGCTTTCTTCCCTTCATCTTCTCTTCTAGACCAGAAAAAATTTGAATGAGATTTAAATTTTGATTGCACATAATTGTAAAAATCTGTTCTAAACTGATCTAGAGTTTAGAATTATTTTATATTTAGTAAATGGTGTTGCTGAATGTCATATTCATAAGTATATTATTCTGGTTATCCACATGCAGAAGAATAAAATTCGAACCTTATTTCAAGGTATACATTAAAGTCAACTCAAAATGGACTAAAGATTTAGACTTAAGACCAGAAACTGTAAAACTACTAGAAGAAAATATAGAAGAAAACCTACATATCCAGATATATAGTACTTTGAATTACTCTTCCTGCAATCTGTCTGGTTCGTCTGGAAGTTCAGTGTCCAGTACGAAGGCCTCTAACTATAAATGTCTATAGAAATGTAAGTTAATTAAAAGTAAATACAATTTAAAATTCAATTTCTTAGTCACACTAGCCACATTTCTAATGTTCAACAGCCACATGTGGCTAGTGGCTGTCACAGCGGACTACAAAGTAATAACATTTCCATCAATGCAGAACATTCTAAGGATAGCACTGCTCTGAAGACCAGGAATCGATGTCATTCTGTACAACAAATTCAGGAAGTCTGGCACTGCCTTTCAGTTTACTTTAAGAATTTCTTGGTTTTGAAATACTGATTAACTAATTTATTTGAAAAAAGAAAAAAAAAAAGTCTGTGAGAACAAAATAAAATTCTGTTGTAACAGGAATCAGTCCTGGCTTCAGCATGGAAGCTGTGAACTAGATTTTTCTTTCTTTCTTTTCTTTTACCCTGGGATGGGAGGGTAAATTATTTAGGGACACTTCTAAATCTGCAATTTCCTTACTCAGCAACTTATGCCAACTAGTACTATAAATACAGCCAGCTGTTGAGAAGTAATTAATACTAAGCCTTTGAATTTCTGAGGGATCATTAGTCCTATTCATTTTGACCAATCAAGGCCCTGCTGTATCTCAAATGCCTATGGAGATAAAAATCTCCACAGATATATGGAGATTTATCTCAAAATACTTTTCAGTGATTTTGCATTCTACAGATTATTCCTCAACATTTTTCGTTTTACAACCAGCTTACAGTGATATAAAAGCTTTGTGCCATAGTACTTTAGCTCTGCAAGGCATTTTTTTGCAGTTCAAGGGCATTTAAAGACTTCCTTCATGTAATCTAGCAGGGCAAATCATGTTCAGATTTTAGATCTACAAGGTTCACTAGAGATGCTTAACTAATACTCATTAGTTTAGAATGATATGGAGATAGGAACTTCCTAAAGGAGGGGCAGTTGGGTATTCCAATCTAAGTTCAAATATATTTTTCCCTGCTTGAAACTTTAAGGCTCGTCAGTAATTATGTTTTCTTCTTTTCAGATTTATGGAAAAATAAGAAGTGAAAGTTTTCTCTGACTGAAAGTCTGAGTACCTGTCTTTCTACATCAGGTTGATAATTTCTGCTATGTTCTTTTCTAACTGTTTCTCAATTTTCTGCTGAATGTTGAGCATGTGCATTTCCATTTCTTCAACAAAATCACATTTGTCTTTAGAGCACTGTTGCTACTGTGCACAGCACTTTCCCCATGCCTGCACCGTGAACAATCCACTGAGTAGGACATCTGCCCAGCTGTCTGACTGAAGCTGAGCATTGTGGGCTATGGCTTTTAAATACTCCGGTGCTTTTACAGGTCATCTGGGGAGGAAACTAGTCATGACTACACACCTTTAATTTAATAATATTGCCCCAAACAAATATGTTAAAAAGAGAACAAAGAGGGCAAATAAGCACTCTGAAGATGTGTCTTCTTTTTTCTTCTTTATTTCAGAGGTGACTGTCCAACAGGAAAAAAGATTAAAAAACAAAACCAAAAACAGGGAAACCATTGTTCCCTTTTCCTCCCTGCAGTGCCCAGCAGCCCACCAACTATGAACTGGACACTGTGCTAAGTGCTGACGTTACTGGAATGAAAATGACAAACAGCCTTCTTGGTGTTGGCTGTAAAAGTCAAATCGTTTAGATATATCTTCTTTCTTTTCTACCATTTTTTTTTTTTTTTTTTTTTACCAATGAATAGAGAAAAAGTCAGAAACGAAACTAGAGAGTTGAATTTGAGTAAAGAATGTGTTTTTTTTTTTTCTGATCTGTATCACACTTTCATACTACTCTGGTTCACTCAATCCCACTGTGGTGTTTAACCTCTACAACTGCATTTCTCTATCCAGTGGCCATTGTGAAGTGTTCTAAGGAACCCAGTGTAAATCCATGCCTGTGGCCTTTTCTACTTGTCCTAACAGCTCTGGCTGAGTGGGATACGTGCATCTAATGAAGGTGAAGGACACTTGGTCAGGGCTCAAATTAGACACTGAAATGCTGGCTCTGATGAAGAGCTACTTACAAGGAGATCAAATTGCAAAGATAAGACACCTGGCCGGAGTGACGCCTTTCAAGTAAGTCTGGTGTCAGCAGTAGCTAACACCCACATGCTAAATCTGTAGCTCAACAGCTATACATTTGGTAGATCAGAGGAACAGCATCTTGAAACACAATAATGACTTGCATTCAGAGTGCAAGTTAATATTACTCTAGGGATTATGTTACATATCCTCTTATTTAAAATGTTATCTAATATTTGAAAAGAGGAAATACATGCCAATCTTAGCCTTTTTAACTTCGTGAGTCGGTTATAGAAGACTAGGTCATATCTTTCAGAACTAAAGTCCCTAGAGTCCTGTGTATATATATATTTTAAGTGTGAACTGATCATCATTGTCCCTAAAAATAATTATAGTTAAGAGTGGGGAAAAAAAAAAGAAATTAAATAAGGGCTAGCACTTTCCCTGTTTCTTAAAGACACTAGTGGAATCAGCCATCCCTTGGGTTTACTTTTCTACTATGTTATCTGCAAGGGAAGCAATCTTTTTGATTAAATGTTTATTTCTAACACAAGAACACTATCTGCTCATTTAATCCTTTATAATAATAATTCCTTACCAGTGTTTTATGGTTTCCATTTTATAAAGCACTTTAAAAAATGTTCTTCCACCTAGAACCTACAGTCTAACTGGATCGAAACCAAGACAGCTCCATGGCAGGTAGCATTATGTTCTCTGGTGAGTGCCCAGAGATCTCTGGGCATCACTGGGAACCACTCAGTAGCTGACCAGTGGATTTGATGTTAATGGGCATCCAGGCTTTCCATTTTTCTATACTGTCTGCTGCTATGTGTAGAGTCATATATAACAATTCTTAATGGGGTTCCTAAATAACCAAAATGTGTCCCCTGCTACACAAGCCATGAGCATATACTATAAAGAATTTCTGTAAGTCTACTGGGAAAAGATTAAGGCTAAACATGAACAACTCAATGCTTATTACAAGCATATCTCATACATCAAAATCATGATATATTATGCTTCCATGTACTAAATTTTACAAAGAAGGATTTTGGTGAAAAGAACTGAGGCTGTTCATTCAAAATATCACTTATTAACAGCTGTAAGAGCTACATAATGATTTCAGACTATGGATAATAATTCACTTGAGAATATGTTTAAGCCTTTTCAAACACAAGCAATTAGGAGGAAAAGCTTCTGTCTTGGCCCAATTAATTTTCTATCCTGAAACCATGCTGAATATATTAATACGGGATTAGGAAGGGGAAAAACACCTTTTATGGAAAAACACCTTTTATAGAAGAACACTGGAGATTTTTTTCATTTTTCAAGCTGCAAATGGCCATAGTCTTCTCAGGGTTTATTTTATGTCCAATCCTAAATAACTCTTTAAATAGTAATACTCTTGCCTGTCTAATAAGCCTTGTTTCCTTCTTACTTTCCAAATTCTTTTCATGCTTTATCAGGACTTACTCTGACTCTTATTTCTTTTAATAAAACACTTAAATCTGAGAAGTCATTAGCTATTTCTATGAAGTTTGTATGGCATGAGTATCATGTCATTGTTCAAACTACTACACCTTATAGCCTATGAGTAAACCCTCTTCACCTATAAAGCAAATAGAATACACTCAAATGTAGAGGCTGAGAGTAAACACATGCATACACACATGCTCACAGGGTAAAGAGCAGCACTCAAGAGCCAGGCTTGTTTGGGTTGAACTCGAACATTGTCACTAGCTGTATAACTTAGAATGAAGTACCCAGTCTTGCTTTGCTTCATTTTCCTCATCTGTAAAATGGGGATATGAAGGGTATTCTGGCCATAAAGGTTTTTTGTTTTTTTAGACAGGGTCTCCGTTTGTTGCTCAGGCTATTGTGCAGTGGCACAACCTTGGCTCACTGCAACCTCCACCTCCTGGGTTCAAGCGATTCTCCTGCCTCAGCCTCCTGAGTAGCTGGAATTACAAGTGGCTGCCACCACGCCCAGCAACATAAAGGTTTTTTGGGGTTTTGATTAGTGAATGAATGCAACACACTTAAAGTGGTGCCTGGCATACAACATTAGTTATTGGTGTAGTGCATGCACTTTGTCTTGTCATTCAAATGTTAATTGCAGTAACATTTTATCAACAGGAAGAGTGTTTTAATCTTTACACCTGTCCTTTAAAAGTCAAATAAATGATCATGAAATTACATACTGATGATCTTTATTCCCTTGGGAACCAACATTCATTCAATATATTTTATTATTAAATTCTTTTTTTGAACATTATAGAAGTAATTTGTTAAGTCCAAGTTACGGTCTGAAAAATTGATTAATCATAACATCTCATTCCTGAATGAGCATGAGAGAGACCACAGGGATATATGATAATAACTGCCTCATTTCACAATATGAGACAGCTGCAGGGTTTTAAAAATTCTTCCCTCCTTTCTTTCCCAGGCTCAGGGCATTTTTATCTCTGTTGTGAATAAAAAAGGTAAAAGTCAGGGATACAGCTTGTAAAATTGCACTATGACAACCCACAGGTATAAATAACGGTTTCAGTGGAAATGACGTTTTAATTCTATTAAAAGTTCATGTTAGAGAGGTCAATCCAAGATGGCTGAATAGATACAACTCCAGCGCACAACACCCAGTGAGAGAGAGGCAGAAATCCAGAGATCTCCTAGCTCCAACCGAGGTACCAGGTGCATTTAAACTGGTCTGGTCCGACAGTGAGCAAAGCCCACTCAGGTCAGACCAAGGCAGGGAGGGGTGCTGCTTCACCCAGAAAGTGCATCTGACCAGCAAGTCAGAGGCTCCCCATCTGGCACTCCAGTCCAGATACAGCGCTTCCCCCAAAGCCTCAGTAATACACAGATCAGGAAATCTTCCTTGAAATCAAGCACAGGGAATTACACACAAGGGGTTGAATAACAATCCAGGATGGTGTCCTGTACTGGCACACAGACATAAACAGACGCATAAGCCCAAAAGGCAGCAGAGAAAACCTGCAGACTGAGCTATGGCCCCCTCTGCCGCCTGGAGAGTGAGGGAGCCGAGAGAGGGAGCTGTAAGCCGGAACAGCTGGGCGGGTCCTTACTCCATGACTGGAGAGAAGAAGCTGAAAGGGGGAGATGGCTGGGTGCTACCCTCCCCCACAAACTCCAGAGGGCTGAAGCCCTGACTCTAGTGGGTTGTGCAGCCAGTGCCACAGTCTGAGCTGAACCCTGAATGATCCAGCCCAGTGGAGGAAGGGCACAACCCACCATTAGAGGGGTGGGGCTGGACTACATGTTTTAACAAAAAAACACAGGAAGCCTACATAGCAACGGGACAGTGTTCCTGACAACCCAGCAGCGCCTACAGGTCAGTGGAAGAGGCAGGCCTAATCTCCAAGTATAAACAAAAAGACACAGGAAGCTTCCCTAGTAACCTGAAGGAGTCCCTAGAAACCCAGTAGCGCCCCCACAGGCAGACAAGTGACCTCATCAAGCAGCTCCCTGACAACACAGTCAGGTAAACCCACAAAGATGGGAAAAAACCAGCACAAAAAAGATGAAACCACCAAAGACCAGAACACCTCTTCTCCTTCAAGGGATCACAACTCCTCAACAACACAGGATCACATCATGACTGAGAAGGAGTGCAACGAATTGACAGAAACAGGTTTCAGAAAGTGGACAATAACAAACTTTTCTGAGCTAAAGGAACACGTTATAACTCAGTGCAAAGAAACCAAAAACCTTGACAAAAGGTTAGACACATGCTAACTAGAATAACCAGCTTAGAAAAGAACATAAATGACTTGATGGAGTTGAAAAACACAGCATGAGAACTACATGAAGCAAACACAAGTTTTAATAGCCGAATCCATCAAGCAGAAGAAAGAATATCAGAGATTGAAGATCAACTCAATGAAATAAAAAGAGAAGGCAAGACAAGAGAAAAAAGACTGAAAAAATATGAACAAAGCCTCCAAGAAATATGGGATTATGTGAAAAGACCTAATCTATGCTTGATCAATGTACCTGAATATGATGGGGAGAATGAATCCAAGCTGGAAAACATGCTCCAGGATATTATCCAGGAGAACTTCTCAAGCCTATCAAGGCAGTCCAAATTTCAAATTCAAGAAATGCAGAGAATTCCACAAAGATGCTCCTCAAGAAGAGCAACCTCAAGAAGGCACATAATCATCAGATTCACCACGGTTGAAATGAAGGAAAAATGCTAAGGTAGCCAGAGAGAAAGGTCAGGTCACACACAGAGGGAAGCCAATCAGACTCACAGCAGATCTCTTGGCAGAAACCCTACTAGCCAGAAGAGAGTGGGGGCCAATATTCCACATCCTTAAAGAAAAGAACTTTCAACCCAGAATCTCATATCTAGCCAAACTAAGCTTTGTAAGTGAAGGAGAAATAAAATCCTTCATAGACACGCAATTACGGAGAGATTTTGTCACCACCAGACCTGCCCTACAAGAGCTCCTGAAAGAAACACTAAGCACGGAAAGGAACAAGTACCAGTCACTGCAAAAGCAAACCAGTGGGCAAAGACCAAAAATGCAATGAAGAAAATGAATCAACTAATGGGAAAAAAAACCAGCCACTAAAAAAATGGCAGGATCAAATTCACACATAAGAATATTAACATTGAATGTATATGGCCTAAACGCCCCAATCAAAAGACACAGACTGGCAAACTGGATAAAAAGTCAAAACCCATCAGTGTGCTGTATTCAGGAAACCCATCTCACATGCAAAGACACACATAGACTCAAAATAAAGGGATGGAAGAACATTTATCAAGCAAATGGAGAACAAAAAAAAAAGGAGAGGTTGCAATCTTAAGTCTCTGATAAAATGGACTTCAAAACAACAAAGATCAAAAGAGACAAAGAAAGTCACTACATAATCGTAAAAGGATCAATCCAAAGAGAAGAGCTAACTATCCTAAATATATACACACGCAACACAGGAGCACCCAGACACATAAAGCAAGTTCTTAATAACCTAAAATGAGATTTAGACTCCCACACAATAATAGTGGGAGACTTCAACACTCCACTGTCAATATTAGACAGATCAATGAGACAGAAAATTAACAAGGATATCCAGGACTTGAATGCAGAGCTGGACCAAACGGATCTAACAGACATATACAGAACGCTCCACCCCAAATTCATAGAATATACATTTTTCTCAGCACCACACTGCACTTACTCTAAAATTGACCACATCATTGGAAGCAAATCACTCCTCAGCAAATGCAAGAGAATGGAAATCATTAACAAACAGTCCATCAGACCACAACGCAATCAGACTAGAACTCAGGATTAAGAAACACACTCAAACCCGCACAACCACTTGGAAACTGAACAACTTGCTTCTGAGTGTGAACTGGATAAACAACGAAATGAAGGCAGAAATAAAGACATTCTTCGAAACCAATCAGAATGGAGACACAACTTACCAGAATCTCTGAGACACCTTTAAAGCAGTGTTGAGAAGGAAATTTACAGCAATAAATGCCCACATGAGAAACAAGGAAAGATCTAAAATTGACACTCTATCATCAAAATTGAAAGAGTTAGAGGAGGAAGATAAAAAAAAACTCAAAAGCTAGCAGAAGACAAGAAATAACTAAGATCAGAGCTGAACTGAAGGAGATAGAGCCACAAAAAAAACCCTTCAAAAAAATCAATATATCCAGGAGATGGTTTTTTGAAAAGATCAACACAATAGACAGACTGCTAGCCAGATTAATAAAAAAGAAAAGGAGAAGAATCAAATAGATGCAATAAAAAACAATAAAGGGATATCACCACTGATCCCACAGAAATACAAACTACCATCAGAGATTCCTACAAACAGCTCTACTCACATAAACCAGTAACAGGAAGAAATGGATAAATTCCTAGACACTTGTACTTTACCAAGACTAAACCAGGAGGAAGTTGAAACCCTGAATAGACCAATAACAAGGACTGAAGTAGAGGAAGCAATCAATAGCCTACCAATCAAAAAAAGTCCAGGTCCAGACAGGTTCACAGCCGAATTCTACCAGATGTACAAAGAAGAGCTGGTTCTATTCCTTCTGAAACTGTATCAAACAATACAAAACGAGGGACTCCTCCCTAACTCATTTTATGAGACCAACATCATACTAATGCCAAAACCAGGCAGAGACTCCACTAAAAAAGAAAACTTCAGGCCAATATCCATGATGAACATAGATGCAAAAATCTTCAATAAAATACTGGCAAACAGACTGCAACAGCACATCAAGAAGCTTATCCATCACAATCAAGTAGGTTTCATCCTGGGGATGAAAGGCTGGTTCAATATACCACAAATCCATAAATGTAATCCATCACATAAAAGGAACCAAAGACAAAAACCACATGATTATCCCAATAGATGCAGAGAAGGCCTGCAACAAAATTCATCAGCCCTTCATGCTAAAAACTCTCAATAAACTAGATATTGACGGAACGTGTCATAAAATGATAAAAGCTATATATGACAAACCTATAGCCAATATCATACTGAATGGGCAAAAGCTGGAAGAATTCCTTTTGAAATCCGGCACTAGACAAGGATGCCCTCTCTCATCACTCCTAAATATAGTATTGGAAGTTCTAGCCAAAGCAATCAGGCAAGAAAAAGAAATAAAGTGTATTCAATTAGGAAAGGAGGAAGTCAAACTGTCTCTATTTGCAGACGACATGACTATATATCTAGAAGACACCATCGTCTCAGCCCAAAATCTTCTCAAACTGATAAGCAACTTCAGCAAAGTCTCAGGATACAAAATCAATGTGCAGAAATCACAAGCATTCCTATATACCAATAACAGACAAACAGAGAGCCAAATCAAGAGTGAACTACCATTCATAATTGCTACAAAGAGAATAAAATGCCTAGGAATACAACTAACAAAGGATGTAAAGGACCTTTTCAAGGAGAACTACCAACCACTGCTCAATGAAATAAGAGAAGACACAGACAGATGGAAAAACATTCCATGCTCATGGTTAGGAAGAATATCATGAAAATGGCCATATTGCCCAAAGCAATCTATAGATTCAACACTATACCCATCAAGCTACCAATGACCTTCACAGAACTGGAAAAAACCACTTTAAACTTCATATGGAATCACAAGAGAGCCTGCATAGCCAAGACAATCCTAAGCAAAAAGAACAAAGCCAGAGGCATCACACTGCTGGACTTCAAACTATACAAGGCTACAGTAAGCAAAACAGCATGGTACTGGTACCAAAACAGAGACATAGACCAATGGAACAGAACAGAGGCCCCAGAAGAAACACCACATGTCTACAACCATCTGATCTTTTGACAAACCTGGCAAAAACAAGCATTGTGGAAAGGGCTCCATGTTTAATAAATGGTGTTGGGAAAACAACCATCTGATCTTTTGACAAACCCGGCAAAAACAAGCAATGTGGAAAGGACTCCATGTTTAATAAATTGTGTTGGGAAAACTGGCTAGCAATGTGCAGAAAGCAGAAACTGAACCCCTACCTGTCACCTTACACTAAAATTAACTCCAGATGGATTGAAGATTTAGACATAAAACCTAACACTATAAACGTACTAGAAGAAAATGTAGGCAAAACCATCCAGGACATAGGCATAGGCAAAGACTTCATGACTAAAACACCAAAAGCAATGGCAATAAAAGCCAAGATAGACAAATGGGATCTAATAAAATTCAGAGCTTCTGTACAGCAGAAGAACCATCACTACAGCGAACTGGCAAACAACAGAATGGGCAAAAATTTTTGCAATCTACCCATCTGACAAAGGGCTAATAACTAGAATCTACAAAGAACTAAAACAGATATAC
>NW_016107506.1:3510933-3683044 GCF_001604975.1 Cebus imitator
AGGGGAGAGACAGTGGGGGGTGGGGGGGGAGAACATGAGGAAATGCCAGATATAGTATGCACCTGAAGTTAAATAAATTAAAAAAAATTCATGTTAAACAATCTGTTCACTATTACACCCTCTGCTTCCACTTTAAAAGTTAAGATAATTTCAGTTGGAAAACAGTTTGTGAAGTGTAAAGTACTTTCTTAAGCAATTATTTGCTTCTTTTACATTTCTATTTAAAAACCTGTACATATCACCCTTACCAACAAAGCATTTTGTAAATACGAACTATTTGGAATAATCTTATTATGAATCCTAATCTAATCTGAACCAGTATTAATTATCAGACCATCTACCTACTACTGTGGAATGAAACAACAAAATGAAATTGTAAAGTTCTAATTAATTGTAATAATCATTTTACTAAGCATATATAATACTCAGAAGTACTTTAGCAGAAATTTTAATAAGTACCCTCTGATTCTTAGTCTTCTGTTGAAAAGATAGATGGGAAAAAAATTAAAGGAGTCTAGTTTTTCAGTTGTAAGTGCAGTGGGCTCTTAAACAACATGAGTTTGAACAGCACAGGTCTACTTATACACAGGTTTTAATAAATATATTGGGAACGTTTTTGGAGATTTGTTGACAATTTGACAAAACTCGCAGATGAACTGTGTAGCCCAGAAATATCAAAAAAATTAAGAAAAACGTATGTTATGAATGCACAAAATATATGTAGATACTAGTCTATTTATCACTAGGATAAAATATACAGACATCTATTATTAAAAAGTTAAAATTTATCAAAACATACATACAGACTGTACATGGCACCATCTGCAGTCAAGAGAAATGTAAACAAATGTAAAGATGAAGTATTAAAAAATTTCATAAATTAGTGCACACTGTAGTACAACAATAATTTCTTAGCCACCTCCTTTTGCTACTGATGTGAGCTTAAGTGTTGCTCCACTTAAAACAACATGTGATGCAAATTATTTCTGCTTGAGATAATTATCTCTGTCTCTCTACTAAATTACATATCACAGTAAGAAGTATTCTCTTGGGGTTCTTGCATACTTTTAATTGCGTTTAGTGTAATATTGTAAACCTTGAATAACACCATGGGACACATACAAAGTGCCACTACTGATGCTGAAAGTACTTCCAAGAAGCAGAGAAAAGTCATGACATTACATGAAACACCTAAACTGCTTGATAAATGTAACCACAGATTGAGGTCTGCAGCTGCGGTTGCCTGCCATTTTAAGAAAAATGAATCCAGCATAAGGACCATTGTAAAGAATGAAAAGGAAATTCATGAAGCCATCACTGCAGCTACACCAGCACGCACAAATCCCTTGCACTTTTAGTGAAACTGCAGTACATATTGAAAACACAGCCTTTATGTGGGTGCAGGACTCCAATATGATTCAAGAAAATGCAAAGTCAATATACGGCAACTAAAAGCAAAACAAATCTAAAGCTGGATAATTTAATGCCAGCAAGGGTTGGTTTGATAATTACAGAAAGAGGTTTGTTTGGCTTAAAAAAAAAAAAAGTCAAGATAACAGAAGCAGCAGCTTCTGAAAACCAAGAGGCAGCAGACAAGTTCCCAGGTATCAAGAAGAAAAATTGAGAAAGGATATCTGCCAGAAAAAATGTATACCCTATTCTGGGGGGGAAAAGCCACAAAGGACATACGTTAGTAAGGAAGAGAAGTGAGCACCAGGATTTAAGGCAGGAAGGGATAGGCAAACTCTACTGTTTTATGCAAATGCAGTAGAGTTTATGATCCGGACTACCCTTATTTATAAAGCTGCCAACCCCAGAGACATGAAAAGATGAGCATCAGCTGCCAGTCTTTTGGTTGTATAGGAAGACTGGGACAACAAGAACCTTTTTTACGGTTTGGTTCCACCAATGCTTTGTCCTTGATGTAGGGAAATATTTTGCCAGTAGGGACTGCCTTTTAAAGTTTCTTCAATAGTGCACAATGCCCCTAGCTACCCAGAACCCAAGAGTTCAACACTGAAGGCATCAAAGTGGTCTACTTGCTCCAAACACGTCTTTAATTCAGCCTCTACATCAGAGGTCATAAGGACTTCTCAGGCTCGTTCTAAATAGTACTTTATGGAACAGACTGTCAATGCTATGGAGTACCCTGTGGAGACAAAAGTGACTCCATTTTGGAAGCTAATCCTTTACACTGACTTCTAATTAGCCCCAGCCCCGTGAATGCTTCCTGGTTTTTATTTTATTTACTGTCCTTAGTATAAGAAAAAGGAACCTTAGTGCTATTATACAAATTATAGGCTATGACACACATAGTATTCTTGCCTGTTTTGGAGGGTTGCCTTTCCCTATGGTAGGTAAGCTCTGGGTCTCTGGAGTAACAGTGTTAAGATCTTCCAGTCTTGCCACTGCCCAAGATCATGCTGTCTCTCTAAGTTCTCCAATAAAGCAGCCTTTACTAACAAACTGGATTTTCTGCTTCCTTCTTTGGTTTTTCAGCTCCTTGAACATTTGGGGGTCACTTTGCATATGTGACCCTTTCACAGAACAACCCGCATGGAGAGAATGTCATGAAAGTCTAGAAGAATTACACCACTGCAATGCCATCGTTGATACAGTAAAGCCACAAAACCCATCAAGGCTGAAACAACAAATTCCTGCTGGAGAAAACCGGGTCCCGATATTGTGCATGACTTCACAGGCACCAATCCAGGAGATCATGAAAGAGATTATGGATATAGCAAAAAAAAGTGGGCGATGGGGATGAAGGATTTCAAGATATGAATCTTGGAGAAATTCAAGAGCTAACAGACACCAACACCAGAGGAATTAATAGAAAGTGACTTGATGAAGGTGAGTTCTTGCAAACTAGTGCTAGAGGATGAGGAAGATATAGAAGCAGCAGTGCCAGAAAGCGAATTGACATTAGTCTGGCAAAAGGGTTTGATTATTCAATACTGCTTTTGACTTATTTTCTGACACGTATTCATATGTGCTATAGGCACTGACACCAAAGCAAATAGTGGAAGAACTGGCAATGTACAGAGATATTTTTAGAGAAATGAAAAAGCAAAAATATCAGACAGAAATTACAATGTATTTCTGCAAAGTTACAAGCGTTCCTGCCTCTCCTGCCTTTCCTTCTACCTATCTTCACTTCTTCTGTCTCTGCCACCCCTGAGAGCAAGACCAACACTTTCTTTTCCTCCTCTTCCTCAGCCTACTCAACATGAAGAAAATGAGGACAAAGACCTTTATAATAATCCACTTCCACTCAAGGGATAAATATATTTTCCTTTCCTTATGATTTTTCTTAATAACATTCTTTTTTCTACCTTACTTTATTGTAAAAATATAGTACGTATTAAATGTAGCACAAAAATTGGATGTTAATAAACTATATATGTTATCGGTAAGACTCCTCAACAGCAAGCTATTAGTAGTTAAGTTTTGGGGGCGAGAGAAAGGTTATACATCAATTTTTGATTGTGTCAGGGGCCTGTGCCCTTAAATTGCACATTGTTCAAGAGTCAACTTTATACATATAACACTAAACACACGAGTGTGTTGTCTCTTCACTAGAGCCCTTTTACTTTCAATCAACTGAGACAAATCTAGACATACCATGAATGAGGTATTAACAAGTTGGACAGCCCAGTTTTGTAGCTTTCTTTAGAGTCATGAAGTAGAAATAAAAACATACAATTATGGGGTTTAGTAGGAATTGATGCATGGTACAAATTAGGAATTTTATAATTCTGCAACAGAAAATAAAAGTTTAGGACAAAGCAGAAAAGAATGGCAAATAACTTTAATAAAACTACAAAAATAGTAATGTTTTACAGTATTAAGTTTAGAATCAATCGTAGTCCCTTCTAGACTTAAGTTACACTTAGCTCCAATAAAATTATTTATGATTTGGCATTCCTATAATACATCCTTTTGGTGACAGGCTTTATGCAAAGACTATTACTTATTGAATTAAAAAAAATTAAAAGAGTAAAGGTGTTGCGAATCAAAATCCAAATCAATCTCCCTGGAAACGAACAGACAAAATATTGCTTGGCAAATTTCAAAATATTTTATAGACACTGGTAAATTTATCCTTAGAAAATCTCCCCCAAAGTGAACAGATCTTTTAGCAGACATAAAAATTGAGGCTCCCTGTGCAAAACACAGGAGTCAACAAAAAAATCATTTTTCTTGTTATATAGAAGTTATAGCAAAGATTACTACATCTTATCCCAAAGTTCACTTCCTCTATTAGCAGAACCTGAGCTAAAAGACTGCATTTACCATCCTTCCTTGCTAACAGGAGTGACTATGTGACTATGTTCTAGCCAAAGCAAAGTAAGGACAACTGAAATGTTGACTAGGACTTCCAGGAAGGCTTTTTAAGAGAGAGAATGCATTAATGCATTCTTCTTTGACTCTTCTTCCAGCAACCTGAAAAGCTGATGTAATGACTGGATCTTCAGCAGCCATCTTGAGCAAGAGGTAGAAGCAAGAATGATGGTGCAGAAAGAAAGGAGCTTGGGTTCCAATTAATATCCTGAAGCTACAATATCAGGCCTGGACTGACTGACACTTTCTGGCTTTCTTTTACAAAAGAAAAATGCACTATATTATTTAAACCACTATACTTTTGTTTTCTTTTTTGGGAAATAGACAGCTGAACCTAATCCTGTCCCAAATCCTAATCCTATCTAACCAGTGTTAGCTATCAGCCCATACTAATGCTGGGGAATGACATTTAACAAAGTAAGATGTTAAAGTTCTAACTAATTGTAATAACCATGCAGTTTTCTCATGCTGAACAAAGTTAAATAAATATAATGCGTGTTTCCTAATGAGTATCATTTTTGAAAGATAACATGGGGCACAAAGTAACAAAAATCTACACATAATTATACAAACATTGCTTTGACATACAACACCAAATATTTTTATTGCGTTTGTGAATGCATTGCTTTGTAATAAAATTGCAGTTGGCAATAAATGATACTTGGTAAGCTATAACATAATCGGAGGAGAAGGTATTAACACTGTGATTTTATGGGGTTGAATTAGTTTTAGTTTCTTATACAACTCAGTTTTATGTTATTCAGATTGAACACTGGCACAGGGCAGCATTACACTGGAGTAGACAGTCTATTTTATGTGGGAATAATGGCTTTTCAACAGTGTTTGATTAGAAGACATTAGGAGCTTTGCCTTGAAAACCATTAGCAAATTTATCTAGAAGATTTTATGCCACATCCTAAAACAACCAGCCACTAAAGACATAGTAAAGTGCTTAGTATGCCAATTTGCCTCAGATGCTTGCTATATAAGCTGCTTTCAGGAGCCAGCAATGAGTATCGTAGATACCTGAGGATAAAAGGTTGAACGGTATTGGCATTCAAAGGAGAAGCCAGAAACTCCATACAGCCAAAAAAAATTAAACAAACTTGCATCTTACTTTGGAGTGAAATTTCTTTGTTATTTCCAAAGTTTTTAACTTTTGGTTTCTCAACTAGCCCTAGCAATATAAGTGTCTGACTAATGACTCTTCCCAACATTGTCAAACTTAATTCAAACTTGAAATCAATCCCCGTATTTTCCTCCTAAAGCAAAGTATCTCACAATAATGAGTTCACCTGAATGGCCAATTTAAAAGTTTAAATCATTCTTTTGTAATCAGTGCTAGAATTAACTAACAATCTGTTTCAGTTGTTTTTTTTTTTTTTTCCCCAGGAATAACAACATAATAGAAACTCCATATATATTAGAAAAACATCTGTAAGTTTGAGCCTTATATATTACTGCAATGTGGCAATCAAGAGGAAAACTCAAGACGATTGTGCACTGTGCTTGTCCTGTTTTGTTCAAACTGATATTTTTTAATAAATAGTAATGTTCAACATTCACTGATGACATTATCAACCACATCACACCTGGAACACAGTAGCTAATAAATGACAGCTGTTATACCTTCCTTCTTGAAAGAAAATCCTTTCATTTCATTCTTGTGTTAAGCTTCTACAATCCACAAAAATCATAATAAAAGGGAAGGTCCAACATTATCTAGCCCAGGCTTATTTTTACAAAACATTGACTTTCAAAGTCCCCAAGATTGTAATTTTACTGATTTAATCTGCCTTCCCTATCCTTGTTAAAAAAAAAAAAAAAATAGAATCACTTGTCATTATCTGAAATGCTTGGGCCAAGTGTTTTGGATTTCAAATTTTGAAATATTTGCTTTATATTTAAGGCAAATATTTGAGAATCCAAAATATGAACATCTGAAATCCTAAATGCTCAATGAACATTTCCTTTGAGTGTCACATCACAGCTCAAAAAGCTTCAAATTTTGGAGCATTTTGGATTTCAGACGTTCAGATTTGGGATGCTCAACCTGTACTAAAGAGGATGGCTAAAAGACTGCTATTATTAACAATAAACTTCTCTTATAAAGAAGCTTTCAAACTGCAGTCCATAGATGACCATCTGTAACTGGACCACTGAGGCTTATAAAAGGCAAATTCCTAGGTTCTGTTCAAGTTTTCCAGAATCAGAATCTCTGCTATGAAGCCATTTTTATGATAAATTCCACTGTCTTAAAATCAAATTCAAATTCCTTGAATTGGAAGCTTATTCCTCCTTGCCCACTCTTTGAAAGGAATGGAAAACAAAGTTTCTAGACTATGCCTTCTTCAAGATTATACAGCTGTCTTTTTGTTTTTCTACATTTGGTAAATTAATTGCAGTTCTTCAACTTTTTTTCTTTTTCTCTTTCTCACCTTTTTTGATATCAAAAATGCACTGTTTCTTCCTAAACCTCCAACGTCTCAATGATTGAGACTAGAAATACAGCAAATGCAAACCAGCAATGACCATATAGGAGGATTAGTTCATGGAATGAATACATAACCCTGTATTCCTGTTAAGGGTTAACTTTTAAAAATGATGCTTCTGGATGTGTTTTATTCCTGAGATCAACCCTCATTACCTCTCCTTCAGGCACTGTATTTTGAAACTCTTTCCAATTCTTCAGACTGAAATTACATCTCCAAATTAATTATGTAATACTGAAAATCAATTTTTCTCCTTACAAGTATAGCAGCCATCCAAATGTCAGCCATGAATTACATGAATATGCTTACCGTGCCCTAAATTCAGGACACTATTAAAAACCCAGAAAATACTGTGGTTGGGTTGAGAGCACAGCACTCTCCCAGAAGCAATTACTCATGCAGATGCAGGAAGCATTTAAGGGTGTACCATTCAGACAGACAGCTCTTGGAAAAATGCTCTGGCTCTTATGCACAATGCTTACGCCAGCTCACAGTCAGCACTTCATACCTGCCCAGCCAGTGTAACCGGTGCCATCCCGAGGGTCTGCTGATTTCAGGCCTCTCTCCATTTGCTGAAGAAGCTCCCGAATTTTATTGGTCAAGCGTTGTGAGAACTCAGGAGTTAGCTAGATATTAAAGGAAAACAAACATCAAAATAATGTGGATCACCCAGTTTGCTGAACTATAAGCTATCAAAGACAGGAAGGTATTTCTTTTCCACTTAGGATATACTTTTCTACCTGGGAGACAGGACAATTTATTATCTATTCTTAAACAACAACAATATCATGTTAACAAGTTTTATAAAATACTGTTGAAAGTTATGTTTTACATAAAATTTTTAAATACTGAAACAGAATGCCAAAGATAAACTAGCTCACAGTAATTTTCCACCTAATAGTAACTACCTATTATTTAAACCAATATTTATTATAATAATAAAGTCATTTTATTAAATTAAGCACAAATCAAATGTTTGCTGCTTTCAAGCGATTGGATTTTTAGTATTCAAGCTGCAGCAAGGTAAATGACCTAAAGAAACATCTAATTGCTCTTGCTATTAAAAAAAAAATTTATTTAAAAAAATGAAGTAGCATAAGCAAGGCAAAACAAATTCCTGTATATAAGAGCCTCAAGCAGAATAGAAAGAATATCAAATTTAGCATCATAAACCCATGTCCAGCACAGTGTCTGGCAGAGAATCGGGACTTCACAACATTTTTCAATGAATAAGTCTGTCTACATCCTTACCCGCTATTAGGTGAATGATCTTGCTCAGCTCATAACTTCTTTATGTTTCAATTACCTACATGAAGTCAGGATAATAACACTAGCCCCGCCAATTTCAAAAGGTACATTGAGGATTAAATGAGATAGTGTACCACAAATCTTTCCTATTCAGGGATGTAAAAGTTAACATTTTTACTCATTCTTTAGCAGATCAAGGGTCTAGGGCAAGTAATAGTTTAGGTATGGATTGAAAGTCCACTAAAGCTGGGGCTCTGGGGTTAGTAACACCTATATGAAGGCCCACAGATGTTGCGCAAACAGCAAGGCTCACACAATCATTATGTTATTCTTCCTAAAGGCAACTGAAAAATAATTTTAAACTTCTGCATATACTGAATAAGTGTCTTAAAAAAAAGTCACTTTAATGCATCCCTCAATAATTTTAAGAACTTGCTGTAATTCTAAAACTTGAATTTCACAAAGCAATAAAATTTTGGAACAATCTGGGAAAATGTTACAAGGGGATATAAACCTTTTTACTACGTGAGGATCGTAGAAATAAACCTAACCACTCACATCAGAATCTCATTTCTTAAAATGGGATAAAATTTTAACACTGAAAACAGCAAGAATTAACAGCAACAACAGTTTAAAAATACATTAAGATTCACTGCAGAAGAGCATCCTTGATAAGGCAAATCAGACTTTTGGCCACATCTGAATTACTTAATCTAAAGCACCACTATGATCTCTTATTTCACACTCTTTAGAAGAAACTACATTGCTTGACACATACACTCCCATTATTTAACAGTTTCTGCAAAGAGGTTAAGATTTCAACTAGACTTAAAAACACATTTAGTAGGATAAAATATACTTCAATGTTAACATAAAAGGTTTATAAACCTCAACTAAATAGAAGAGTGCATCTACACTGAGAACACATTTACTGTATATAGATCATATATAATTTATCATCTTGCCTGGCGTTCAAGAGATCAAGAATACTGAGAATGTCTCAGCCTCATGAAGGGAAGTTACTTTCTGTCTGGCACATTCTGCATTTAATAAATGTGACCTCTGTGAGAATACAGATTGCCTATAGTATACCACCAAATTATTCAAACTCTAGCAATAATTTGAAGTCTCTAAAAGTCCATTTTTTTTTTTTTTTCTGACAGATGCCAGAAAACAGACCAGTTCCTTATTGAAATCTTGTGTTAACAAATTAAGGAGGACAGATCTCCAGGGTTTGATCCTGTGTTCAACGTTACACAATTTTAGAACTAGTATGCTACATTTTTCTAGGATCTGTCCAAAAGCTACATTAGGCAATAAATTACATTATTACTCTCGGGTCAGGGTTTAAATTTGTGAATTTTTCCCCTTAGAAATAAAGGGTCAAATTCATAAAAAGCATTTACTTTAAAGGCAGCCTAAACAGCTATATTTTATTGAAGTTTCTGTCATTAGGACACATTCTCAAGTGCCTTCTTTGCCAAGTCAGCATGAAGCAGCAGGTCCTCCTCCAGCAAGACAAGATATATACTTCAGCTTGAGAATCTGCACAGCTAGGCAGAATGCAGGCCCAAATGGCCAAATGGAATCCATCTGACCTGAAGATAATTATAAAAAGGTTTGTTTGGGCAGCTTAATACTAGTCTTACAATAATCAGATTGACTCAAACTCCATATACATTTTGGTAGCCCTCTATCCTACACCTCCTACCTGCATTACTGACCCAAGTTAATCTATAATGTGACAAGTGTTTTAAGGAAAAAAAACACAGAATCATCAGAACCACAGATTAACTTGACAGGTATGAAATCTGTAAGGCCATTATATCACATAAAATGCCTTTTGTGTATGGCTGACAAGTTTCAAAGAAATAAACTAGTAAAATATTTAAAGTGTGTGCCCTGTTTCCAACTTAACTCATTCTCAAAACTAAGCTTTATTTTTTAGAGACAAGGTCTCTGTCATCCTGGCTGGAGTGCAGTGGCGCAATCATAGCTCACTATGACCTCAAATCTCCTGGACTCCAGCAATTCTCCTGTCTCAGCCTCCCAAGTGGCTGGGACTACAAGCTTTCCACCACACCTGGCTAATTTTTAAAATTTTTTTAGTAGCGATAAGGTCCTGCTATGTTGCACAGGCTGGTCTCAAACTCCTGGCCTCAAGCAATCCTCCTGCCTTGACTTCCCAAAGTGTCAGGATTAATGGTGTGAGCCACTGCACCCAGCCAAAACTAGGCATTCTTAAAAATATCCGTATTGCCTCTTAACAATTATGTTCACCCAAGCAGGCATGGAAAAACACAGGCCCTTAGTATCTGACATCTAGGTTCTTTTATGCACAGTGATTTGTAACATGCTAACCAGTTTAATGTACAAATTTTTTTTTTTTTTTCCAGCTTTGTGTATGTCCTGTGGAGTGACACTGGTACAAAGAACTTCGGGTTTCTTATGTCCCCAAATTATCTTAGCACTAACCACTTAAAGATGTCCTTGCCACACACCAGTTTGCCCTAATCATTACCTTGACCACACTTGCGTATAATTATAAAGGAATAACTCGGCACAGGTGAATACCGTTAGGATTCCTCTATCTCTTTTGAGCAGCAAACCAAAACACATAAAAAATGCGAATTACATAGTAAACTACGTATTTGCGAATTTTTAAAATTTATACTATCAATAATTGAGCTTATTTCAATTAATGTTAACGACATATTCAATATTATGTTGGAGCTCAAATTGTATATATTAACATGTATTTTCAAATAATTTATTTATCGTCGAATCATGTATTTTTTAAAGGGGGATGCTCAACTTTTTCTTTTAGGGAAAAATGAGCTCCTTTTCGAACACTGTGGGTAGAGGCAGGGATGCAGGCAGACATATCCCAAACTCACCCTCCCGGCAGCATCAAAGTAGCCTTCAGCCAGGGATTTGTTATAATCGGCGTAAGGATTCGGAAAGGCCCTTTGAGCCATGACGCCGGAAGCGAGCCTGCAGAACAGGGGAAAAAGAGAAACTAGGTTGAGAAAGGGGCCTCGGCCGAGTTGCGAGGGCGGCGACCGGCGCCCAGGTATCCCCTTTCCTCCAGCTCCGGGGCCTTCGAGCGGTCTCGGCGGTCCGAGTGGACCTCGGGCCCACTGCGGCCCAGCTGCTAGGGCGTGGCGCCTTCGCGAAAAGGCTGCCAGGGCCCTTAACCCACCCGAATGAAAGGGACCCGTTTTGCAACCCCGTTCCCACGCCCGCGATTTGAAGCAAGGGCGATTCCCGCGTCCTGAAGCCCTTCTCTGCCCTGGCCTCTCACCCTGCAGCCCCGGACAATAACAGAAGCGGCTCTTTCACCGCCCGCTTCCTGCCAGCAAGACCAATCAGAGCCTTCGCCGCTCCCGAGACCCGCCCCCTTCTCGCACACAGTTTGTTAAAGAGACAGGAGCGTCATTTCTAAAGGATAACGCAGAGTATTTCAATTCCTGGGTGTCAGAACTGAGGCCCTAGCATAACGTTGAGATGTGACCAATATTTCCTACCCTTCTTTTCTGTAATTTTTCTTATTATGAAGAAATCAAATTTAAGTCCAGGGTCATAAGAAGTAGACTTTTTTTTTTTTTTTTTTTTTTTTTTAAATAGGAAAAAAAAAAATTTTTTTTTTTTTTTTTTTTTTTTTTTAAATCTGGAGAAGAAAAAGATTGCTTTTAGATTTGGACATGTTGGTATTTCTGCTGTTCGGAATAGATAAAATTGGCGGGGGTCGGGGTATAATGTCTCTCCAGGGACTTGACACACTTTTTCCTTCATTTGTTAAAAAAATAAAACACCACCATCGTTATCAACAACAAGAAAAACCAGGATATACTGATAAGAGGGTAACATGTCTTATCCCTCAGAGGCACACAGAGGCCGTAAGAATGCCCAAAGACAAGATATTAAATAGCAGTTGAGAACACAAATTACAGCTCTTCTGCTCCTTAGCCTAAGCTGGACTATAATACTGGAAACAAAACTGTTTAAAAAATACTGAAGACCAAAAAAGCAGGAGATCCACAACATTCCTTTTAAATATTTAACAGTCCCAGCTATCCGAAACATTTTTCTTCCATTTAGACTTAAATCCCATCCGGTACATATTAGGCCCATTCTACTGCTCGGAGAACTTTGGAATTCAGTTAAAAAGTCAGCCTCACTCTCTTTTTTCCTCCCGTTTCAGTGAAGGGTCCTAGCTTCAGACCTCCAAATGGAGAAGCTCAATCTCCACCCCTACTCCCTCCCACCTTGGCATAAAGTTTGTCCTTCTGAGGCTGTCATCCCAAACCTTGCTCCTAATCCCTCCTCAAACCTGGATGTGGGGAGGGATTAGGAGTAAGGTTTGGCATGACAGCCTCAGAAGGACAAACTTTTAAAATAGTTGCCCTTTTAGGAAACTTAGTTCCTTTCTTTCCGTCATCAAATTCATGAAGATTTAGCAGAGGCCCATAGTGAATCTTAAAATGGATATCCTTCGTGTTTTAAAAGATGGGTGTCTGAAGGAGCAACTCACAAGACAGAAAGGAAAAGGAGAGATATTTTATCAATTATTTTTTCTTTAATGATTAAAGCCTTATTATCTATATATCCCACTCACAGTCTTTAAGCAATTAAATATTACTGTTGTTAAGCAACGCAGGATGACCTTGTATATTTTGCATATTTTCACAGTATGCCTCTATCTTATTTTACTAATCCTTTCCCCTAATGATGGACATTGTTTCTAACTTCCATACTACAAATAATATTCTTCGAACATATTCCTTTATGAATCTGTGTGAGTATCCCTGAACATACACCCAGCAGTCAACTGCTGGATCATATGAGATTTTGTGCTTAATTTCCCCAGTATTGTTAGATTGCTTTCCAAAACCACTGGACTAATTTATATTTCCTCCAACAGTATTGTTCACTCCAAGAGTATTCGCTCCAACATATCAGTCGTTTCGATCATTTCCATCTCCTCTCTAACACTTGATATTATCTAGTGCTCTAATTTTTGCCATTCTAATGAATAATATAGAATCTCATTGACGTTTAACCTTTTAGTTCTTCTGTGGCTAATGGTGTTGAACTTCAGATACGTGTTAGACAATTGGGCTTAACCTGTTCATATCCTTTATGTATTTTTCTATTAGTTATTGCATTGTTTTCCTGTTGATTTGCGGGACTTTTGTTTTTGTTTTTCGTGTGTGTGTGTTGGGGGGCTATATTCTATATTTCAATCTTTCACTTTAATTATTCCTGATACTTTCTTTAGTCTGTTAATATTTTCTAGGATAGCATTTATTGAACCACAGTCTCTCATTTTGATGAAGTTAAACCCATCTAATTTTGACACTGTGATTTGAGGATTTAGCTTCATATTCAAAATATCTTTGTCTACTCACAGACTGTAAATATGACTTTCTACATTTTATTTTATTACCTTTTTATCTCTTACATTTAAGCCTTTAATCTACCTGGAGTTTACTTTTGAAGATGATGTGAGGCGTGGGTTCAAACCTATTTTGGGAAAAGAAGTAAAATTATTTAAAATTTAAATATAGTCAAAGCATGGGACTTGTAAACACCAAAAGATTTTAATTGCTGGAAATAATTCCTTCCTTCCTTCCTTCCTTCCTTCCTTCCTTCCTTCCTTCCTTCCTTCCTCCCTCCCACCCTCCCTTCCTCCCTTTCTTTCCCTTTCTTCCTTTCTTTTTTGTCAGAGAACCAACCCAGAGAATCCCTCCTTGGTTCTGATACAAAAGAAAAGTGCTTAACATTTATTATTTGTATTTGTTTACTCAGGCAGTTGCACAAAGAACCATAGCATGTGGGCTGAAATAACAGAAATTTATTTTCTCACAATTCTGAAGGATAGAAATCTGGGCTCAAGATGTTGGCAGGACTGATTCCAGCTGAGGCCTGTCTCCTTGGCTTGTAGATGCCATCTTCTCCTGTCTTCACAAGGGTGTCCCTCAGTCTGTGTTGTTGTGTCCTAATGTCCTCTTCTTATGACATCATCATCGTGGATTATGACTTCATTTAACCTTATAATTCCATTTCTTTTTTAAATGGAGACTGACTCTGTCACCAAGGCTTGAGTGCAGTGATGCAATCTCAGCTCACTGCAGCCTCTACCTTCTAGGTTCAAGTGTTTCTCCTGCCTCAGCCTCCTGAGTAGCTGGGACTACAGATGCACACCACCATGCCCGGCTAATTTTTGTATTTTTAGTAGAAACGGGGTTCCACCATGTTGTCCAAGCTGGTCTCAAACTCCTGATCTCAAGTGATCTGCCTGCCTTGGCAAACCTTACTTTTCTTTAAGGACCCTTCTCCAACAGCCACATGCTGAGATACTGAGGACATCACTATATGAATTTGGGGGACAACAACTTAACCCCAAACAGTACCTATGCTTTCACCTGTGGCTATGGTGGCTGAACACAGCTGTGGCTAACACAAATTTGACAGTTATAATTTTTCAAGGATTATTCTACTTTTGATCAATTTAGGATGTTTTTTTAATGTAATATTCCTTCTTTTAAATCAATAAAGCTGTCTTGTGTGAACTTTCAGGAAATAATCATTGTATTATTGCCTTTAAAGCTGAATACTTCTGGAAATCTAGGAAGATTGATATTAAACAGAGGAAACAACTATAATCTGAGGGCATTTTAGTTCCATTCTCAGACCTTAATTTCAAAATGTTATAATGTGTATTAAGATGAAAGCTAAGTTAGTTGCAAAGAGGCCCCAAAACATAATCTCCAAAATACACAGAAAAGTATTTTTCTTAGTTCAGATTAGCTTTGCTCCATGTGGCCATTCAGGATCACAGATTCCTTCGGTCTCTGTTCCTGCCTCCCTCAGTGTGTGAGCCTCTCAGCAAGTTCATGCTGGTCATGGGTGTGTCGGTATTGCAGCTTGTGAGAAGAACAAGCACAGCCAGGGGAGTGCACAGACCAGAAAGTGGGATTTATTACTTTCCTCGTGTTCCACTGGTGAGGATTTAGTCACTTGGCCACCTCTAGCTGCCCAGGAGGCTGTGAAATGAAGTTATCTGCTGAACAACTGTGTGTTCAGCTACAATGAAAGAAGGGGAGGACTGTCTTTGGTGGACAGTCAATGTTCTCCAATACATAATGGCAGTTTTAGTAACTGATGGCACCTGTCTGCCAGCAAAGGTGCAGCATGAGTAAGTGTCTATGGTGTTTCCCTTGCCTCTGACCTCCTACCAACTGTGCCATCTCTGTTTCTTCCTACCTATTCCCTTGATCTTTGTTAGCTGGTGGGTCTTTGGTGTAAAAGGTAATCATGATACTCCATATTTTTTTTCCAGAAACTCCCCAGCTGCTTTCAAACACACACAGATGCACACCCAGACAGACACATGCACACACAAAATCAGGCAAATGGCTTTTACTTTTTTCACTTTTCTCTCAAGTACTACTTGTCACTTTTTGTTGTCGTTGTTGAGATTACCTTATTTTCTTTTCGGCTCAAAGAAGTGTAAAAAGCAAGAGTATCTAAGCTTGAGTTTAATATCACCATACTGCTGGTTTAACACCCAGATGGGACTGTGTACTACTGAAGCAATTTGCTGTTTCATTCATAGTACAGAATTCACAGATTGACAGGAGCAATTGCCAGTGGAGGAAACAAGAACATAAACAGATGTACACTAGGCGCACTATGGAATACTTTTAATTTCCTGGAGACAGTATTTCTTATGGCACTGACAGCCTTTCCTCCCTGCCTTTTCAGGACTGTTATTAGTGTCCTGACAGATTCCTTTCTCTCAACGTACCTGCTGGGTGAGAGCTGCTATTATATGGAACACAGGTGTGCTGGGGTTTCCTTGGGAGATTGAAAAAGATTGTGAGTACAGAAAGTTGGTAAAAGATGTACAAACATTTAAGCTTTTTCCTTTCTACACCTAACACTTGTGATGGGCTCTTTATCAAGCAGTGTTAGTATGTGTTAAAGAACATTAACATTAACATTTCGTTAAAGAACGAAAAGAAAAGGGGACTCGCCTCGTTATTGTTGAAAATATCTGCCTATATTGCGTTGTTAAAATTAGGCAGGTTCCCAGTTCTCAATATGATTGAATTGCATAATGATGAGAGGCATGGAAAGTATCCCCTACTAGAGGGGCCTTCTCAGAACAATGAATTGTTTATCAGGTGGATTGGTTTTGCTTCCATCCCACTCAACCACACAAAACTCAGCCTTGAAAGAGATGATATATTACCAAAGCCCTGCATTGTCCTATTCCGATGTGTTCTTTTGGCATATGTGATAGTTCTACACCCTGGCAGGGGAGAGTAGCCAACAGAGACGTACTCAGGCTTTTGCAGTCCTTCTTTTAAGATTTGGAATTGCCACACAGCTGGTGCTTTTCAATCATTTGAAAGAGAAATCTTACCATTTTCTCACTTGCCTAGCAGCCCTGTTATTTGTGCTTCATTTTTCCTTTCTGTTTGTCCTGAGTTCAAGTATATAGGTGAGTAACTGTAAGTAGATTGTAGTTCATAAGAGGTGGGAGCAGCTGCTACTTCAGGGCAATAGAAATTTAGCAGTGGAATTTACAGACCTAGAAGGACACTTCAAGAATCCAGTTGGTTCATTCATCCTGTGATTGCCTTGTGGGATCATCTTGAACTGACCATGCTACTGTCTGCTAGTGGCTATGGCAACGGCCAGGGCTGCAGCTGCAGAGAGGAGCTGGCTTCTTTTTTTTTTTTAATGTGTCTTTTATTATTTTATTTTTTCTTATACTTTAAGTTCTGGGGTACATGTGCAGATCATGCAGGATTGTTACATAGGTATAC
Source organism: Cebus imitator (assembly GCF_001604975.1). Classification (NCBI taxonomy): domain Eukaryota; kingdom Metazoa; phylum Chordata; class Mammalia; order Primates; family Cebidae; genus Cebus; species Cebus imitator. Next base: position 3,527,858 of record NW_016107506.1, read on the forward strand.
ACATGCTATAGTGGTTTACTGCATCCTTCCACCTGTCATCTACATTGCTTCTTTACCTTTATCATAACACCTGGGCTGAGCCTCAAAGCCTGGGCCCAGGACTGTTCTTGGAACTGGCTGAGAAAGGGGCAATGAAATTCTCAGGACTAATTTCCTGCCCCCTGAGGGACAGAACTTGGCATTCAAGGTGTTATATAAAACATTTGTCCCTGGGTAACCCCAAGGTTCTGAAGCAGTAATTCTCATACATGGTATAAGGAGCTTGTTTAAAACACAGATTCCCAGACTTCAGGAGGTTTGGGTTGAATCTCCATTTTAAAAATATTCATATGAAACTCTTGCAGACCACATTGAATCGTTTTATTTATTTGTTTATTTTTTTGAGATGGAGTCTCGCTCTGTCTCCCAGGCTGGAGTGCAGTGGTGCAATATCTGCTCACTGCAACCTCCACCTTCCGGGTTCCAGTGATTCTCCCACCACAGCCTCCTGAGTAGCTGGGATTACAGGTGTTTGCCACCATGCCTGGCTAATTTATTGTATTTTTAGTGGAGATAGGGTTTCACCACGTTGGCCAGGCTGGTCTTGAACTCCTGACCTCAAGTGATCTGCCCACCTCAGCCTCCCAAAGTGCTGTGATTACAGGTGTGAGCCACTGTGTCTGGCCTGAATCTTAATGTTACTCTCTTGTAGACTATAAACTAGAGTTTGATGTATGCTGGTGAGACAGATAGAGAGAGAAACAGAGAGAGAGAGAGAGAGAGAGAGAGAGAGCGCACCACAATTCTGAATGTAAAAGTATAAAAGCCATGGTTCTAAAGGTTAACAGGCTGAAATTCTGTGGTTTATCATGCCCATCGATTTATATTTGCTACATCATAGTCTCTGAAGTATTTCCTAGATTAATGTTTAAAAAGCAAAAATATATCTTTTCACTGCAGCCTAACCCAATGTGTACTTATAGGTGGTTATTTCACCTAGATATTCAGAGAAAAAGCATTCATTACTTCTTTAGGCAGTCAGTTGGGGTTTTTCATACCCTCATGTTTGTAGGGGTTTTTTTCTTAGACCTAGACTAAATATTGATCAACCAGAAATTTAAACATATTTTGGGCTGAATAAAGAATAACTAGTCAAGTCTTTTTAAGTTATGAAAGTTTAATTTGATCTTCTTCAGGCAGAATAATTCCATTTTATACCCTTTCATCTTGGGTAAGCACTTTAATAAAGATCTGTACCTTTAAGCCAGGGGGTAGGCAAAGTAATGCTGAGGGTACCAGGAAGCATGCCATCACTGTGCATAAAGACTCATAAACCAGGCCGGGCGCGGTGGCTCAAGCCTGTAAACCCAGCACTTTGGGAGGCGGAGGCGGGTGGATCACAAGGTCAAGAGATCAAGACCATCCTGGTTAACATGGTGAAACCCTGTCTCTACTAAAAATACAAAAAATTAGCTGGGCATGGTGGCGCGTGCCTGTAATCCTAGCTACTCAGGAGGCTGAGGCAGGAGGCTGCGGTGAGCCGAGATCGTGCCATTGCACTCCAACCTGGGTAACGAGCAAAACTCCGTCCCAAAAAAAAAAAAAAAAAAAAAAAAAAAAAAAGACTCATAAACCTTCCAGAGCAGTTAGTGCTGTTGGTGGGAAAACATGAAGGCCAAGAAGGGGAGGTTAGCTCATAGCCACCTCCTAATAACAACAACTACTGTTTACAAGGCTTTACTGTAGGCTAGGTACTTTGATCAAACTATTTCATCTTTGGAAAGTAGTCTCATGAGTAATACTACTACTCATCCCTCTTTTATAAGTGAGAAAACCTAGACTTACATAGTTATCTCACAGTTCCAAGATCACCATCAAGTGAGTGACCTCAGACCTTCTGACTTGATAGCCAATATGCTTAACCATCTGCTGTACCTCTCCTTCTGCCCAGGTAGCTCCAGCCACTGGCATTTCCTCCCTCCTTTCTCCCTGCTGGATATCAGGATTCTTATATACTGCCTTGACTATATGGGTCCTCTCATAACTCCTACTCTCCATTATAAATTCCTAGTTTATTTTCTCTGCTCCAAGTTTGTATTTCCCTCACTCTGAATATTTAAGAGTAGAGTTCAAATAAACTAGTGTAGATATATATGTTGCCAGACAAACCTTTTACATGTCTATTAAAATCACAGCATATCTGTTTCCATGTATCTTGTTTATACCCAAGGTTGACCTTACCTAGGTGTATCAGGGTTGGGCCTCTAAAATGTCTCTGAATTATATTTTCTGATTTATTTGTTGGTTCTTTTGTTCATTCATCGATCCATTTACTTATTCTTCAAAAGATGTTGCAAAGTATCTATGGGGCACATATTGTGTTCTAGGTTTTGGGAGTACAAAAATTAAAAATGTGGCTAATTAACTAAAATATCTCACAAATAAGAAATTAAATAAGCAAATAAATGACTACAATGCATATAAACATTATGCTTTAAGATACTGAGGAGACCATGGGAACTGATGGCTGGAGAGTCACCTTACCTGAGCTGACGCAGTCATGGAGGTTTCATGGAAGGTGACATCTGAGTTGAGTTTGGAAGGAAGCATGACAGTGAGCCAAGTGAAGGTGATCTGGGGGAACATCCCTGTGAAAGGCTCAACTTGTGCAAAGATGAGTCAGGCAAAGTCACAGCACTTTCACATAAATGTCAGTAGCCCAGCTGGAGTGCAGAGAGTGGTCATGGCCCAGAAAGAAAAGAGGTTGCAGAGAGACACTGGTCTTGGAACTTCTCATAAGACATGGCGAGGAGCTTATGGTTTATCCTAAAGACAATAGAGAGCCATGGAGTGATTTCAAAACCAGCCAACTGTCCCATAGAACTGATGTTTATGATTTCTTTTGAATAAACATAGAAATTGATCCTCCTGGTCTTAAAACTTGAGAAAGTTACATTTGTCTTAACTGAGTTCCTTTCTCAGGAGCCTACCATCGGGCCTCCCAGATAGTATCAAGGGACTGAAACTTACCAGATCACCACATCTGGACGATAAGATGTCAGAATGCTAGCCTATCATGAATACCTAACTGACTACCTGCTTTCTGTTGACCAACTGCTCTTCCTTACCCCTCCTTAATTCCTGTATTCCCACATATGGTTTCATTTCTTTTCTGCTATAACCCCCCTAATTTTAGGAGGTGTAGGAGATGGACTTGAGACTGATTTCCTATCTCCTTGGCACCTGATTAAAGCCTTTTTCCCTGGCAATACTCATTGTCTCAGTGATTGGCTTTCTGTGTGGCATGCAGCAGGACCTAGACGGAACTCCTAATGTTTCAGTAATGGTTTTTAAAATAGATCTTACGAGACATAATTGACATAAGTAAATAGTATCTAATATATACCATTTGATAAGTTTTAACTTAGGTAAACACACATGAAATCATCATCAAAATTGAGCCAATTATTATTATTTATCATTCCCAAATTCCCTCATACCATTTGTAGTCCCTCCTTCCTGTCTTTCACTGATAATCTCTGTTTCCTAGCCATGGATGATCACTGATCTGCTTTCTGTCAATATAGAATTTCTGCATTTTCTAGAATTTTAAATAAATGTAATGTTATAGTATGTAATTCTGACTTTTTAAAATCAGCATATTTTTAGATTTATCTATATTGCCGATATTAATAGTCAATTTCTATTTATCAGTTTCATTCCATTGTATGAATTTGCTTACCAAGACATATTTGTTCATTCATCTGTTGATGAACACTTGAGTTGTATCTGGCCATTGGCTATTACAAATAAAGCTACAAGTAAAATGTTCATGACTTTGTATGGATACAGTCTTTCATTTTTCTTGTGTAGATATCTAGGAGTGTAATGGCTGGATAGTATGTTAAATGTACTTCAAGAAGCTAATAAGCTGTTTCACAAAATGATTTTATCATTTTACATTCCCACCAGCAGTTTATGAGATTCCCAGTTTCTCTATATATTTACTTGTCAATGCTTGGTGTGTTCTGTGCTTTTAATTTTAGCATCCTGGTGGATATGCAGTAGTATCTCATTGTGATTTTAACTTTCATGTCCCTAATTACTAATGCTGTTACTTCTTTTTAATGCTTCTTTGCCAACCATAAATATACATATATATACACACACATCACACACATACATTATATATATATACACACACACACACACACAGACACACACACACACACACACACACACATATGTATTTGGTAATGTATTTGTTCAAATCTTTAGTTTCTCCCCCGACTCCCAACTTTTAAATTAGGATGTTTGTTTACTTAATATTATTCATAATAGCTTTGAGGGTTCTTTTTATAAAGGTCGTTTATGAGATATATGTAAAAACATTTGCCAATGTTTTCTCCTCGGCTATAGCTTGTCTTTTCATTTTCTTAGGTGTCTTTGAAGAGCATCTAATGACTGGTCACTAACAGGAGTACACAGGCTCAAAACCCTTGCTTTAATCTCAGACCATCTTTTTTTTTTTTTGAGACAATTTTTTTCTCTGGTTTCCCAGGCTGGAGAGCAATGGCCATGGCCCGATCTCGCCTCAATGCAACCTCCGCCTCCTGGGTTCAAGCAATTCTCCTGCCTCAGCAGCCTGAGTAGCTGAGATTACAGGCATGCACCACCATACTGGGACCATCTTACGTCCTTATATCATCTTATCATCTTACATCTTATATCCAGAGCTGCCCATAGGTTGGGCTGAAGCCTCTTTTCAAATGCATTGTAGGTCACCTTCTCCTTTGCCCAATCGGCCTTTCTCATACTCTGCCTCTCCATAGCTTTCATTCCAGAGGGCACTTCACCATAACCTCTGACATGCCAATTTCTACCTTAAGTTTGTTTCCAGGAACCAAGACTAAAAACAGGACCCATGGCTGTTTTTGCTTGCTTTGAATTCTTACTCTGTAAATGAATTGTGCTGTCTACATACAGAAAAATATATATTGAAGCATGTCTTTGTTTATTCCTAGTTACATTTTCTGGAAATGACATATAACTCAAGAATATTCTTAACCTTCTACATTCTCATTTCCTTAAATTAGCTATTTGTGACTTTCTCAGAAGGATCTACTGAACAACATGTCACTCTTTTGTCCTTTCATATGGCTTCACCTGGAGTGCTCACCCCACCCCGCTTCTTCCTTGCGGGCTTACTGTCACTTCTCTCTGCCCTCTGACCTCAGCCATGTAGATATTCAGCTGGAAGAATTACTCTCTGTCGTCTTACATCTAGCTAGCACAAATGATAGGTAGACCTTGATATACAACAGATTCAATATGAGTCACCTGAGGTTTGTGGCAGCTCTGTAATTTGTAAATGGAAGTGGCTTAGGCAGCTGTCTTGCGGGGTGGAGCACACAGGGGGCTTGTCTGCACCTGCATTTGCAAAACACTTTATGTAAGATAGAAAAGAACCAGTTGTGCATGTTAAATAATGAGGGGTGAGGATAATGGTGGAAATTACCCAGATCTTTTTCCAAGCCATGACTTGACATTGGTATTCTTCCAAAGACTTGATGTTCTTATGTTTAAGATTATTATAGGAGTTGTTTAGTACATTGTGATGCCTTCGTTTAAAAAAAAAAAAGCTAAATCTGATTTTTCATTTTTTTAGAAGTCTTTTCCCCACAGGTTGGCTTTTCTCATTCAAGTGTTCGGATAGTAAATTTACCTTTGCACATGTTTGTGCTCCCAGCCGTACATATCAATTTGTAAAAAGCCAAATGGAGAACAGTTTAGCACCAGTGAAATGTCAGGAAAATGCCCAGAAGGCACCAATACAATACCAGAGTTTCAAATTTTGAGAATGGAATTAGGCCACTAAATCAGTTTTCTCGCCTGTGTCATGGACCATGGGGATGTGTCCTAGTTCTTTTAAAAAAGGGCATCTAAACCTCTCTCAATACAACTTACAGGTCTGTGCTGGGGACCTGTGGGAAACCTCTGGATTTGAGACTAATTGAATCTGCATTGAAATGCCTTTTCCTTTCTTTATTTTGTATCTGATTTGCTCTACAGCCTTTTTCTTTGCTTGCTTGCATTATCCTTTTCTTTTTCCTGCAGAAATCATCTATTCTTCAAGGTTAGAAGAAAAAAAAAAAGAGAAAAAATCAGTACTGAATCATACTTTTTGTTAGATCATGGGTATAATATTCTCTTTTGTGGTGGTGGAAAGAACTCACCTCCTCTGCGTTAGAGGGAAGAAGAGTCAGTTGTCAATGCAAAGTACTATCACAACATCTCCAAAGCCATAATTTCTATTTGAAAAGTGAAGAAGTATGACAACATATGGCTGGGCCCATGATTATCATTCAGACCCATACAGTAAAAGAACTCTGCCTGAATTTGCTCATGACCACATTTCTTTTCCAGGTTTGACAGATTGTAGTTTTCCAACTGTCTCCTTATTAACATGCTGCCTGTTCCCTCTATCTACTTTCGCTGCACCTGCTGTGATAGTGATTGTTTTGTGTATATAGGTACCATTGCCTTCAGAGATTAAGGGCACATTGTGAACAGAAATAAACCAATGGATTTATCAGCAACTGTACAAATTCCACCTATCTTTTGGACAATAACTGGAAGATCTCTCTTGGGAAAGTAATGTTTTTCTTTGGGAATCGTGGGTTAAAAACCTATGTTTATAATGATGCCTATCTCCCCTTCCCAACTCCTTCATTCCTTCTACGTTTTGATTTATAATTGTATTTCATAGCCAGAAAAATGCTAAAGAGATTAATTTTTATATTATACAGGAAAAACAGTAAAAAAATTTTTTAAGTAGTTTTACTGAGATTTTTCTAAGAAAACCAGAAGTCGTAGTGGGCTTCAGATTCATACTTTTCATGAATATTATTTTAATCCTTACTTTTATACAAATCTTGGAAATTAGGGGTATAATAGATTATTGAGAATTATGAAAATTTATTCATTAGAGAGCTTAGTAAGAAAATTGCTTATTTTAACATTTGAAAAATTATTTGGTCTACCTGCACTGCAAATTTATAGATGATGGGAAAGCTTATCTTTAAGGCCTGGATCAGTGCAAACAGCCCTGAAAAAGGAACTCTCGAGTTTAATTTACGTTTCAGTACTGAATAATATATATTGCAGAACTTAAAGAGAAATGAATCTTTTCACCTATCTCCCAATGGATACTTTTTGTATCTAGGGTCAGTCTGACTTGAGGGGTGACGTATTTAATTGCTGCTGACCTTGCTTTGAATTTCTGGCTACAGAGCATTTCAGAGGACAGAGCAAATCTTCTCTTACGTGTAGCATAGGTGGCTGGATGCCAGTGCTGGTTCATTCACTGGCACATCCCAGGAATGAATATTTTCCTCCTTGCACGTTGACTTTACACTAATAGAATGACCTAGACATAAAGATGCTCTAGTTTTTGTATGAGTAGGAAGGAAACTTTTCTTCCCTGGCACATACACCTGCTAGCACTCTGACATTTCTAATTTGGAGGTCATAGGAACACGTAAATAAATACTATTTAAGGAGCAAAGATGAAAATTTGGTTTAAACCAAAAAATCATAAAATGGGGGACAGAGCTACAAACTAGCTGTGGGACTTTAATCATACTTCCTTTCTTCCACACTATTATAAGAAAATAAAAAAGGAAGGAAGGAAAGCAGGTGGGCAGAAAGAAAGAAAAGAAAGGGTGGAAGTAAGAAGGAAGGAATGATGAAGAAAGAAACAAATATATTTCACTTTATGCATAGGCTTGCTTCAGTTGGAGAGTGATTCAACTACTCTCAGCTTTCTCTGTGACCACTCAGGAATACCATTTAGAAAAACATTCTTGTAGAGCCAGAGCCTTATTGCTAGTAGTAATATTCTGGAAAATTATGGGAAGATATATATGCATATAGACTTACCTCTGACCTAAAAATTACCTCTAATAGAGACTATAATTGTGTACAATCCCCTTTTTCCTCTTCTGCATAACCATGGGAGGTTTTTCTATGTAGGCTTATATGACCTTACTAAGATTGTCTGAAATAATTTTACATCTAGTACATGAATATTACTTAATAAATCCATAAGTATGTACCAAATTATTTGGCTGCAGAATCACAATTTTTTAAATGATCCATACTAACAACTGAATTTATCCATATTAAATTCAGTTGTTAATATGGATCCTTTAAATCCAGATCCATATTAACATCTGAATTTATCCTTCACCTCCTCTTCTTGTTGTGAAGTTAAGTGCATTGCACCTATAAGGAAAGGAGTCTAGAATACCTATGGAAGTTTGTGGGGAGATAGTGAAGGCCATTTATTAGTCTAGTTAATGGTGATAGTAAGTACCCAAAGTGGAAATAAAATAGAGGCTTTCTTAATTCAATGGTGAGCCATGGCTATAAGTAACAAAAAGTGGATTTCTTGGGAAATGGAAAACAAAATTGTTCAATTTTTGTACAATCAAACTGGCATCGAAAATATGAGCCCCATGATACATATGTACACAATGAAATCGTTGGTCTGTTAATGTAATTCTTGAAAATCTCAGTTTATACTTTTTGTGTGTAAGGCAATATTATCCACAGAACCCTAGGTTGAGAGTCCAGTTCTGTTTCTGCTTCAGAAGCCTCTTGTCTCAGAGAAGTCCCTTAAAAATCTATGGTTCCTAGATCCCCATCTATAAGATGTAGACTGTTCTAGGCGCAAAGTTGGAAAATCCCCTTGAGGACTATGATGTTCCAGACTTGGGACATTTTATAATGCTTCCAGGATGCTAAGTGCTGGAAGCAATTAGTAGGCTTATAAACAAATTATTTTAAAGTGAAGGTTTGAATTGTGTATTGGCAGGAATTATGTGAATAATTGACTTAAATTAGTTTGATTATAAGAGAGAGTTTCATTTTTGTTTTGTTTCTTAGGATGATGTAATTAGTGCCTGTGTTGAGTTCCTGCAGGAGTGATTTAACTGTTGGATATTTTGAAATGTGCTAGTTGTAAAACCACGCATTTGGTATCTGTGTGTTTGGTTTTTCCTGGCATTCTGAATGTCCTATGGCAATGGAAAGTTACCATTTCGCCTCCACTATTAAGGCACCAAGTCTCTACCTCTTACCCAGTAAGAAAGGTGAGATCACCTTGAACAGATCTGTCAGCACTGGTGAGTTACAGATACCTGTCTACTAAGGGAAATCTTCTACTAGGTTGGGGGAGAGGGTTCTATAAGAGCTGGAATATAGGCCTTCCCTTGATTTTGTTAATCTGAGGAGTAGTCAATGTCATTCCACTCTCTCAGTTCTTGCTTCTTAACTTAGCAGGGAATTCAGTGGAGATTTAAGGGTGGTAGCAATAAAGCTTGTGAGAGTGCCTATGAGCCACTGACAGCAACCAACACTATTGTAAGGGAGTTGCTAGATAACTAAGAACCTGGCGGCTGGGCAGAAGCCAACAAAGTTGACTGCTATGAATTTAGATTGAGGCCGACCAATATATGAATAGACACGAGTTAGACTTCACTATCTCTCCAGAATGCTTTTTCTGTGCGATACCATTTTATGATTATATAACATTCATCATTTAGAAATATCAAAATAAGTTATAAGACATAGGAGCATGGAGCATTTGATGACTGGAGAACCTTTAGACACAGTTGCATAGTTTAATGACCCAAACCTTTCTACTTTATGTACATATGAAAGTAGAGGTTCCAAAAGGTTAAGTTAATTGCTATAGTCCTCTAGCAAGTCTCTACAGAAGTCAGAATAGGATTGCTACCATGAATAGGCACTGGATAATTTTTCTTTTTTGAGAAATGCTTGTAAAAGCATTTACTATCATTTAAGTTTGATCATCTGCAGAAAATAACTTTTATTGTGTTCTTTGGAATGAAGCATATGTAGATAGTAACTGTCTTCTTTATTTTGCCATGAAGCCTAGAGGGCAACTGGTAGCACTTAATTTAGTAAAAGATATTTTGGTTTTTGTCTATCTTGCCTGTATGAATTTTAGAATCTGTAAGTTCTTTGAGAAAGGTTATATACTCAGGATATGTAGTAAGGGTGAACAGAAATTGAATTATTAATAACTAAAATGAGTAAAGAAGTTTATATTGCAGGGGTTCTTAAAACTTTTTTTGGTCTTGACTGCTATGACTGTCTAGTGAAGCCTATCAACCTCTTCTTGGAATACTGTTTCTAACGAACAATATAAAATACAAAGGATTCAAAGAAACTATATCACATTGAAATACAGTTATCAAAATAATTTAAAACATTGTGATGTAGTTTGTGTGTGCTTCTTACTTACACATTATAAACAGAATCTAGTGGCTAGTCTAATAATAATAAATTCAAAGTACTGACACATATGGATTTTCAAGATGTCTGCAACAACTGTCTATCTGTGATAAACACACAGCTTCTACTAATAATACTGTGTTTTGGTATCTGCATTTATATTTGAACAGAAAACTAAAAATAACTGATGGAATTTTTCTTTTCAAGCTTATGGATCCTTTGAATACTCTCCATAGACCCCTCTCTGTGGGTTCAAGGTTAAGAACTCTTCTTTTGGGGTTTCAGCTCACCTTTCATCACTTGCTTCTCTGAGATGATATTCAAATGCTGGTTACAAACACAGGGCTAAATGATGGGTTCATTGGAGGAGAATTGAGAGGAGTTAGCAGAAGTTTCTATAAGAACACAGTCTGGGTGTTCCAGAGCAAGTTATAAAGTAATAAAGTTTTTCTTTGGTCCCACTCACCATCCTTTCTGCATAATCTTCCTCCAAGTCAGGTGCTCAGTGCTTCTGAGTGAGATGAACAATTCTACTAGATGTAATTGTTAGTCACAATGTTTCAGTCTTCCCATGGATGTATTAAGCATATGTATTTACATATATTCTATAAGAAGTGGCACTTTTAATCAAATAAATCCAATGCCAATAATGGATTTTGGGGATCTACCCAGGATAAATAGGTAAAGTGATACTTTTGGCCATTACTGACACTTTTCAGTCACCTAATGATTGGCTGTTTGTCTTACCTATTGATAAGTCAGCTGTAAGTTTCATTTGGCAAACGAAGGAAGTATTTTTCAGTTTGCTGTTGGTTTTGACTTTCCTGGCAGTAACATTTCCTTAGAGACAAGCAAATTCTCCTTCAAGTTGAACATCTCATTTACAGCATTGTCATTTGAGGTGATAGTCATTTGTAGTTTGTAGAGAAATTACTTCATTCATATGAGTGAACAGATGGGTTAATAAAGTTGTCTGAAGTTGTAAACTGGTTCACAGACTATTTCAGGGACATCCATCATAGTGTCATGATGCTGAATCCTGAACTACCACTAGACTATTAGATTACAAGTGCCTTGAAAACCAGAATTAAATCTAATCTAAACCCAAGCCATAGCAACACATTAGTAGAGAGGTAGGCTTTACTTCTCGTCTTCAAGAGGTGAAGGTAGCTCGGTGTCTGCTGCTATCATGCAGTCACTAGAACATTTAAAGAAAACATGTAAGTTGTGACAATGTTAATTTTATAAGAAAAAATAAAATGGGTTTGTATAATTTTATTCTGAAATATGTTTCCTTTATTGTCTAACTATAAAATGGTTTTGACATCTTCAAAAACATCATGACATAAATGTAAACATTTTTTAAAGAACTAACACTCTATAGACTTTAGGTGAAAGGATTTTGCAAGGGCTGCAACATCCATTAGGAGAGTCCTTGTGTGTGGTGTGTACAAGGAACTAATAAGGGCTTCTTCAAAGTTTTGCACAACTTGTCAGAAGTCTTATAACTCTTATCAAGGGGAAGGTATCCACCAAAGTCGTAAACAAACTAGATGTTGCTGGCTAGCAAAACCTCTTTGCATAGACCCTAAACTGCCCCATTGTCAAGATTTGTGTGGGAGATGCAAAGGCAAGCACCTATCCTGTGTGAGCACTTTCAGTTTCAAATATCGTTTCAATAAATGAATGCAAAAAATATGGCAGGATTAAGGCTGGGGGCTAGGGCTAAAATAACAAAATCATTTGTTATTTTAATTGTGTGCTCAAGCTCTTTATTTTGTCTTATATTTCACTGACATGTGCACTGCATACTGAGATTTGTTTGAAGCTACATAAGAAAGAAAGATTGGGAAGGCGGTGGGGGAGTCTGACATGGTTGCCGGTTCTCTATGAGGCTCAACTGTTGGCATGCACACGGCACACAACACCGATGCTTGACAATATAAGGCAATGGCTTACAGCTCTGGCTGCACATCACAATAACCTAGCAAGCTTCTAAAACATACCAATTAAATTAGAACCTTTCGGGGTGGGGTTCTGTCTTTGGTATATATTAGAAACATTCCAGGTGATTTTAATATGCAGCCAGAGTTGAAAATCATTTGTAAAATGGATGCAGATATCAGTCCGTAAACTAAAATGCGCAAGAAGCAGAATTTAGGTTTTTATTCTCAGCCTCAATTTTGCTACTAACCTCGTTCTTTTTTATGGTATACTGAACCCTATAGTTCAGAGTTCTTATGCAGTGCATAATTTTGGAAAGCAGAGGAACCTCTTATTTGTAGGTCATCATTCCACTGAAGTCACCATTGGATGTCCATTATCTCATCAACATGACAATTTTGGTCCGGTGCTGTGGCATGCTTGGAGAACTGACATCTTTCTGTGATGTGCCTCCACTTAAGGACTAGGTCTAAGGCTAAGGGATACCAAACTCAGTAGTCACATAAGTCATATTTTAATGTATAATTACCAATATCTAAATTAATGCAAAAAATCCACGATGAACAAAATATCAAAAGTCTAAATAAAAACAGTGTCAGTACCCGCTCCATCCCCAGCTTTTCTCCTTATGGCAGGAAATACTGCCTCTCTGGCAATATGCAGACTGGACTTCTTTCCTGCTTTTCCCCTCTAGTTAAGGAAAATGTCATTTAATTCAGGAAAAATATGTTTTGTGTTTCTGTCTTGCATGTTTAATCTACTCTGGATAATATCCTTTTGTACACCTGTTTCCAAATTAGGCATAGAGTTTTGGGAAAAAATACATGAAGAAAGGTATTAAGCAGGCAACTTTCAATGTTCGCTTTGCCATATCTCTCTTCTTTGTCACTGAGCACAGAATTCACTATCTGCTTGAGGTATATGTGACTATGTATGTGTTTGTGGGTGAATGTGCATGTGTGTGTTTATGTGCATGAAGGATAGGGCACCATAAGGGTCTCCTTTCCTCCCTCTTTTCTTTTTCATCCCTCTCTCCCTCCCGCCTTCCTTACCTTCCCCCCCACCTTCCCTCCTCATGTCTTTCCTTCCTTTCTGCAAAGTAAAGATGAATTTGTAGGAAACTCAAGACATTTTTAATTATGTCTCAAGTAGTCAGATTCTACTGTCACCAACATACCCTGCCCTCCATACAGAGAATTTCTTGGACTTGCACCTCTCCAATAACTTCCACCTAGCAGGGGTACTAGAAGCTTCTGTGGCATCTGTCCCTGGGTGCTGTGATTTGCACAAGACAATGCTCAAGTTTTCCATGGCACATTTTACTGTCTGAGGATTAAACCAAAACTGTGTATGTTTCTCTGTCTCCAGAGTCTTTGGTAGAGACCAGTCCATGTCTCCAAGCTGGTCCTAGCTGCAAGTCTCCACATACAGGAGAAACCACAGCTGTAGCAGCTTTCCTCCAGCCCCAGGCCTGGGATAGGGGAGAGCACAATTCCAGTGCCTACTGATGAGGTGCCTTCTATAATTCTAGCTGTGGAGACCTCTACACCACTTCAGAGCAAGCATTCCAATCTCTGGCCCAAGACAAAAATGCCTGTGCAGCCACGGTGCCAGATTGCCAAAGAATGGCTGACTTTGTATGTCCTCGGGTTAAAAATGGCATCCTGCTTTCAGTTCGGGGTCTGAGCAAATGCCTAAAGCTTTTCCCTGTGTCTCAGCACCTCCAAGCCTCTCTCCAAGTTAGCTCCAGGGCTTGGGAAAAACAAAGTGCTCTCCCTCAGCCTGGCTTGCTGGGATCCCCAGTGGAAAGGTGAATAACAGAGGGAAGCTGTCTGCCCCCTCACATACTGACGTTTTACACCTTGTCAGGCAGACATCATCACAGGAGGTGTTTGCCCATGTTCTTCTCCCTAAGACCTGAGGTGTCTTTCACAATTCCAGTGGATTCCTGTTGTATTCATTGTATTATTTTGTTCTCACACTGCTATGAAGAAATTCCCAAGACTGGATAATTTATAAAGAAAAAAGGTTTAATTGACTCACATTTCTCCATGGCTGGGGAGGCTTCAGGAAAACAATCATGGTGGAAAGGGCCTCTTCACAGGGTGGCAGGAGAGAGAATGAGTGTCGAGCAAAGGAGGAAGCCCCTTATAAAACCACCAGATCTCATGAGAACTCATTCACTATTGTGAGAACAGCATGGAGGAAACTGCACCCATGATTCAATTATCTTTTCCACTCTTGACACCTGTGGATTATCACAATTCAAGGTGAGATTTGGGTGGGGAAAGCCCTTTATAAAACCATCAGATCTTCTGAGAACCCACTCACTATCATGAGAACAGCATGTGGGAAACTGCCCCCATGATTTGATTATCTCCACCTGGTCCTGCGCTTGACACATGGAGATTATCACAATTCAAGGTGAGATTTGGGTGGGGACACAGCCAAACCATATCACCCATTTTCTTTCTTGAATTAATGCTCACAGAGTTGATCTTTATGCACTATCTTACTATTTTCCAGCAGCCGAGGTACAATGAAAGCTTCTAATCCACTAACTTGGGGAAAAAGGAGACATGTGTATATATATATATATATATATATGTATATATATATATATATATTTGAAATATATATATAGATATACATATATTTGAAAAGTATTTTTCCAAATAAATGCTGCTTGCATATATTGATTTAGTTTGAACAATTTTGGGGTGGGTTTCAGGACAGGAGGGAGAAAAAAGCAAAAAGCAAAACAACTTCACTCTTAAGAGAAGTCATAGTTCCTGGGTCTGAGGGGTGCTTCTTGCCTCCCTCCTTCCCTGATGCTTCATAGTCTCATGACTTTCACATTGCTCTAATAAGATCTCAAAATTTGAGTGAAGGTCTCAGTTCCTATCTCTGTTCTCCCAGCAACTAAATGAAAAAAGGTAACTTGTCACTCCCCTTTACATTTTAAAACAAGGAAGGGTTGGATTAGCTCAGTGTTTCTCCAGGCTTGATTGATCTTAAATGAATGAAGAGCTTTTTAAAAATCCCAATTTCTTCCGCCCTTGTCATAGACATTCTGATTCCTTCTATTTGGCAGAAGCTCCAGACATTGACCTAATTTTTAAAAGTTCTCCATATGGTTCTTTTGTGCAGCGAGAATTGAGACCATTGGCTTTGCTAAGGTCTCTCCAGCATTGACATCTTGTGACTAGGTGGATATTTTAAGTCTTCCTAACTACAGAAAAAGTGAGAAGCTCAAGAGGTTTCAGACAACCTCTTCAAGGTTATATTACATGTTGCCACGAGATGGCGCAGGCAATTCTTGGGATGAAGGAGATTCTGGTTATTTGGGATTTTCATTTTCCCTGTGCAATATACCTGAGACACCCAGCTTAAGAAGCTTCAGGGGGGAATGACACTTTAGCTCTTCCCCGAGCTTGAGGCCCAGAAGGTACAGCTGTTTTGCTTGACAAGCTGATGGAGAAAGACTCATTAAATAAACGTTCTATCGTCTGAAGGGAGAAAGTAAAAGCCCCTGCATAAATATTAGTTCACATTTTTTCTTATTATTTCCAGCAGGTGTGTGTTCTTTCCTTCTCTGTGTCTGTCTCTCTTACTCTTTGTTGGTGGCCTCTTTTTTGCTTTATCTTTTCCCTTTTCTTGGTTTCTGTCTGTAACCACTGTTTATAAACAGGTTATGATGAACTTACAGGTGGATTAAATCTTAGTTTGCCACCTTTGTTGTAGATAAAAATGTTAGGAATCCAAAAATGATACCTACACAATAATCTTAGAAAGGTGAACACATTCAGGTTACAATGGGAAAATTCTTATTCAGGAGACTTCCTCTGCAATGTTGTTTGTTCTTAGCAGCTGTGGCAGCACCCGCCAAATCCAGGAAGAAAGAATTTTATGCCCTATCAGGGAAAAACAGTCAAAATCCTCTCCTATTTACAACACAATTCGGGTGCGGGCCAAAGCTTTTAGCGCACATATAAGTAGGGGTTTTGCACAATAATAGGGTGTGTTCTCTGATGCTTTTCACTGGAAGATTTCATAGTACATTGCTGCTTTATTCCATAAAGCTGTCTCTTTTCCCTGGGCTGTCAAAATAGGAAGATGTGTTGATTTTTTTTCAAAGAGATTGCATTCCTTCCCTGGCTTTGTTCCACCCCAGCTGCTTGTCGTTCAGGGAGATGCTGCGCTCTTGGTGCCAGGATATACCATTGTGCTTTCTTCTTCCCTGAGTGACATGTACTGATGGGTCACTGCCTGAAACAGTGGAACAAGGCATGGCGCGTGTCCACCACTCATGTGTTTATTCTTCCCTAGTTTCCATCTAGCAGCATCAGGTTCCCATCTTCATTAAGAAACAAAACAACCAACCAAACAAACAAAACCCCACAAACAATGCAAAATAAACTACCACAAATTCAAGAAAATAGTCTTTTTAAAATTTTACATTCATAGCTAACATTGAGTGCATACTATATTCTGGATACTGCTTTAATCACTTGTCATATGTTGTGCCATTTCATCCTCACATCAATGTCATGAGTTAGGTCCCATTATTATCCCCATTTTACAGATGAAGAAATTGAGTAAAAGTAGGGTTCAGTAAGCTGCTCAATGTCATGCAGCTGATAAGTTGCTGAGCTAAGCCCTGATTCCAGGCAATCTGACATAGTACACCTTAACTCTGTTTCCAGATTCCAAAGGGTTGTGTATTGGAGTCACAAACAAATAAAGGATAGATTCTCCAATTGGATAGTTGTGATAAAAGAGTGTATTTCCTGTTAACATAGCTATATTTCTTTTGGTATAAGATTGAACAGATTCTCCAAACTCAGTTCTACCCCATTCTGGAGGACCTAAGTACATTGTGGTATACCCACTTCTTATTGGCAGAAAAATCAAGAGAAGGGAAACTTCCTTCTTAATTGTGACTGGCATCATTTAGTGTATCTGAACAATTCTAAATAAATTTAGAAAGTGAACAACTGGGCGGATGACTCATTTATTTTTTCTTTTCTTTCTTTTTTTTTTTTGCCAACTCACTTCCACATTACCTAAAAGTAAACAGGAATAGGAATATAAAAGGCATTTGGGAGCTTTTTCCTGTTAGCCATAAGCTAACCTCTTTAGATCAACAGAAGTCTGGAAGAAAGAGGCAATCACTCCCTCTGCCTAAGAGAGTGTGTTTTTACTGTAATTCATGTTACATTGGGCAAGACGAAAGTAGCTTTCTGAGATGAGCTACTTCCAAGGAAGTATAATCATATTGCAAATGAAGCAGCTAGAAGGAAGAAATTCATTCCATCATTAGGGCTTTGAAATCTTTTCAGTCAACATATAGATTGGTGCAAACGTAATTGCAGTTTTTGCCATTGAAAGTAATTGCCAAAACTGCCATAACTTTTGAACTAACCTAATATCATAAAGAAAAGAAATGCAGTCCTTGCTAGAAAAGAATGACAATCTCAACAGAAGAATCTAAGTGCTAAAAGACCCAGTTGAAAACAGCAGAATCATTGGGCAAACATCCATGGGAGCTGATGAAGAGAGACTCAGTTACACTTTTACCACTCCATAATCAAAGCTTAAGACTTAGCAATGGGCTTACATCATACTGCTGGTCAAGCCTAATGAGACAAGGACAGTAATGGGGTATGCCTAGAACACCATAGAAAGGAGCTATTACCAGATACAACCAGTTGAGGGTAAATACCAATTCCTTAATGAGGGAGGACTATAGACTAAACTCAAAACTGACTGAAATCTTTGATAATTGCAGGCAAATATACATGTAATACCTTGTACATTTTTCTCACACGTTGTGGTTTCAATAATCCTCATTAATTTATTCACATCAATATAATTTTCTAGTTAAAGAAATTCTTTTAAGTCTTATTCTACATAAGTCATTGTATCACAAATTGAGCCAAATTTCAGATTCACCCATCAATTGCCTCCTGATATTTCCTTACCAACTACAGGCAGCTCAAGTTGGACATTACTAAAACTGAACTTATCATTTTTCCCTAGCCCTCTTCATTTTCTTAGAGACCACATTTCAGAGAATGACAAAACCAGCTGCCTTGTTTCTCAAGCCCAAAATATGGATGGTGACTTTTATGTATGTAAGTATTTATGGTTTTCTTTTATTATTTTTTTCAACTTTTATTTTAGATTCAGATGTTACATGTGCAGCTTTGTTACATGGGTATATTATGTGATGCCAAGGTTTGGGATACAAATGATTCCATCACCCACATAGTGAGCATTGTACCCAACAGTTTTTCAACCCTCGTCCCTATGTCTCCTTCCCCATCCTTGTAGTCCCCAGTTTCTGTTGTTGCCATCTTTATGTTGGTGAGTACCCAATGTTTAGCTCCCACTTAAAAGTGAGAACATGCAGTATTTTGTTTTTTGTTTCCACATTAATTCATTTAGGATAATGGCCTCTAGCTGCATCTATGTTGCTGCAAAGGACATGATTTCATTCTTTTTCATGGCTATGTAATATTCTATGGCATATATGTAGCTCATTTTCTTTATCCAATCTACCATTAATGGGCACCTAGGTTGACTCCATGTCTTTGCTATTCTAAAAAGTGCTGCAATAAACATGTGTAGGCATGTGTCTTTTTTAGTAGAACTATTTATTTAATTTTCAGAGGCATATATATCCTCCAGTAGTATATATATGTCCAGTAATGGGATTGCTGGGTCTAATGGGAGTTCTACTTTGAGATTTTTGAGAAATCTCTAGACTGCTTTCCACAGTAGCTGAGCTAATTCACATTTCCATCAACAGTGTATAAGCATTCCCTTTTCTCCACAGCCTTGCCAGCAACTGCTGTTTTTTGACTTTTTAATAACAGCCATTCCTACCGGTGTGAGATGGTATCTCAATGTAGTTTTGATTTGCATTTCTCTTATGACCAGTGATGATGAGCATTTTTTCATATGTTTGCTGACATGTGAGAAGACATATGTTGTATGTCTTCTTGTGAGAAATGTCTGTCCATACCTTTTTTTTTTTTTTGCCTGTTTTTAATGGGGTTAGTTGGTTTTTGCCTGTTGAATTGTTGAAGTTTCTTATAGTTCCCAGATATTAGACCTTTGTTGGATGTATAGTTTGCAAATATTTTCTCCCATTCTGTAGGTCACCTGTGTACTCTGTTGATAGTTTCTTTTGCTTGCAGAAGCCCTTTAGTTTAATTAGGTCCCACTTGTGAATTTTTGTTTCTGTTGCAAGTGCTTTTGAGGACTTAGTCATAAATTGTTTCCCAAAACCAATGTCCACATTGGTGTTTCTTAGGTTTTCTTCTAGGATGTTTATAGTTTGAAGTCTTAAATTTGAGTCTTTAATCCATATTGTTTTAACTTGTATATGGTGAAAGGTAGGGGTCCAGTTTCATTTTCCTGCATATGGCTAGCCAGATATCCCAGACCGTTTATGGAATAGGAAGTTCTTTCCCCATTGCTTGTTTTAGTTGACTTTGTCTAAGATCAGACGGCTGTAGGTATGTGGTTCTTTTTTTGGGTTCTCTATTCTGTTTCATTGTTCTATATGCCTGTTTTTGTGGCTGCAGCCTTATAGTATAGTTTTACATTAGGTGATGTTATGTTTTCAGCTTTGGTTTTTGTTTTGTTTTGTTTTGTTTAGTATTCTTTTGGCTTCTCAAACTCTTTTTTGGCTCCATACAAATTGTAGAATAATTGTTTCTAGTTCTGTAAAAAATGACATTAGTTGTTTGATAGGAATAGTGTTGAATCTGTAGATTGCTTTAGGAAGTGTCACTATTTTAATAATATTGATTCTTCCAATCCATGAACATGAAATGTTTTTCCATTTGTTTGTGTCATCTATGATTTCTTTGAGGAGTGTTTTGTAGTTCTCCCTGTAGAGATCTTTCACCTACTTGTGTAGATGTACTCCTAGGTATTTTTTTTTTTTTTGAGCTATTGTAAATGAGGCTGCATTCTTGATTAGGCTCTCAGTTTGAACATTATTGGTATATAGAGATGCTATGGAGTTTTGTATATTGATTTTGTATTGTGAAACCTTACTGAAGGTGTTTATCAGTTCCAGAATCCTTTGGTGGGGTCTTTAAGGTTTTCTAGGCATATAATCATGCTTCCAGTGAAGAAAGCTAGTTTGACTTCTTGTTTACCTATTTGGATACCTTTTATTTCCTTTCCTTACTTGATTGGTCTGCTAGCACTTCCAGTACTACTATGTTGAATAGGAGTGGTAAGAATGGGCATTCTTGTCTTGTTCCAGTTCTCAATGGGAATGCTTCTGGTTTTTGTTTTTGTTTGTTTTTCGTCTGTTTAGTATGATGCTGGTTGTGTATTTGTCATAGATGGCTCTTCTTATTTTCAGGTATGTTGCTTCAATGCCTAGTTTGTTGAGTATTTTTTTTTTTTGTAACCATTAAGGGATGTTGGATTTTATCAAAAGCTTTTTCTATCTCTATTGTGATGATCATATATTTTTTGTAGTTAATTCTCTTTATGTGATAAATCAAATTTATTGATTTGTGTATGTTGCATGAACTTTACGCCCTAGGAATGAAGGCTACTTCGTCATGGTGAATTAACTTTTCAATATACTGCTGAATTTGATTTGCTAGTGTCTTGTTGAGGATTTTTGTGTCTATGTTGATCAGGAATATTGGCCTGCAGTTTGTTTTTTTCTTTGTGTCTTTGCCAGGTTTTGGTATCAGGTAAATGCTGTCTTCATAGAATGAGTTAGGAAGGAGTCCTTCCTCCTTCTATTTTTGGAATAATTTCTGCAGAATTGGTACAAGCTCTTCTTTGTATGTCTGGTAGAATTTTGCTGTGAATCCATTTGCTGTGGAGCTTTTTTTTGGTTGGTAGGTTTTTTATTACTGATTCATTTTTGGAACTTGATATTGGTCTGTTAAGAATTTCAGTATTTCTTTCTGATTCAATGTTGGTAGATTGTTTCTAGGAATTTATCCATTTCCTCTAGATTGTGTAGTTCATGTGTGTAGATGTGTTCATAGTCATCTTTAAGAATCTTTCGTATTTCTGTGGGCTCAGTAGTAATGTCACCTTCATTGTTTCTGATTGTGCTTGTTTGGATCTCACTCTTTTTGTTGTTAATCTAACTATTGGTCTCTTGATCTTGTTTATTCTTTCAAAGAATCCACTTTTGGTTTTGTTGATTTTTTTTGTATAGATTTTTGTGTCTCAGTTTCATTCAGTTCCACTCAGATTTTAGTTATTTCTTTCCTTTTGCTAGGGGTTAGTTTGTTTATCTTTTTGTAAAGTTCCTGTAGGTGTGGTGTTAGATCATTAATTTGAGATCTTTCTAGCATTTTAAGGTGCATATTTAGTGTTATTATCTTTTGTTATAAGCTTTTCCTGCATCATAGAGATTTTGGTATGTTGTAGCTCTGTTTTCATTTATTTCAAGAACATTTTAAAACATTTCTTTCTTAATTTTATTGTTCACCCAAAAGTCATTTAGGAGCAGATTATTATGAATTTCATGTAATTTTGTGGTTTTGAGAGATCTTGATATTGCTTTCTGTTTCATACCATTGTGGTCTGAAAGTATTTCTATTTTTTGAATTTATTGAAATTCAATAAATTTTAATGGCTGAGCACATGGTTGATCTTGGAGTATGTTCTGTGTGTAGATGTGAAGGATGTACATTCTATGGTTGCTAAGTGGAATATTTTGTAGATGTCTATTAGGTATCATTTGTTGAGTGTCATATTTAAGTCCAGAATTTTTTTGTTAGTTTTCCACCTCGGTGATCTGTCTAATGCTGTCAGTGGAGTTTCAGTTTGGTTGATGACTTCTTATACTTCACTCTTTCTCATTCTTTCTCTCTCACCACCTCACCCAATTGATTCATAATGCCTACATCTTCTATTTTCTAATGAATTATTTAATTTAATTGCCTTTTCCTCTTTCCCAGTGTCTTTAAGTTTGCAATCCCGTCACTTCTAACCTATATTATTGTCTTTCTGTCTCCTCTGACCACATTCCTATGTACTCTTCTCTTTGCTTTCGTGATTTTCTAACATGCATATCTGATTATGTTACTTCTCTGTTTAAACTCCTTCAGTAGTTCTGTAGAGCTTTCAGGACAGCTAAACTCTGCCTTACTGCATAAAGCACCTGATGATGTGAACTCTGATTATCTGTCTACCTCATACCCCTACCTCATCCGTTGTATGCAGTGCCCCAGATAGGCTACTAGGTCACATCTTGCTATCTTTATATATGCTGTTCTCTATCAGCCTCGACATGTGCTTCACAACTCAGCTCATGCTATCTTCTGCAGAAAGCTTTTAGATGATATACCCCAGCTATATAGTTAAGACTTCAATTTTTCTTTGTTTCTTCAATATTTTTCCAATTTATCTCTTTACCACATCTATGATGTCAGGCTTTTCTTCTTCTATACCAGTTATTTATTAAAATATTAGATTTCTTTTTAATGATGTCCTTTTCCTGTCTCTATTCTTTGTCTTTATGCGTATATTAATATGTGTCTATTGAGACCGAGTTCTGGCTTAGTCTTTTCTATGTCCTTATTTTATTTCTCTACATATTTTCCACATTTTTTTTATGAAGAAGGAAATATTTCATAAAGGACCTTTTAATTCCACTTTATTAATAACACTAACCTAAGAAAAATCAGGACAAACACATTGAACTTTTCCACTAAATTCTTTTAAATGAGTCTTGCTTTACTGATACTGTTCTCAGCAGTTAAATGTTTAGTTGTATCAAAGATTGATATACTTTATTGGTGCATAATCTTCAAAGAGAGTCTGAACGTCTCCAAACCAGAGAGCTAGCACAGGCCTAGGTCAGAAGTCCAGGGTGTACTCATGACTTATTGTAAAGTAAAAGTTTCTATTTGTCAATGATAAGACAAGTAGAATAAGATCGGCCCCATTCATAAATTTGGTCTGGGTCAGATGCAATTCATAGATAAAAACCAATAGATGTGTGAATTGCAATTGTTAGTGGCCTTGAACTACCCCACCTTGAATCCAGGGAAATCAATGTGGCTTTGTTCAGCAGTGACTGCCTGAAAGGACCATAAATCAGGAGCTTCTATAGAACCCTTTTATTGTCAAGGTAATGGCAAAGAAAAATGATAGCAGTTATTCCATTTACAGAGTTTAGCGTTTTTCTTCTTCCTGATTGCTGTTTCTTCCAGTTTTCTTTTTTTCTTTTTGTATCTGAATAATAAGATCATGTAGCTTTTGAATTTTTCCTTAGAGAAATGTGTAATACAAAACAGCATAAAATTCTCAGTTAGAAGGATGTCTTAAATAATTTTATTTGTTGAAACTCTTATGGCTATGCTATATTTTGAACTGGCCAACAAGTGGTCATCCAAAATTAGAGTTTTACACTTTTACTCTAAGCCACATTTTCTAATTTCATATCATAATTATATATTAGACCCAGGCCATTATACATACTATCCATATGACTGAAATTTGTTCATTTTCCCCTATTAAAAGTGATTAGTAGCAATAGATTGCTGATAGTAACGTTATGATAGTTTAGGCGCCATAAACGTGGTTCCATATAGTCATGATGCCCTGGCATTTTGGTAGATTGTGGCCTGTTGTATCTTGCCAGAAATTTGTTACTAATGTTTCTCAAGTAGCAAATATTTTTAGTTTCTGTTTTATAAATTAGACTAGATTTGCAGTGATCTTTATGATGACGCTGCTACTGCTGCTTAATTTCTTTAGTGGTATAGTATTGCTGGAGCCATTTGTCCTAGACATGTTAGCTAAATGCTAATTATTGCTCAATATCTGTTCTCTTCGTTTTCCTTAGTAAAAGAAGACCAGATTTTCCGATAGGTGGTTAGAATGAAGACTGCATTTTCCTATCACTCTTGTAGATAGGTGTCGCCATTTCCTATGTTGTGGCCAATGAAATGAAGGTAGAAATAACGTGCAGCTTATAGAAAGTGTCTCCAAAGGGAATAGCTTGCTACTGTTTATTCTTTCTTTTTTCTAAATTACTGGAATACAGATATGATGGCTGAGGCTCCAGCAGCCATTTTAGACCTTGGGAAAGGAAGTCACATAAGAAAAGGAACCGGGTCTCTTATTCTGTGGAGCCTCGTAGCAGCCCAACTGCTGTACTTAACAGATGTGAGAGAGAACTAAGTATCTATTTAAGCTTCAGCTATTTCTTTTCTTCTGAACCAAATTCTCATTATTACAAAATACAAACAAAATAAAGATTGAGAACTGACGCTGAGGATTCCATGTTTCCTAAATTCCAGACCAACATTTCTGAATGCTGAACTTTTCCAGGTGGGTGATCTGCAGGTCCTTTAAATCTAAATTCACCAAATTCAGCTCATTAGCTTACCTTGAAAATTTTCTCCTCTTGTGTTTTTTTAAATTTTTGTTATTCCAAATGAAAGCCTTAAAAACATCTTTAGTACCTACCCTTCTCTCACCAATTATGTGAGTGAAATCAGCACAGTTAAGAATTTCTTCTGAAATGGTCTTACAAAATCAGAATACAATCTTAAGTTTCTTGATGAGTTTCTGTAGAAAATTAGATGCGTTTATCAACTTGTGCCAAGTTGTTCCATTCCTTGCTCTTTGTATACCTAACCCATCTTTTACACATCCTTAATTATTAATGCTGCCTTTTCAGAGTTGCTATTTAAAACTTTAATTCAACTTCTGGAGAACTGATTGCCTTTTGTCCAAGGTGTAATCCCACTTTCAGAAACTACAGATGAGTTATGTGAAAATTCTTTAAAAATGTATAGACTATGTGCATCTAAAGTATTCCTAATATATTTCATATTCTTTTGATGCCATTCTGAAAGTGAAACTATAATTCATCTTTTAGTATCAATAATAAACATTAAAAAAAGTGTTGCATCGGTAGTTTGAAATATTGAAGTGTACAAAATTTTTTTTCCCGTAAAGTGATGCTTAAAGAAATGTTGGTAGTTTGGCATAGGTCTAATTCTGAATAATGATTGTAATTGCCAACTATCATTATTTGTAGCTACCCATTATCTTCTAAATGGCCTTCAGGAATGATGAGAAACTGACACATTATGAGTATTTCCTGCCGTACATGGATTTTGAACTTGAATTCCTAGCCTTGCGTGCATCTAGATATCGACACGTGACCCAAGCCCCACCAGTCAGATGAAACTGATTGAAACTTCAGTTCAAAAGCATCCATTATAAAGCAGCAGTGAAGTTTGCATTTTCCTGATGCAAGTGTTGGCAGAGGTATTTGGCTTTAGGGAGGGGCAGTGATTTATGCAAAAGTTCCTAATGAAAAAGTGGTGTTGTTCTGGATTGTAGTGATATAATCAGAGATGTGTTCCAGCATGCAGTGCTCAGAGGCAGCTGTGGTAGCTGTGGTTTTCTCATCAGCCTGTCTCGGTCGTATTCCTGGAAATACATCCATATGCTTATTGTTATATTCCTCAGAAAGGTTCTGAGAAATACAGATCGTCATTGTTTATTTACTTATATTTTAAAATCAAATTTCTGATTTATTCATATATTCCAGTTTATCCTAAGATGATCACATATGCCTCAGTATTGATTTTGCTAAATTTATATAACTTTGATAAAAATACCATACATATATTTTTAAAGTTTATTAAGGTGTAATTGACATCCAATAAACTGTACTTATAAAGTGTTTAATTTGATGCACTTTTACATATGTATACATCTGTGAAACTACTGCCAGAATCAAGGTAGTTAATACATCCGTCACACCCAGTGTTTCCTTAAGTTCTGAGATACATGTGCAGAACGTGCAGGTTTGTTACATAGGTATATATGTGCCATGGTGATTTGTTGCACCTATCAACGTGTCATCTAGGTTTTAAGCCCCACACGCATTAGGTATTGGTCTTAACACTCTCCCTCCCCTTGTCCCTCAAACCTCAACAAGCCCTGGTGTGTGATGTTTCCCTCCCTGTGTCCATGTGGTCTCAATGTTCAACTTCCCCTTATAAGTGAAAATTCAAGGTTTCTTAATGCCTTTTTGTTATTTCTTTTGACCTACCCTTTCTGTCTCTGTGTGACTGTTGATCTACTTCTGTCATTATAGATTAGTTTGAATTCTAAAATTTTATATAAATAGAATCACAGAGTATGGATTATTTTTTGTCTAGCTTCTTTCACCAAACATAATTATTTTGAGATTCCACCATGTTGTTGTGTTTGGCAATCAGTAGTTTATTTCTTTTCATAGCTGAGTATTCCATGGTATAAATGTACTACAATATTTTTTACTCACTCACTTGTACAAATATCAGAATATTTGGGTTTGTTTCTAGTTACTACAAAGTAAAGCTGCTAAGAGCATTAGTGTGCACATCTTTTATGGGCATATGTTGTTATTTCTCTTGGGGAGAAAAGGGGATGCAGTGGGTGGATTGTGTGGTGAGTGTATGTTAGTCTTTTTATGAAGCTTCGAAATTGTTTACTGACGTGGTTGTAACATTTTATATTCCCACCAGCAGTGTACAAGAGTTCCAATCGTTTGAAGACCTCACCAACATTTGTTATGGCCAGTCTTTTAAATTGCAACCATTCCTATAGGTAGGTAGGTAGTATCATCGCATGGTAGTTACAACTTGCAATTCTCTAATGGCTAATTTTTTTTGAAAGATTTCCTTGTAACAGAATTGCAGATTGACAGATTTTTTTTCCAGCAGTTTAAATATGTTTATCCTTAATCCTTAATCATCCTTTCATCATCATCTTTTTTCTTTCTATATATTTCCTTTCTTCTCTGTTTTCAAGATTTTTCTCTTTATTAACGTTTTTGGGCAATTTGATTATAATATTCCTTGGCATAGTTTTCTTCATGCCTCTTGTGCTTTAGGATCATTGAGCTTGTTTCCACTATTGGGTTACAGTTTTTATCAAATTTAGAAGATTTTAACCCCTGTTTTTCACATGGTTTTCTGTTCCCTAATTCCTCCTTCTTGGGGACTCATATAGTGGACCACCTGAAGTTGTCTAACAGCTTACTACTGTTTTGTTCATTTTTTAAAAAAAATTCTTTTTCTTTTCATATTTCATTTTACTGAGTTTCCATTGCTGTGTGTTTGAGTTCACTGCTTTTTTCTTCTGCAATATATATTTTGGAGTTAATCCCATCCAGCAGATGTTTAATATCACAGACATTGTAGTTTTTATCTGCCTAAGTTCAACGCTTGTTTTTATAAATATGACTACTCTACTTAACTGTTTGAACGTAGGGAATTGAGCCATAATAACTACTTTAATTTCCTTGTCAATTGTACAATTTGAGTCAGTTCTGAGTTAGTTTTGACTGACTTATTTTTCTCCACATTATGAATCATATTTCCTGCCTCTTTGCATGCCTGGTAATTTTTTATTGGATTTCAGGCACTGTGATTTATTTGATGCTAGAGATTTTTGTTTTATTATAAATATCCTTTAGCTTTGCTCTAGGACACAGCAAAGCTACTTGGTAACAGTTTGAGCATTTTGGATCTTGCTCTTATGACTTCATAGGTGGAATCAGACCCATAAATAGACTATGGCTAATTATTTCCCACTATTGAAGCAAGGCTCTTCTGACTCTAATACTCTGTGAATTATGAGATCTTTTCGTCTTTCTGTTCCCTCTGATCTTTTTGGGGTGGTTCTTTTCCTAGGCTTGGGTAACTTCTTCACATGCAAGTGTTAAATACTTCTGGGAGACCATCTGCAGATCACCAAAGCTCTTAATATATTCTGCATACAAGTCTTTACCAGAAATATGATTTATAAATATTTTCTGCCAGTCTGTGTTTTATGTTTTCATGTTCTTAACAATTCCTTTGAAGTCAAATTTTTAAGTTTTGATAAAGTTCAATTCATCATTCTTGTATTTTAAGGATCAAGCTTTGGCATAGCGAAGTGTTATTTTAAGAAATTCTTTTTTAACTTTAGCCAGAGTGGATTTTGTTGTTTGCAAGTCAGACATCTGACTGGTATGATAATTAAAGAAAAAGGCCAAGAGAATTATATTTTCATTCCATAAATTTTGAATCTAGAATGTGAATGAGATACTCTGGAAACATAACAATTTATTCTGGACTCATAGTTTCTGTTGCTTGCCTTTGCTTCTGTCAACCAGATGGTGCTATTGGACTAGCTACAAAGTAACATCCTCATCTGAATGGTTGAGGCTGTATTGATGTAAAAAAAATCTTCAGAGATAATAATGGACAATTGCTATCACTTCTTGGGTTCATGGACTTCACCACCATCTTGTATAACTAGAAGGAGCATATCATCATTGTGGTGAGACCTCAAATATAAAAAAAATACCCCCAAATTAAAACATCGTGTGATAAATCCATTATTTGGTTTCGGGTTCTTATGAGAAGGTAAAAGTGCTCTGTTGTATTGGAAATTCTTTGATTGTGAAAAATGTTCTGACCGATAGAGCTCAATAATTAAATTAAGTGAAAAAATTATATTAATCCACAATTAAGGTAGTTGATTCATTATTTATTGCAAACATTTTAAAGTTACATTGGAATTCCAATATCTGAGCAGATTCTAGTGAAATAAGAAATAACTGAATTAGAAAATGGGAGATCCAGGTTAAAGTCCTGGCCCTAATGCTAACTAGCTGTGAGATATTGGGCAATTCTCTGTTCTCATCTGAGCTTCTGTTTTGTCATCTGTAAAATAAGCATGGACTAAGTAATGTGCTTCATGTTTCTTCTAGATCTCACTGTCAGTATAGAGAACAAATTGGAAACACCATCTCTGCCTTAAACCAACAGACTATTTTAGGACAGAGTGAGTAGTTGGTTGCTAATAACTTTGAGGGATACAGGAGAAGGAAGAATGTAAAAAGGTAAGTTGGTTGTGGTGTTTGCGCACTTTATTATTTTAATTTTTTTGTATAAATTTAAGAGACACAAGTGCAGTTTTGTTCCCTGAATATATTGCATAATGATGAAGTCTGGGTTTTAGTGTAAACATCACCTACATAATATACATTGTACCTGCTAAACAATTTCTCCTCTCTCACCTCCTTCCTATTCTACCGCCTTTCTGAGTCTCCAGTATTTTACTCCACACTCTGTGTCTATGTGTACACATTATTTAGCTCCCACTTGTAAATGAGGTCATGAGGTCTTTGATTTTCTGCGTCTGAGTTGTTTCACTTAAGATAATGACCCTCAGTCCCATCCATGATGCTGCAAAAGACATGATTTCATTCTTTTTATGGCTGATTAGTATTCCATGGTATATTTTCTTTATCAAATAATCCAAAGAAAGAATGCTTATGTAGGCACATATAAAGTGCCTGGCATTATTTCCCGCAGTGGGTATGCCTGAAGGTGAGGCAGAGATGGACTGGAAAGATTGATGTTTCTTTGACCAGCAATGCTGACCCTTTGCTCTTTACCAGAGGCAATGACCTCATTGTGCAAATCAAATATGTGCTTAGTGGAGGGTACCTGAGGTCAAGGGCTAGCTGTATAAATGACAATAAGGGAAATGAAGTCTGCATTCTATGATAGTCATTACTTTTTGTATATTCCCCAAAGTTTTGGTATACCATATTAAGAAAATAGCATATGCAAAAGCACCTACCAGAAAGCTGTCAGAAGGCAGGAACCCAATGAACATTACTTCCCTTCTCCCAGCTTTCCCATGCCCTCCTCCTTCTAATATGTACTATGCTCTTTATCTTTTATAAACCTCCAGAGCCCTCTTATGGGTCTCTGACCATTCAGGATTCTCAGTTTAAGTCTACCTCAGGCTTTGATTTTTTTCCTACAGTTTTGCTTTTATAAAAATTTATTGACTGCATGTATTTTTCCTTCTTGGACCTACGTAATATTTAGCTAGTGTAACCAAAGGGCAATTTATTTAGAAACAAGGTATTAACTTAACTAATATTTATTTAATGCTTTCTATATGCTAGTTAATATTATAGTGATGAGGATATAGTAGGAAACAAGACTAATCAAAGTACCTGTCTACATGGAGCTTACACATGAAATATTGAAAAGGAGGACTATAAATAAATAGTGGATATATTATTTTTGTTTCCCCAAATATATTGATCTGTTTCCTTATTTTATGGTTTCTGTACTCCTGTATTTCTATGGGGGAACTTGTCATCCTTATTTGATTGGAATCTTAGTGGGACTGTACCTAAAATTACTCCAATCTCCCTTAGCCAATTCATGGATATATTGGACCATGCTGGATCAATCAGATTCTCTGTTAGGTTGAGTAACAAGAAAATAATTGGAGTGAATTCAGCTCAAAAATGGCACTCTGACAAGGCCATCGACTCCTGTTTCCTAGAACCTCAGAGCTTCACTCGTTCTTGTTGGTTCCAAGGCTTTATTTTTTGGCTGTTCTTCCTGTGCAAAACCTCCTTTGGTGTTTCTTATTTAAGTTGCTGAGTGCACTTTTGTGTTGCTTGGAACCCGGTAGTCCTAACTTACACCAAATCTGGTAAAGTAAGAAGTATCAGTTTTTAAAATCTTTATTTATTCAAATTCAACTCTCAGTTCCCATCCACTGAACAGGCTGGAAATTAAATCTAATTTTTATTGGAAGGGGATCCTCCTTTCTTGTAATGGTAAGAACTAAGGAGTCGCCTGTCATCATCAGTCATATTTCTACTTGGGTCATTATTGAGATACCTATTATCCCAGCTTCTGTGCCACACTGAGGACAAGGAAATCTTTGGTATGGCTGAGTATCCCTGAGTTAGGCTTCAGCTTCTTCAGGCACACCATGTAAAACTTAGTCTATACAAGCAGATATAATTTCTCTGAAACTTTGTACTTTCCGGTTAATTATTCTGCTGGGAAATCTCCCTCAGACAGTTAACTTATCTGAGAGACTATGTTATCTTTTTGGAACAGGGCAAACTATCATTTACATTCTGTCTTGTTCACTCACCTGTCCTCTCTAAGTTACTCTGGATTTGCGTACGGAACTCAAGGGAACAATTAATTTATTCATTCACTTAGCATTCGTTTATTAATTTTTGCATATCTTCCAGGTCTTGCATGAGGCTTTGGAATTATAAAGAACTTCTTATGGCTTCTGCCTGACTATGACTCACAGTTAGGCTGGGGAAGGTAAAAGGTTAGTGAGCTGGTGGCTAAATACTCAAATAATTGTAGCAATGATAAGGATACAATAGAGGTCTAAAAATAGGCATAATGGGAGTACAGAGGAAGCTCTTGAGTCAGTTTGGAGATGTCATACAGTGATGGCTTGCAGGAGAGGATATCTGGGCCCAGCCTTAGGAAACAAGTAGAAATTTACTTAATATACAGGTGGAGTAGTAGTAGTACATTCCAAGAGAAGTAAAATGAAGTGAGAGGAGAGGAGAGAGAGAGAGAGAAACAAAGGAGAAGAAGGAGCAGGAGTAGGAGAAAGAGAAAGACAAGGACAAGGGTGGGAAAGGGAAACTGGATGAGAGAAACGAATGGCATGTACTGGAAAATGCGAGTAGTCCCACATGACTGGTATGACCTCAGTGAAGAGTCCACTGGGGAACTTATGGGAGATGAGCATGGAAAGGGATGAAGTGTGGTGGGTAAAGAATGAGGGATGAGTTCCTGTCCTTTGCAGGGACATGAATGAAGCTGGAAACCATCATTCTCAGCAAATTAACACAGGAACAGAAAAACCAAACACCCCATGTTCTCACTCGTAAGTGGGAGTGGAACAATGAGAACACATGGACACAGGGAAGGGAACATCTCACACCGGGGCCTGTCAGTGTATGGAGGGGTTAGGGGAGGGATAGCATTAGGAGAAATGCCTAAAGTAGATGACAGGATGATGGGTGCAGCAAACCACTATGACACATGTAATACCTATTTAACAAATCTGCATGTTCTGCACCTGTATTTCAGAACCTAAAGAATAATAATAATAATAAATAATGAGTTTTATAATTAGGCTGTCTTGGGTAAAAATTCCAGCTCTACTCCTTTGGTGCTGTGGACTCAAGAAAGTTACTTAACTCAGTTTCCTTATCTGTAGAAGAGAGAAGACAGTAATGTGTCCATTTTAACATCTTGAAAGGACTAAATGGATTTATGAATGAAAAACACCTAGCACGGAGCCTGCTGCATAGCAGAAATCAAGACATTTTTCTTTCCTTGCTTCCTTGGGCGCCCCTGCCCCACACACCCTGAAATCTATCACAAGAGCCATAGAACTGAAGGTTACTGATAAAAGGTTCTTGGGGAATACATTTAGGAAGCAGTAAGAAACTAAAGAGACAGAATGAAGCTGAATTAAAGAGGGACTTTGAATGGTTAACGCAAATTATATTTAAAAATCGCAAAGATTAAAACATTACTTAACTTCTAGCATAGTATTGAAATGAAAACAGATCCCAAGGATACAAATTGCTATGAACTTGTCACTAATCAATCAATACTGTCATTTATCCCTAATATTTCTATTTGGTAAATGCCAAAATCTCTACTATTTTCAATTTTTACAGATTTGCAGAAATACTACGTTGGTGCAAAAGTAATTGTTTTTGGCATTAAAAATAATGGCAAAAACTGCAATTAGATGGTGTATGTACCTTTGAATTTTTATTAAAATTAAGCCTTGATATTTTTAAGTTATTCAACAGCCTTTTTTCCTCTTCTGTATTTTCTCTACCTTCTTTCTTTCCCTTAAGAAGCCACTGTTAATATTTTGGTGTATTTCTCCACATATTTCTCTATTTTCAAAAAACACTATACAAACAAAAACACCTACACTAAGTTGTTGTTCATTTTCCTAGAAATGGAATGAAGTCACTTACATTTCTTTGCAACTTACTTTTCTTACATACAAAAATATGAGGGACCTCCAGCTAATTACAGGACTCCCACAAAGTGGAATATTATGTACATATTGAAAACTAGTCATGGGATCTTTAGATCTACAAGGGACCTAAGAGATCACCTAGTCTAGTGGTTTCTGAAGATGTCACCTCAGTTTAATTATTGTCTTAGTGGGTAGAGATTTTGAACATGGGAGAAGTGTTGAAAGTTCCATTAAATATTAAACTTGCAATGACAGAAACATAGATTTGGAAGAAGTAACCTGGCGCCATCTTTCAGGTCCAACTTTAATGCAATTTTCTCAGGAAGTGTTTCCTGATACCCTTGACCAGGATAAGTCCCTTTTTGTGTGTCTTAATAGAACCTTTTATTTGTGCTTTGTTATATTTACTAGCATACTATTAATAAATTGTTATTGTCCATCTTTGTATCCACTATACTTCATTACCTAATATATTCTTGACAGATTAAAAAAGGCTAAAAAATGAATGAATAAACAGAGAATTTTTGTGGGGGAGGGGCAGTCATACATCTTTAAAATTTGGTGCAGTGGAGTGGAAGAAGTTTGCATCAGGGGCTCAGAGACTGATATATTCTTGTGAATTCATGACACTTAGCATTATACTCCCTAGCATTTGAGGACCACTATAAGCTTGCATTTATTGGTGTTCTTAGGAATGATTAGACTCCTGGTATGAGGTTTGCAGCAACCGAATAAATAGGGATATTGTTAATTTAAAATAGGAGCTGTCTCTTTAAAGTGCTTACACCCTCAACACTGGTCAGCCTGTTTGGGGGGACTTGAAATAGCACTCAATTACTTGTTTAGTGAGCGTATAATTAGAACAAATGGAAGGAGATGATCTTGAGGCACATTTTGTCTAGGTTGCCTTGTGATCAGATAAAACATTTTTACCCCGCCACAGAGAACAGAAACTTTTTTGCTAACCCAATTGCAGTCTCTCTGATGTACACAGAACTACTTTAGATCCCCATAAAAAGTGTTTTCACACTTATACATGATTTCTTTGTGTCAATAGCAACCATTAAGCTTTTTGGTAGTATTTTAAGTAAAATATTATACATTTGAGAGACTATCTCCTCTTATTATGTGTTGATTTAATTCATTTAATGATCAATTTTCTTTCTTTTTGTATCAGTTAAGGTACTTCTGGGTGCAAATAATGG
The DNA here is from genome assembly GCF_001604975.1 of Cebus imitator. Taxonomy (NCBI): domain Eukaryota; kingdom Metazoa; phylum Chordata; class Mammalia; order Primates; family Cebidae; genus Cebus; species Cebus imitator. The sequence continues at coordinate 3,562,171 of NW_016107506.1, forward strand.
AAATCACTAAGTCAAAGAAAAGGTAATTTATTGGAAATACACCAAGGTAACTCAAAGAAGAGCAGGATGAATGAAACAACAGTGCCTTAGGAAAGACAGGAACAGTGCCACATCTGGGGATCTCAGTGGTGAACCTTGGGAACTAGGAAGCCATCCCGATGGTGTCTACTACATCGTTATTCGTTTAGCTCCAATTTCATGAGTGTGGGGGAGGCAGATCTCATTTTCCTATTTACTTCTGACTATAATAGAAAAAGGTCAAGAGGATTTGAAATAGGGTGCAGTTAGTAGTAGGAATTGAGACAATTTTTTTTTCTTTTGCAGTAAGTTCCTCAGGAAAATGTGACAACATCATGGCTAACTGAATATGGGATAAGCAACAAAAGAATGAATAGAAAAATGTTAACTTTTACAGCATGGGTTATTGAGAAAATAGTGGTGTCCCGAGTAAATTTGGAATGTGGAGTGCTGTTTTAAGGGGAGGAGACTATTATATGTTTGGCTTTATGCATATTTGAAAGCATGACGATGAGATGTCCCTGGTAAGATTTTTAAAGGGAGTTACAGTGAAGAGAGGACTGGGAACATAAAGCTAGTGTTGGGACAATCATAAGAAACAAACAACTCCCTCTGGAATTAATTTTATATGTCTTTGACTCTTCCCATTTCTTTGAACATAGGAACCAAGCCTTAATCATTTTCAATCTCCTAAGGCTTAGCACTTGGTAGGTAGAAAAAAACATCATTGTGACATTAAATTGAGTTGACTCTTAGAAAGCAAAGAGCAGGGAAACAAGAATAATTTCCACTTTCTCTTGGAACTAGTTCAAAATGTTGTCTTCCTTTTAAAGGCTCTGCCAGAATAAACCTATTTTAGAGTCTACCTCTTTTGATAACCAGAGAGTCTATCTGTACCATTTGTTTTTTCCAGTCAGGTTTATTCAATTTGAAAAAGGCATTTTCATCTGCCTTCTCTTGGTTGTTGGACTTATTGCATTACAGTTACTTAAGCCATAACATTAGTTTCTTGAAAGAAAACAATGAGAGGTTCATTTTAGCCTGTGTTTTCCTTTGAATCTGACAAAAAGAAGAAAAAGCCTGGAAAGATAGCATCCCAGAATATTTTTGCTTACTCGTCACTATGTAATCAATACTTCCACCAGAAGTAAGACAGAATGTCTTACTTCACATTAGAAGCAGAAACTAGGTTAGACATCCTGATAATAAGTGACTGTACTGTGGAGATGGATGGGGATGGATAAAGTATAGATTCTATTTGGTTTCATTTTAACTGCATTTATTCTATCCCCATTTTATTGCCCATTCATTGCTCCATGTCAGTTCAATTCTATTCTATTTCAACTTGAGATATACACACAATATAATGCTAGACATTTTTAGTCAAAAGCATTTTCAAATCTTGTCATCAGATTAGTCTTCTCTTCTGAGGCATCTCATGTTACCTATAGTAAATTGTAGCGAATTTAAACTTCTAACTATTTTCAACTTGTAGACTTTAAACATCTTATTAAAAGTGTAATATAATATCTTGGTAAGGGTTACCATTTTATTTCCATTGATAGGAAAGTGGATTCTGAAGGCAACTTGGTGACTTGCATAAAGGCATGGAGTGATTTAGCTAAAAGTTGGGCACAGTGATAAAACCCCTGTACAAAATGCCTTGTTCTATTGTTAAGTAATATAGTTTTTGATGAGTAGAGTTACTGAACATTTCAAATAGATTAGACTCTTCTGATTTGGAAATGTATTCGTGGGAAATGCCAACAAGTTTTTTTAAATTCCATTTATTTTTTAAATAATTTATACTTTTTCTTCTATCATCAACTATGAAAATAAAATTATTCACTATTTTCTATCAATTTTTTTTGTTATGTTGCAATAATAGCCAAACTACTGAGCATTGTATAGAATTCTGCTGATCACTTTACAAGAGAGAGATTTACATGAGATTCTTTTGGCTCTGGCTTGACATGAGGGGTGTTGCATTAGAAGACAGCTGAATTACACTACCTATCTTTTATTAAGTGTTTTCAACACTGTAAACTCATCCATAAAACAATGTGTTGGGATGGATATAAACTATTTTCATTCCTTACATAAAAAAGCTGAGGCTGAGGAAGGTTATATAGTTTAACCTGAGGTGGTACTTTTGAGTGGCAGTGATAAAGGCAGCTGTTAAACTGAGTTTAAGAAACCTTCTGCAGCATCGTAAATACTGTCTTTCCATTTATTTATGCTCCAACCTCCATTCATACTCTAGTTCTGTTATGTTTGTAGCTGGCAACCACCTACTTCAGGACAAACTGGAGAACTTGTTAAAAATAAAGATCCCCACCTCTAACTAGCAATTTCGATCCAGCAGATCTAGTGTGCCCCGACAATATGCATTTCTAATAATCATTCCTTGCAGTTGCTATGCACAATAAGCTTGGACAACAATTGCCTTAGTTAATATTAGAAAAATGTTCATGAGAAAGAAAACTTTAAAAAATCTTTATTCTTAAGTTTTGTTTAAATACTTTGACAAATTAATAATATTGCCCTAAAAACTCTTACCATGTAATCAGTTGAACAAAATTACAAGTTTTGAAAACTCTCCAGGACGTGACTTAAAATTTCTGATCTCTAATACAGGAAAAATGATGACAGACGGCACAACTTGTGTGCAGGTTGAGAGATCATGGCCTTGGGGCTGAAAACCCTGGGGAATCAATTTTAGCCACAGAGGGCAAAGATGGGGAGAAAAAAGTACGAGCTCTGCAGAACAGATAATTCTCTGCTCAGTTTGTAATTTTGAACAGTACTCTTCTGCCAGCCGTTAGCTCCTGTGGTTTCTATTTAGCATCGTGTAATGGTCTCTCAATTGTCAAGTGATTTACTAGTTATTTTAGGATTTCTGTTTCTTTGGTAGTTATTATTCCATGCCTACTGAAAAACTGAACAATAAAAGTAATCAATTGGGAACATTTTAATGAGGCAATCCAACCCAAAGCTTTGCATTCAAGTGTTTGTTCAAATTTGAGGAGGTTATGCCTACCAGCTCTGTTTTACTTGGCCTACCCAAAGAGAAAAGACAAAAAGGAGGAGAGAATTTCTGGTAACTTTGAGCTGCAGGAGTAAAGGTCGTTTATGGGGAGGAGTTAATAGTAGAATGCTCTTTGTACAGATGATGTGCTTAGATTATTTACAATCCACCACCAAAAAAGATTTGGAAACAAGATTATAATTTGCCCTTGATATGAGGTGAAACTTTAGCTAGGTTGTAGGATCTCCTGGGTGTTAAAATTTAGGTACACATGGATAGTATTTTTTATGTTTCTTTGTGTGGCACATGGTTTTCCAGACTGCATTATTCTTGTGAGGTGAATACCTTGAGCATAGTTTTTTTCTATTTTTGCTGGAAAAATGTATACTCCCACATTAAATTAGTAGCTCAAGGTTTCTAAGTCAGTGAGAGTAAGATTTTCTGATTGGTTCACATGATACTTTATTCCAAGGATGTGGAGTACTGTGAACTCTGAAAATCCCACAATTCTTTGGTATTCTTTTAAAGTTAGGTCTCTGCTTAACACTACATTTCTGCAACATGGTTTTTATTTAGGGACACTGGGGTGAAAGCTTAAGCGTTTCACCTTTCCTGTAGTAAATTGCAGTGAATTTAAACTTCTATTTTCATAATAAGTGTTTCATTAGTCTTGACCAGATTACAAAGAACTATGAGGCATTTTGGAGCATATTTAAATAATTTTGGAGGGTTATAAGAGAGCTCCAAACGTTAAAGTGAAGCAACAAGGTCTGTATCATTGCCAAATTTCAAGAGAAAAGGCTAATTAGTCTTTGACCTTGGAGCTATTTGGAAGGGGAATATGTTGCTTGGAACGTATTAGATCAAAAATTATTCTGAAGAGTAGAGAGAGAGAGCACCTGATAAACTACTAAATGAATGGCTTTATACTTAGCAGTTCTAAATTCTAAATTACTCTCTTGTTTTGAAACAGTCATATGTAAATGTGAGGTAACAGCAGATTTTTCTATTTCTCTGCTGTATCCTCTTAGGACTACAGTGATGACTAACAATGGAATAAGAATAGCAATAGCTGATAGCTATTCTGTTTTTTTCTTTTTTTTTTTTAATTAAAGTTTTTTAGGTCAAGAAAGATACGCAAATGCTTTAAATTTTCCTGTAGTGGTATATGTCCCAATGGTCAAAGTATTGAATTGCTCTATTAAATTAAATTGCTCTCTCAGTTTGAAATCTTTTTTAAAAAATCTTTGGTTTAGGAAATAACTATTTCTAAATAAACATATGTGTTTAGCAGTGAGTTTAGTGCCAACAAAACAGTTTCTTTTCACAGTGCCTTATATCTGGTAGGCAGATCTACCAACTGGACAGAGAGCCAACCCATAGTCCAAATGGGAAATATTTTTAAAGTTTTGATAGGACACAGTACTCAGTTTTAAAGATCATACTCTTTGATTGTGATTGACCAGGTCTCCTAGGTTAAATAGGTCTTCAAGAAGGTGATCCTGCAAGAATTAACCTCAGTTATCAAGATAATGTGGGCACTGGACAATACCATGAGAACAAGGAGCCAATTAACTTGGGAAATGTGGGGAAGAGCAATGGTGAGAGGGGAGGAAAGTCACTTAACAGGTCTAATATTTTCTTGGAGAGTAGTGTGACCATGAAGCACAGGGAATTGCCATCTGGAGGGGCTTGTCACTGTCTTCCCCATACTGCTTCATATGGATGAGTCGTGTGGACTCAAAGAAGACCATGGAAAGGGTTTCTCATTTTCTAAAGGGTTAAATATAGGTACAGTAATGGGTTGGGAGATCTGAAACCCCATGAATAGAGTCTTGAGATTGCAAAAATAACAACAATAACAATAGCAAGTAGTAGCTAATAGTTCCATAACATTATATGCTAGACAACGTTGCATTCACTCTGTCTAGAAATCACGCATTTAACCTTCACTACAACCTTATGACATAGATAATATCATTATTCTATTAATACAGATGGAAAACTGAGGTACAAAGAGGGTAATCAGGCAATTTTCCCAAGTTCACTCATTTAGTAAGTGCTGGAGCCAGAATATGAACCAAGAAGTCAGGCTCTGAGTCTGTGTTCTCAACTACAACCTTCACAAAGGAATGCATTTCCTAGAACATATTTGTACCAGTTAAGGCTGTGCATATCAAGACTCATTGGGCTATAAACAGTGGTAACATGTTTTTTATCTGACTCTGTGAAACAATAGAAACTCATATTTTCTGGAAACTAGTTACTTTAAATATTTCCTAGCTTTGTGACTTAGAGGCTTCTTGGATGATCTGCCACAGCTGTTTCTGGAAGGAACCTGAGGGATCATGCACCAGACAGTGGCCTACCAGGAAGGATTAATCAAATAACCACTGATAAAACTGCAGGAGCAAGTTCATTTCAGAGTAATCAGAAATTATCTTTTGTTCCTGCATCTCTTCAAAGGAAAGCCGCTGAGAAACAGGGCAACCAACCACTAGAACTCTCCACACTTGGTTTAATCAGTGAATTGTTGAATTAAGCCTGTGTCCTTAGCTGCCCTTTGTTGGTTGCTCCTTGATTAGTCAACGTGTAATTTGAGTGATAGAGTCATGTTGGATGTTCCTGCCACATATTCTGATGAGTCAGCACTCTGTTGCTGCTGTCACACAGCTTCTTAAAAGGCGTCAAGAATTATTACCCTGTGGGGAAATAAGCAGTGTTTCGATGGCAAAGAGACTGCTTGCAAGGGGCTGCTCACGGACACACATGTTGCTTAGGCGTGCAACCAGCCCTGCGGTGACTGATGGATGCTCTGCTCCCTTCTGGTGTATCTTCACTTGTGCTGGGAAAGGGATGAAAGGCACCTTTGAAAGGGGAAGAACCATAGTAATCACTTCATCTCTCTTCGGCTTTATGCAAACTCACTCTGGAAAGATAAATGACTATCCACTCCTGTAACAACTCCTCAAAATCATCACTATATATTGCTGTAGGCCAGATTTGTACATTTCTAGGATTGTTCCACCGTGGCAGTTATTGACTGCAGTCTGTAGCATTGATTGCATGTTTTTGTTAACTTGAAAGTATCTTAGAAGGAATAGGCCGTAAATTCTGAAGAGTTCTCAGTGAATCTACTTGACATGGAAATATATAATTGATGAGATATTGTAATGGGTTTAAAATTTACAGTTATAACTCATATATACAGAAATGAAACATTTTCTTTTTCTGTTACTGAACTTAACAATGTCAAGTCCCCAGTTGGCTGAAAACAGTTACTCTTGCTACTTCAATTTAATTTATTCACATCTACTTTGTTCAGTCAAATTCTATATTCTCTTCCTGGCCCCTTCTTTGATTATCCTTATAGATGATCTAAGTTACCAGGTGGCTTATAGGTGATCCTGGCATGAGGGGAAGAGTGTCCTGTTTCTTGGGTCTTCTCTGGTCCTTGCTGGCTTTTGCTGAGACATAGCAGTTCTCTTCCAGCTTGTGGACCTCATGTGTAGCATCTGGTGTACTGGGTCTGCATGGGCCTGCCTAGCCTCTGGGCTGGATGTTCAGGCTGTATACCTCATGCCCTAACTCTGGTTCTCTTTAGGTAGCAGGCCTGCTGAGCACTTCCCTGGCTTTCCTCGGGGGATGCTCAAGAACTTATGGCTGCTTTCTGTGTGGAAAGAAGACTCTGAAACTGTAGGAGGCTTCTTCAGGCTCATCTGCCTAAAACATTCCCCAGTTTCTGTGGTGGCCTTTCTGCCATGTCTGCCATGCTGCTTTTGTAACATGCTGAGTGAGGGGTTTTCCCAAAAGCTTGTGGTATTTTCTTGCTATGCTTGGAGAGCAGGTTTTAGTCATCTATCCCTCTCAGAATGATACAATAGACTTAGTCTGTCTTACCCAGTTCCCTTCCCAAACCCTCCACACATTAAAAGCTTTCTATCTACCTTTTAGTATTTAAAAAACCTCATGTTTCATCCCTTCTTTAAGTTTTATACTATAAATACTATGCTGAGTCATTTGAGCTCTGGCTCACTGGAATCCACAAATCCTTTTTCTCACAATACCGGAAAGCCTAGCATTCCAGATTGGTCTCAGCTACTGACTTTAAAAAAGATTCAAAGATCAAAGTTGGTGAATGATAATGTGATTCTTTGAGGTATTTACCATCTCCTCTGGAAATAAGGAATTCTGGTGTTTGATTCAGCAGGTAAGGGAGGACACACAAGGACTGCTGGGGAAGAAAATACGTCTGTTAATATTTCAAAAATATTATCCCAGCTATAGCCCTTTATCTTTTTTAATACATGCACTTTAAAAAAAGTTAAGTCTCTTCTCCCTTTTTCCTTCTTTATTTTTTGATAATGACATTGGAATTTCCTCATTATTGGGTAAAGTTCTACGCAGCATAACTCCTGCTTTTCCAAGTCAGATTGCTGCCCACCTATTGACCATCTACAGTGAGCACCAACTATGAGAGAGGTGCTATTAGGATCTTCATTGCAGGGTGAGAAAACTTATGTGGAGAGATTACACACATCCAGATTCACTCAGCTCGTAAGTGACCAAGTTGGGATTCGTGCTCAGGTCTGTTGACATTATCCTGCCATTTCCAATGCAAGTCTATTTCAGAGTTATCGTACACATATTGAGTTAAATCTATCCTGAATAGGCTACATGGAGATTAAATAAAATGACTTTATGTATACACAATTTTTTAAAACTACAGACAATTCTTAACTTAAAGAGAAAATCAGTTCTCTAGTTACTAATAACCTCAATATTTTTTCTGGGTAGTTTAAAATACATGTATGTTGATTTAAGTAGTGTTTAGGTGCTTCTTTAGATATAAACCCCATGGATTGGTAATCCAAAATTTGCTAGTAGATCTTCAAAGAACACTGGAACTACAAATACCAACTGTGGATATTTGCTGTCATAAATAACAATTTTGTAGAGAACACTTTAATTTGCCTGATAGATCTTACATTCATAAACAGAGAAATGAGAGTAAGGGATAAATAACATAAGAATAAATTATTGGCTGGAAAACTTAAAAAAAATTTATATTACTCTTTAAAGTTAAATAATACAGGATAAATAAACATGAAGAGAAAGAAGCCCATGTGGTGATTTTAGTGTTTCACATGTTAGAAATATAATCATTTGAAAGTCACTGATGAATTTATATCATATTCATGAACACACCAGAAACCCAGAAAGATATAAAGACCACCGTTTCCTTCCTTAATAATACCAGATGCATTTTAATAGAAATTTCTTAAACTTTTGTACTTTGACATGCTGATAAGCTGCAGCATGATATTATATATTATCTAAAGATGAATTGTGGGTTTTGGATTTCTATTTCCTTAAATTATCAGCAGGTTCAGTTACAGTACATTGCTAAGGGGTTAATTTTCAAACCAATTCATGATGAGAAGGGCTAGTGATAAGAAAAGGGGCAAAACCCAACTATAATTGGTAAAATTCTTTCCATGTGAATAATTTTTTTTCTTTTGCATTTGCTGTGTGTTCTGGAGGAATGACAGTTGTGTAATTCAGTCTGGTTGGAGTGACAGGCATAGGGTTAGTAAAGGCTTTGTGTATGGATTGGTGCACTCTAGCATGAACTGCCATCCTCCTCCCGTGGTGTGTCTGCCACAGGTAAATAGCATAAGTAACGGTCTACCAAAACAGCCCTCTGAAATATTAAGCATTGACATACCTGAATGCTTTCCAGGTGTTACAGGTGTACTGTTCAACTGCTGTTCAATTGCAACCTTAATAAAAAATGATAGCCTGATTCCACGGTGGATGTCTCATACCATCGATTTGTAGTAAGCCACCACATTTCCCTGAACAGTGTGGATTTTATATGAGAATTATAAAATAGCAATGATTATTTTAGGATCAGAGATGCTATGATTCATCAGGTACTGTTGATGGATGATGCACTTGCTTAGTCTGGCCTTGCTCAGAGACTCAAGTAATTTGTTACACTACAAGACATGTGCTGTTTCCTCTTCCATACTACTTCCCAATACTACTAATTCTTTTAAAGCTAAAGAACAACACTGTGTTAGATAAAACTATAAGCTATATATGATATTAAATATATGTTTTGTATATATGTGTATATCCTTTGCTATACAGATAAGGTATCATGCTAAAACCATGTAATTCTTAACTGCATTTTTCTGGTAATTAGCAAGGGATTATCTTCCTGTAAAATATGGGTTCTTCAATCCTTCTGGTTTTGGGGAGCACAGAATGATTCATTATCTTTTCTACATTAGCCACTTTTGTTTGTTTGTGGCAGGATTTGAAATAGGAATACAGATTGTATAATTATAAAATGAAATTCAAAATTAATAAGATGCCATTTTAAGATTTTTTTATGTTGTTCCAATATGTTCTTCAAGTTTTAAAAGCCATTATAAACTTTATAAGGGCCTATTTTTTACCTATTATAATAAAGCCTGTATCCTTATTTCTTTCAATATTTATGCAGATACACACATAATTATAAGGCCACATTTGAAATGTTCTACATTTGTATGTTACAGATCACATGAAATAGGTCCGAATGGAGGTCGGGCCTGAGATCTTCAAGAGAACTCAGGAAAACTAAATTTTGTATTAGCTAAACTTATTTAATATATTAAAATAATATACGTATGCATTTTAATTTTAATAGTTTACTTCATTTTCTTTTTAAAATAGAAACGATCTTGTTTAAAATAGCAATCTCTGTATTTTTTTTTTTTTTTTGGTGATGACATTGATCCCTATTTAATTACTATTGCATAATTAAAAACTAGCCCTTTGACATCAGTGGGGATGGTAGGGCTATAGTGTGCAACTTATTAACTTTTAACATTATCCAATACATTTACTTGCATTTTGTTATAATTTCTGTATTGTAAACATATTGGAGATAAAGCAGAAAGTAAATATATATTATCATACTTATAGGTGACCATTTTTAGCTTCATACATTTTATCAAATTTCAGTAACATGAGTAGTGTACTGCCATATTCTCCATGTAAAAAAATTAAAATATTACAAATAAGGCTAAGATATTCCTATGGAAAAAAAATTCCCCTATCAGAGGAGAAATTTATTACTAATATGATAATACCCTTTCAGACCTTTTCCTAGTCACTTACAGATAAAAATTGTAGTACTGGTTGTTACATAGTATGTTTTATTGATATTTTACTGTGTATATTGTTATATAAATTGTTTTCCTCACTCACTGCTATGCCTTATAATTCTTTTTATTTAGGCTTCATGACTAATTCATAAGGGAACCTCAAGAAGATCAGTTAGGTGCTTCACTTTCCACATATGTAAAATAGGAATAGCAACAGAATCTGCCTCATAGGACTGCTGAAGTGTGACAAGGAGAACACCTGTGAAGCACTCAGAAAAGAGCCTGTGATATAATAAATGCTGTGTCAGTATTTGCTCTTATTCTCAGTGTATAGAGATCTACTCTGATCTTTTCATCTGCTGCAAGGTATTCCACAAATTGGCATACTGTGTTTTGTAATAATCTGTATTGATTATTTTCAAGCAAGTTTGGAATTATCCACAGTAGGCTCAAATGTGCAAAATAGTACCTTATTTAATTTATTTTTTAAATAACTGATCTCCTCTGTTTTACCTACCAAGAACTAAACTTGAGTCTACTCTGGTAAATTTTGTCTTGAGTCCAATGCTGCAGTCTAAATACTCCATTTAGGTATTTGTATTTAGTACTCCAGATACTCTTGTCCTTGTTTGGTTGACTTGCTCCATTTTTCCAAGTTTCACCTGCTTTTCCTGTTCCTCTTGAAGATGGCCTCTGGTTGTTTGTTTACATGATTTGATGGTGCAGAAGGAAAGAGTGCTCAGATCGATGAAGTATCCTCTGAGTCCTCCTTGATATCTGCAGAGCACCTGAGCTGGTCTGCTCTCTGTGCTGATTCCATCTGCTCTTTGGAGTGTTATGGGGTCCAGTCATGTGTCCCTTGACTGTAATGACCTGCCTGCAGTGATTTTCTACTTTGTCACCAGGCTTCTTAATTCTTCCAGTATTCTCAGAACCTCTGTGTTGTCACAGTGAGACTTGGGTTATTTTGAGTCCCCAGTTTCCAGGCCCTGAATGCCATGGGCCCTGTCTCAGGAATATGTATCTGCTGGCCTGCTGCTGTTATTTCTGCTGCATTACTCCTTTACTTCCTTAAAGAGTGGTCCTGGATCAGGGGTTGAAAGTAGATGTGGAAAGGACGCTGATCTGACTTCTGTGTTTCCATTCTTCTTCCTATCACTTCACCAGATGTGAAAAATGCATATATAATCTGAATCTTCTAGATTGAGTTATAAGGTAAAGCAGTATAAGAATTTAAAGAACTCCCTCTCCCTGATTAAATCAACTTGTTAAGACTATGTTCTTACTGCAAAATCCCATTGCCTTGCCGGAAGATAAATATTAACTTTTTCTTTCTCTTTTCCTGTTGTAATAATTCCAAACTACCCAAAAGAAATAGGTGAGTTTGTGGGGAAGGTCAGTAAAAAGAATTTCAAAAGATAAAAGAATATTCATGCATTTAAATGTTATTCCCACTGGTTCACTTATGCTGCAATGAATATCTATATTTCTATGTATGTATCTATCACTTTGTGCACATGTTTTAGTATTTCTGAGTTACATTCTGAAAAATATAATTGCTATAAGGTATGCACATTTTATATTTCACTGAATAATGACAAGTTGTGCTACAAAGTGACTAGACCAATTTATACTCGAGTCACTGAGATAATTCTTTACTAACGCCAGTCATTTTACACAACTCATTCTATTTAAATTCCATCAACAAACCTCATAGCAGGTGTATTCCCATTTTTTACCTGAAGAAACTGAGGTTCAGAGTTCAAGCAACTTGCTCAAGGTCACACAAACAGTAAGTGGGTAATGTCGAGCCTTTTCAAATAAAATATAGAAGCCTACTATTTTATTGTTCCAGTCTAGAAATATGCCTCTGTTTATAATATTGACTACTTTGTATTATTTTAAACTTTATAATATTGACTACTATTATTTTCTTCACATCCTAGTTAATAATCTAGGAACAAATGGAAAATGATATCACGAAATGGAGAAACGATGTTGTTCCTTAGTTGGCTTAGTTTAAACGCCTATTTAATGGTCAAGGGCAAGTAGTTGATCCATCTTTTTGACTCATAGTCATTAGTTACACAAGAAAAGCAGGACAAAACCCAGCTGGATGGAGGGCTGGGTATACAAGCAGCTTTCACACTAGGAATTGTGAAGCCTGAGGCATAGCTCCAAGACTCAGATCATCAGGGGTGCACTCTGTCCAGAGGTACATGTGTTTCTGAACACACCTAATATTACAAGCATCACCTAATATTACAAGCATTGTTACTGAGACTGATAGAAGTGAATTTCTCAGGTCAGAAAACAGAAGAGCTCTTTTAGTTGAGTTGTGATATTTAAGTCTCTTTGTCTGAATTTCTTGCCTGGCCAATCAAACTGTCCTTCCAGACCAAGTTGTTGGATAATGAAATGCATATACTGTAGCTGGAGAGTGCTGTCCTATTTGCAGCACTGGCTTCAGCCCGAGGCGCATCTCTGGCTGCTCCTTTCTATCTATAAGTTAAAGCAATGGCCTCGGCAAGCAGTACACTCTGTACAGCAGCTGCAACTCGTTATCGGCTTTGTCCAGAATAACAAACAGAACAAACACATTTTGCAAGGGCTTTTTCCCCCTCTTATGTAGAGAAGGAGGAATTAAGCAATCAGTGAAATGCTGATTGATCATTTGTGCTGACTTTAGAGAAGTCCAAGGCCACATTAGTACTATTAAGCCCTAAAAAACAAAGCAAAAGGAATATGTTCTTAGAACATTATTTAAACCAATATTTCTGTGATGTGAAGTACATTTCCCCCAAAGGGAAAAATGGGACGATATTTGCATTTCACTTAGTACACTTTACTCATCCAGATTGCTTTGTAATGTAATGATGGTTAAATATTTTTGGAAAGATAATTTGTGTTTTTTGGCAGATTTTGGTGGACCATGGAGTACCAGTGTTGTGTGAACCAAAGGTATGATACAGAGCAGCTTTAGTAAACTATCCCACTCTATGCTTCCCCTTTGACTTCAGTACAACTGCTGTGGCCACTTCTAGACCAATCTTAGCAGAAACTGTACCACCTTCAAAATTCCAACATCTATTTTCCCTCCTCCTTTATTTTTTGATCTCATAAACTCAAGTATTCTTAGTGTAACAATTCTTTGAGCATTCTTTCTTATCTAGCTTAAAATCTAGGCTCTACCATTATGATCATTCTTTTCTAGATACCCTCAACTTTCACACCCCAATTTCTAACTGGCCTGGCAAAACTCAAACCCTTAGTGCAAAATCCTCCATCTCTATGCTGCACCCTTGTATTTAAAAATGGCTGAAGAAAAGCATGGACATCAACATTCTGATGTAACTGAAAATTCATGGTCACTGATCTCAAGTAGGAACCCAAGACTACTGGCTTTTCTACTGTGGTTCTCTAACGACAGCATGATCTTACTCTTCACAGAAATTAGTTTAAACGTTCCAACCTTCAGTTGAAAAGCATACATCTTACTTTATTAGAAAGTAAAAACCATCAATGGGTCATGCTCCCATCTGCATACCACCAAATCAACAAACCTTCAGCAAGAGAAGGGATATTTCATGCATCTCCTCCTGCCCTCCTGTTAAAAGGGTACAAATGTCACCCCTCCTATCAAAACCCAATCCTTCTTCATGCTCTTCAGATGCCGTCTTGTCTTCCTTAAAGTCTGCACTTTTTGGTTATTCTCTTTCAAGCAAATTTACCTCTCCTTTTCAGGTAGAGCAGGCTCATCAGCCTACAAATGTGCCCTGGTCACCTTTCATCAAAAAATTAAAAATAACATAAAAACAACTAATAAAACCCTTCTTGGCTTCACATTCTCATCCAGTTTCTATTCTTTTACTTAGCTGCTTTTCTTCTCGGGTTTTGTCTATTTTTTAACGTCCTAGTCACTCTCTGATTTACTTCAGTTTGACTTCTACCTCCATCGCTGGAGTAAATTCAGTACGTGGTTTCAAGTATATTCAAGCCTTAACCTGATCCACAGGGAAGGTTCTGGAGCATGAGCAACATGGCAGAGTTGTTCACTCTTAAGGTAAAGGAGTTTGGCTTCTCATGCTCTAAAATGGATTAAAGCAACACTTCTCAATTGGGTTGAGTCCCTGGGAAAGGTTTCAGGTGTGAGCAGTTAGCAACCATCACCCACAGTGGCTATGAGAGGGGGGCACTGGCCCTGTAAAGAGGATCTAGGCAGTGCACCCAAATAGGTCTCCCATAGTTGGCTTCCTACATGGGCTCACTTTGCATGCAGTGCATTTCTATACAGCAACTAATCTTTTTTGCAACATTAATAAAATAATTTCACTTTCCATGTTAAAATCCTTCAACGACTTCCAATTGCACTACGAATGGCAAATCAATACCTCAACATGCCCTAACCAACATCTACAGGGTCTGGGTCTGATTGCCTTTCAGATCTCTCCTGATAATCCTCCCTGCTTTGCTCAATATCCTTCTGTCTCACCAATCATTTCCTGGAAGATGTCACCAATTTCCCGCTCAAAGCCCTCACATACGATGTTCCTTCTGGCTGCGGTGCTTTTCCTCCCACATGACCCATTTGATTAATATGCATCGCTCATATCTCAGTTTCCTTGGACTGTTTCTAAGCACCCAATCGAAATTTTGTTCCCCACTATTATTTTCTAGCAAAACAGTCTACTTTTATTCCTGTAGAGTTTGTAATCATATATTGTAATAAAATTTATAATTATATATTTTGAGATTGATTACTAAGCTGTCTTAATATACTGACAGCTCCAATTCATTTATGTTTCTTTAGCATATCCCATGAGGTTTGGGACTATGTCATTTCATTTCACCATTGCCTAATGGGGTATCTGGTATGTAATAAAAGATACTCATCTTATTGAATCGATGAATAAATAAATGCATAAATGATGAATAAATTACATACACAAAATTAGGAGGTCAAGAAAAAAATCACTTCCTTATCCACACCAACTTATTCCTTAACAATTCTACTAAGGTTATTAACATTGGAACATTAGAAGTTTAATCAAATTTGTGTTCCTCTGGTGCTTTCTTCTGGGATCATAGGGCTTGATGGATATTCTCTCATTAGCTCATACACATCCTTGTCATTTCTCTGGCACTGACTTGCACAGTTTTTAGGGAAACTGGGAAATAGAAAGATTAATAGACTTGGCTTTGGATAGAATGAGGTTATGACAGAGCCAGGGATAGAGTTTGCTTCTGCTTCTTTACTAGCTTAGCATGCTGCACACTTGTTAGTAGTTAAAGAAAACATATTAAGAATCAACCCATGTCAGTAGGTCTGTAATACTGGAAACTTCTTTCTGAAACGTGTTACTGTAAATATTCTTCCTCTGCACACAGCTCATTTGATGAGATACACCTCTAGGCTAAGAACCCTTCTTGATGATTAATCCTACTCCATTTTCTTATGAGAAAATGATGCACACAAAGGTTAAATAACTCAGCCACTGTAATAGAATGAATTCATGTCACAGCTCAGCTCTGAGGCTTCTAGTTGACCTGTACAAACATGTAGTGTTTTCCATCTTCATTTTAAGAGTGTTTTACACATTTAATATTAAAACTCCTAATTCTGCTCATTGCTGAGCTTAACTCTTTACATAACATTTATATATGTAAATATTACTTGAAGTAGCTTTAAAGCCACAAATTATTTTCAATTGAGTTTAATTAGAGTTTTCCTCATACTAGTTTGAGAGGGTAGCTATTCCTTGACTGTCTTTTCCTTCAGGCTTGAAATATAAATGCAGATAAGATTTGCAGAAGATTTCTGCAGGTTAATTTATACTGGGGTATGGCATTCTGAAGTATAATACAATAGGTATGTAAAAATGGTTGTTATATTTAGTCTTAAAACTTAAGACATTTAGGGTATGTATTTACTGAGGAAACATATTAATTTTGAGAATTTTTTATCGAGTCGAAGTGTCTAGTACATTTTTTTTCTCCTCATACTAATTCTAAGTCAGGTGATCTGACAAGGCCTCTCATCCTATTGGTCTTACAGTACGACCTGTCTCCTGAACTTTGAAGCCATTTCTTTTCTTCAGAGGAGATAAGAAAACATGTCTTATCTTAGGTCTGGAAGAAACAGAGTCCAGTATCAAGGTGGCGGAGTAGTTATTTTCCCAGACGTAGCACAGGGTTTTTCAAGCCTGAAGAAAAAGATTAATCTCCTTAAAACAGGGCTTTGTTGACTTGGGCCTGGTCATGGCAATCCTGTTTCCAGCCATCCTGTGTATAAGCTCTAACAGTCAGAAGTTTGTTTGCTTTCATTTTGATGTGGCTCATCTTTTCTTAACTGCTCATATTCAAGCTTTGGAAAAGAAGGAATGGTGGTGAGCTGAGCAATTAATTGGACTCTGATAAAGGAGTTCTTGAGAAATTTTATTATTCCTGAATTTTAAGCCCTTATAACTTTAATATAACTTTGGTATGAGCCTTTACATTTTTCTCTGTGTTTTTGTAATTATATTGTGGCATACTTCTTGGGAGTGGCAGTAGCAATACATTATAAATGCATGAATTTATAAGTTATAGATTTGTAATTTCATAGGTTTTTGAGGTTTAGTTTTAAGACAATATTTTTATGTATTTATAGCATTTAATATTAATTTAAATTCATTCTGAGATGTGTGTTATCATGCTTTTATCTTTTACATGTTATTAGAAAGCATTTGGTTTTTTAAAAATATGTTAAGGTGAGATTTCACAATTTGTACCTTGTCTTTGTAGTCACATGTGTAGAGGATATTTTACTCTAGTTAATTTGTTCGGTGTTGATCATCAGATCTTTTAGCCAATATTGGCTGGGGAAAAAACTTGATTCTTTTTGTTCTCTTGAGAAATTGTTGGATCTAAAGTGATTCCTAGGGTGTGGATCAACTCCTATGATATGAAAGATGGCATGGAGGCTTTTTATTTTGTGTAGTGCATTAATAGGTGATCACATTTCATCCTGGGAGAGCTGCTGGAGAGGAATATCGATTTAGCCTGTTATGGTTGAGTCTTTGGGGTCTTGAGCTTCTTAGATTTTTAATTCTTTTTGTTATTCTTTATTGTTCAGTCTTGAGGGTAGAAAATATATGTTGTTGTCCACTTCTAAAAATAAACCTGAAAGGCTTCTCACAAGGGAGCTTTTGAGGGACGAGCCTGTGTTCTGGTCTTATTTTTATTCTCACGATCTAGCACCATGCTTGGCATGTAAAAGGGCTTTAATAAGTGTCCATAGAAGGAACTGAAGAATTAATTATTACTTATGAACTATGAGAGGTCATGGTTGTTACTCTTGCTAATTTGTTGATATTAAACAGAGACAGTGAAGATACTAATTTAGATTACACAACATGAATGAAGCAAACAAAAGCCTAAAGCTTTGGAAAAATGAATATATTATATTTTTAGCTTCGCACTGTAGTTAAGCAATGTGGAGCTATTTAATGATTTCAACCAGGAGGATATCAATATGTGAAATAAGAATATGCAGATAGTATATTAATTGCATGATACAAACAAGATATACATAAAGTTCACTAAAACAGTATGATTTCATATGGATTTGAAGGATTGATAGGATATAGACAAATTGTGATAACATTGATCTAACAAATATTTAATTTTAGATTTCTTCATCAGATAAAATATTGTATCATTTTATGTTGGCTAAGTTATTTGCAGACTATTTAAATTAATTATTCCTTATAGTTTTTCTCTGTCAATGCCATTTAATAAAGATAAAACTTTAGCAGACAGAAGTTTTATGATCTTTGGCACTATTGGTTGTGTGTTAAGCCACAGTAAGATTCAGTTACATATTTTATTGTATTATAATCACAGTTTCTTCTTTGATTCCATTTTTATCTATACTCTCTTTCGCATCCTAAATATTTTCTTTGGAGAAATGTGTGGGGCAAAACAAGGAAAAGAAGAGAAAAAAGTAGTCAGAGATTGGGAGTACTGAGACACTTTGGACTCCAGCCAGCTGCCATCACTGAGGTGGTAAAAGAACACCATAGTATAACTGGATGCTTCCATTGGTCCGTCCCTGCTAGCAGTCAGGCTGGACTTTCAGTGTTGAAGAGCCATCTTCGCCTGTTACTAGCTCTGCCCCACACCGTTGTGTTTGCCTAAGAGCTGAACAAAAGAATTTGCATACCTATCAATCCCAAGGTCTAAAAATAGCAGCTAAAAAAATGGTGCTAAATCAATATATCTGCTATTTGAATTTTTTAGTTAGTTAACATGATAAACTTTTATTTCAAAGTCAACATTATTTTAAAAAGCACTTCCTTTTAAAATAACTGATTTTTATTGAAATTAATTCTGGCTTCTAAGCAGAGTTAGCTGCAAAGACAGTTTATAATATAAACTTAATGTTTGTGAAAGCACTGGTTTGATTTCCAGGAGGGTGAAAATACATCTTCCTGAACCACATTCTGCTGAAAATAGGAGGCCATGGAAGAAATCAGGTTTAATATATGAAATTTACTATAAAAGGGGGTAGAGCAGGAATGTGCGTAGGTGACCTGTTCTCTACGTCATTCCGATGTAAACTGCTGGCCCTTACTTCATGAAGTCGGTAACTTCAAGACATGTTGCACAACATGCTTTTCTGTGATCCTCAAATATGTTTCATTTAAAGAGGGTCCAGTACTGTCCTGGCACATGATCTTGATTGTCATAGATAACCACCTACCTCACAGCTAGGGTTGCTCTTTAGAATCTTGCAAAATCTTCTGTTTACTCCTGACAAAAGTTAAGAAAACAAGCCCATCAGAGCTGTTTGTTCTGTTCAGCATGTTAGAAGATGGTTTTGTTGCAATGATAATAATTGTGCAAAGAAGCCTGAAGATGATTTTTTTTTACCTTTTCTTAAAAGTATTTTGCCATTTAGAATGAACATTGCCTAATGACTTAGCCATTTTATTTTGTAAAATTTATATTGTAGGCATATTTAGACCAAGTTTTAAGAACATGCTTCAGCCGAGATTAAGTGTTGAGTTTGATTTGTATAATTGTTAGTTTCTTTACTAGTTGTTACATCATTTACAAAATTATTTCTATTTGAAATGCAGTAATTTTTAAGAACTTAAGAATAATGAGATGATCTTGGCTTACTTAGATATTTGGTTTTTGTATCTATAAAACAAAGGAATTAGAAAATAATTCTGAACTTTTCATCCAGCTATATAAAACTATCTAGGCAATACGTTTACTAGATTTACAATTTTCTACAAAAAATCTTTCAGCAGAAAGTAATCCTATTTCCTGATATACAGTGTCTGATACATAGAAACTACTCAATATATAATTCCTGAATTGATTGTTCTTTTAGCAATCCTAGATTTCATTTCTGAACAATCGTAAACATTTAATGGCATGAAATTACCCAGATTCCATGGTTCTGGAATATATGACTTCAAGTAATAAGATGTAAGGTAGAAAAATATAAGATATCCTTTGCTATTTTAGGTAAGTCCACCTGAATCAGTCTGCCAGCTAGAAACGTGTCTCCCAGGTGAATTAGTTTTATTATTAGGTGAATTACTGAAAAATTAACAGCTTTATTTCCATATTACCTTATCATTTCTTATTTAATTTAAAACATAATAAATCAGAGAAGTTGTGGTTACTTTCTTCTGTCTCATTGTTCGATTTTTACTGAAGTTATATTTTATTGGTTTTCAGGAAATGTAAATATTGCTAAGCATCAGAAATCCAGCCTTAGCTACCTCCACACTCATATATTCTTCCTATCAAATTGAATCTTAACCAGGTCATTCTTTTCCAGTTCATTCCATGCTGTTGCCCCTGTTTTCTCCAGATATAATTGACATGCTCCAAGTACTCCAAGAGTACAGACGTTGGCTAAGACTTGATTTCTGGTCTTGGCTTTGCAACTTGCTAGCTGTGTGACCTTGGACAAGCTACTTAATTCTCGGAGACTCATCATTATTGTCTATATAATAGGGATAGCATTAGCTTATTTCACGGATTGCTTCTAAAATTAGCAAGAAAGACAAACAAATGCCTAGCTCAGGGATCAACAAGTGGCAAGTACCTCAACTTTCAGGAAGGATTATACTTATCATCGCTGGAGCCAATCAGACAGATTTATTTAAATACCTATTTTCACTTACTGGCATAATAGCAAGTGGTATATATATTTATATATCTCTCTATATAGATGCAGATAATAGGCTAATATTTTGTGGTTTAACTTACAACGTTTTAACTTCTATTGTGGGGTCTTTATTTATTACTCAAGAATGTGTGTGTGTATATATATATATATATATATATTTATTTATTTTCAGGAAGATTGAAAGACTGCTTAGGACTCCTATGTGACATGATTTTCAATTTAATAGCTCATGATCAAAATTCCATTTTTAGAATCTTTATTCAATATTTAGCTTTTTAAGTGAACTTTGAGTTTCTTTTCTTAAATTCCACTCTAAGTTCTGCCTTCTATATTTGGATTTTTAAATTACAGCTTAAAATGACAAACTTTGGGCCTCTTGCTATGTTTTATAATTGCTATATATGCCTTTTGGCTCATTTCCATATAAATCAATCCTCTACAACTTTCTTTTATTTACTGCTTGTTTTTCTTTCTCTTGTTGGACTAACTTACATGTGATCTCCCTTTGGTTGCACTTTGTGTTTGGCATGTCTTCAATTTTCAAGTCACTGAATTCTGAATCAACGTTCTTAGACATTTCCCACTGTTCTTCTCATTTCACAAATATAGAAGAAGCTTGGCTAATTCACTGGGCGATCCACTCTGTCCTTTTACATTTGCAATAACTCATTTATATACATTCTCTAGCAAAAGTGTATGCACATAACATTGGCCTAGAATATATAGTCCTAGAATATATATATATATATATCATTCTAATAAATTTTGCCTTTATTTCTTGTTCAAAATGCTTCCATGACTACCATGAACACTATTTGTGTATGAAGGCTGACCGTTTTAAGGCATATAAAGTCACCCATGTTCTTGAGTTAACATCTAACATGTCTACTTGGTCTGGCAGTAGTGTCTTTTTTAAGCAGAGATTAGTATGACAGGATTCACTCTTTATAAACATATGCTCCTTGTACTAACTTGTTCTCCTTAAGGTGTTTGCAAATGGGGTCTTATGAATGATAGATTTTTTTGTTGTTGTTATTCTGGAATAAATCACATGTGCCTTGAGCTTTAATATGTGAAGTCAATTTTACAAGGTCTCTTTTCCAGCTTCATTTTTCACCTTCTTTTGTATCAGTCTAGCCTTTATGTTATCAAATGTTAGATTGATAAGCATATTCATCATAATTGGTTCCTCACTTTCTATTCCTCAAAATGCCAATTGGATCTTAATGAACATGTTTTACTTGATTGGATTTCCAAGAACATTTGGTTATTTTAAATCCCCATCATCTAACAACCTGATATCTGTCTATTGTCATTATCAATCCTTGACATATTGGAAAGGTTTTCAAATAACTTTAAGTCTTCTTCCTGGACAAACTTTGAGGAATCCTCCTACCAGCTTGTCCTAGTTTCTGTGACAGGAGAAAGTGTGTGCATTTTATGTGGGTACAATCTACACCACTTTCCCTCAGAGATGCCTTCTTCATCTATATCTTTACTTGTAAATTGTGTTCCTTGTTATGACACTTAGGCCAATAAAAATCATAGAACTGAATCTAATTACTTCCACTTTTTACATTCTATTTTCACACATTCCTAGTTAAACACAAAACAGTAGAACTTTAGGGAGTTATTGCACCTCCTTTTACTCTGAACTTGTTTGATCTTCAGTCACAACTTACTCCTTGCTTTAATTTATCTCTTCAAAAATAGATGTTATAGAATTGCTGATTGCCATTTTTTTCATGACTCCTAAGCATTCTTATTTCCTTTTATTCTTAACTGACATAATTTTATTTGTTCTTGCTTAAATAATTATCACTGATCAGGCAGGAATTAAAAACACAGGAATCCATTCATTCAGTTCATTTTCCAGAAGCATCTCTTGCATGCTTGCTGTGTTAGAGACTTTTTGATAAATGCACAAACTTCTTAGAGTTGTTTCTGATTCATTACTTAGAAAGACATACTTCAAGAGGGCAGTTGGCAGTCTCTGTACCTTTGAAGAAGGAATTACTAACACCCTTATTTTTTCTTCATTTCAAACCCTGAGGCCTTTATTCTCTAAGACATCCTGTTCTAATTTTTTTTTCAATCTGTAGCAGGTCTTCCCTTGCTTATGTCAGTGGCCTGTCTAAATGAAGAGGATACTGGAAATCAGTACATACATAGACTGTCAGTGTTTCTTTATGTTTCCTTTAAAGATGTTTTCATAATGATTAATATAAGTGAATTAATGGGAACAAAAATGTAAACAGTAGTTGATAAAAGAATAGTTCCAATTAAAAACATACCGTGAAATATTCAGCTTCACCAGTGATTTAAAATAGAAATGAAAGCAAAATGCTATCTTTTGCAGCAGAGCAAATAAAATAAAAGATAATACCTAATGTTGGTGAGGACATTTTTAAAGGGACACCCATATATTGTACTGATATGTAAGTGAGTACACTCTCTTTGGAGAGAAATCTGTAAATATTAATCAAAGATGGCAAGATTGACTTATATTGTAGCAGCAAGCAATGAAAATGGAATGTTTTTTAGCTATTTCAATTAAGGTTTTAAAAAAACTTTGTAATAACATCAAAATACTTTTAACATAGTATTACCTCCAAAAAGCATTATGCAAGTTGATGACAGTTTTCAAACTATGTCCTGAGCATTGACACAAATGCTAGAAGATAATACTTTAGTGTTAAAAGAGATTATGTTTGTAGGGTGGGTTATCTATTATTCTGTATTTCCAAATTTCTTTAAATATCAAGTGAAAATAAACACAACCTTGTACTTGATATTTTAACATTTTCAATACCAGATATGTCAATGAAGAATTCATAAAATAAAGTGCCCTGAGGGATTTCACAGGCTGAATGCTTCTATTTTTTAAAATGTATTAATAGAAAAGATGACTAAATCTATATAAAATATTTTCCTTTTTTCAGTGACTGCCTCATCAGTTTAGAAAACCCTTGATGACCTGGCTCACAAAGAATATAGTTTCAAGTGCACAGGGTCCCCAGCCTGATGTGTGTGCATGCATTCATGCCTGTCACTCTGCTCAGCTGCGTGCAGACAGCTTATATGAAGAAGGACTGCATACATATGGTCAGAGAAGAAAGTCAGTCCAAACAGAAAAATGCTTTAAAAAAATATGTCATGAAAGTATAATATTTTCACTAAATTTTTTCATGTCTGACTTTAACATTCCCTAACAACCAACCAATAGTTATAGCCTCAGCTCCTTTGATCTGCCCTAATGTAAACCCCTTCACTAATGTAATGTATTTTTTTCCAGTTTGGTTATAGATTTCAGTCTAGTCTGAACACTCAAATATGAAACTAGCCACTATTTTATTTATTGGTTGCTCCAATCTCCAAGATGATTGTAGAATGACAAGGGATGGATTTTCCATCTCTCTAATTCAGAATATTTAACCAAATTTTCTGCATCCTCCTCCTTCATTCTGATGACTAAAAACATGGACCAGAAAAAAACAAAAACAAAATATATACTATTATCTGCATCCAGGATCCTTTACTGATAAAAATGAAAGCCCATTAAAACTCTCATGCCCACATTTCTCTCTAGACCTCAGAGTAGGAGAATTCTATCCTAGAATTGTTGACATTTCTCTAGAAAAACATGTTTAATTCATCATGCTTTGTAGTCAACTATTATAAATGATGATGATGTCTTTTCTTTGGTCAAGGTCTGGACTCCTAAGTACTTCCACTGTCATATTTGATTAAAATATAAGTGATGAAGGGAGGAAATATAGTATTCATTGCATGGGTGCCTCGGGGTGACGGGACTGTGACTGATTTAAATTTATTTTGCATCCTAAAAAGTTTCCATAATGAGGATTGAGTTTATATCATTTTTTAAATTAAGGAAAGACAACCCTCACTATGCATACATTCTCTCTCTCTCTGTCTCCCTCTCTCTCTCTCTCTCTCTCACACACACACACAAAACACACACACACACACACACACACACACACACACACACAAAAACAAATAAAAAGACAAGAGGTGAGATTAAGGTGTAAACTGGCGTTGGACTAAGCCACTAAGTACTGCTTCTCATGCCTCTCAGTCCTCAGTTCTTTAGGTTGGGAGTTTTCCTTTCACTATTTTCATCTCCTCCAATTCATTTTTCAATGATCTTTAACACAAATTTTGCCTTTATTTCTTGTTCAAAATACTTCCATGACTACCATGAAGACTATTTATGGAAGAAGGGTGACCATTTTAAGACATACAAAGCCTCCCATGATATAATACCTGTTCATTTTCTCATTCTGTACCCTGCATCTAGGCTTTTCAAAAATATTTCTCTATGTTATCACTCATGCCATGGCATCCCTTCTGTTTTCTTCCCCCTTTATCTACTTGGTGAACTTGCATCCTTCAACATAACACAGCTCAACATAATTCTATGCTTAAACTTTACTGAACATGCACAAGGAACTTGATCTTTCTTTATTTTCCCATTGCATTTCAGCAACTTCTATGACACTAGTTATTTTATTAATTATTTATATATATTAGTATGAGACTATTTTATTTAGCTTTCTATCACCAAAAGCCATGAAGCACTTTGAAATCAAACAATGTTTATATGTGAACACATTAAGTAACAGTGAAGATTTAAATTAAACTTTGTTTCTCTTTTAAAAATAATCCTTACCCCAACTGTAGCACTGGTTCTATGTTATTGAAGTTTACAATCTTTATGTCATTTTATGTCATCTCTTCTGTTATGGAAAGTCCTAGGAATGAGTCTATTGCCTTTATTTCTTGGCCTTCTTTGCAAGAGTATCAAAGAACAATGCTGCAGTACTTCCTGTTCTACATAGTCACATGACTTAAGCAAGTGCATCTGCCAGCCAGTGAGGTCCCTTAACAGCCTGGTTAAACATGAGATTGAACGGCTAAGTGAATCACTTTCATTCACATTGAAACATGCTGAAGTTTTGAAATTTTTATATAAAACATTTTAATAACTAAAAAAACTTGACTTAGGAATAGTGCTTATATCAAAATCAGTGTTTGTCATTGTTTCATGAAGTTTTAACAAATTTTACTTAATATTACTGATTGCCTGAACTTTGAAACACAGAACAATGCAACAACTTTGCTCTAGTTGTGTTTTACTTGATATTACTGATTGCTTTAAATGTGAAACACAGAACAATGCCATAGTAAGAATGTAATGTACTACTCTATTAACCCAAAACATAATGTAGATAGGTTAGTGTATATTTGTGGAGAAAATTTTACATATTCATCATGTCTTTTTACCTCAGCAGAAAATGGCAAGCGTTCAGGTTTCTTTGGGAATTCAAAATCTCTTTTGAGGCATATTAGGTATCACATGTGACATAAGCAAAAGCCTGTGATCCTCAGTAACTTGGAAAGTTGCTACACTTTAAGATAAGTGATGTTCCTAAGGTTGTCCACGATGCCCAGTCATTCCATTCAGCTGCATAAGCAATTCCTCTGACGGACAGCAGGTTTTCTACAACCCTAGCATTATTTTAGCAGGAGAAGGTAGTATTTGGTGTGTTGCAATTTGTGTTACATGCCCATGGAACATCTCTGGACGTTACCTCAGGAGGAGGAGTTAAGAGAAGGAGGAGCTGTGGCTGAAGACATTTAATGGCAGAATGAATGGAAATTCAAAGATCACTGAGCAGTCAGCCTTAAACACTGACTGCACCCCCTCCCAGATTTCTTTTACATTAATTAAAAAGTCTTATCACAAAATCTCATAAAATATATGTAATTTCATTTAATTTTAGTCACATATCATCTTCAAAATGACGAGGATTTTGGCAGCTTGCAAAGTGGTGAGGACACTGAAGAATGGTTTTGGCCTTACCAATGTGACTGCACCCCAAAAATGGAAATTTTCAACACCTGGCATCAGGCTTCTTTCTGTCAAGGTAATACCCATATTTATTGTTTCTGGTAAAAATAGTATGGGGTATAGTTTAGCAGTGAAGCCAAGGTGTTTCTTACAAAGCAAATGCAATTTTGAATGTAGCTCTGAAGTGCCAATTTATGAATATTTGCTTTACTATGGAACCTACTGATTTAGCAAATGCTAATTTTTATCTTCTGTGAGTAAAATGACAGTAATTTTTACCCAACATAAAGAATCATGACAATTCCTGTGAACATGTAAAATGTAAGTACACTGCTTGGGAAAGAAACATCTTTTCATTCATAGATAGCATTCTGTGCCTAGATACTATTGTTTATAGTTTGGATTTTCAAAATGGAGCTGCTCATAAGTGTGAGGCACATTATGGTATATAGTGTGTTAAGCTCTGTTCTATAAACAGGGATTGCTAAAAAGCTGTCTTTTGAAATATCATTTTAAAAATATTTAAAATATAATTACAAAATATGTGGTTTTGATATTTGCAGGTCATTATGTAGACACTGCTTTAGCTTTTTCCTTTTCCTTCTAGCTGTTTATTGGACAGGCCAAATTTATTATTTTCATTTTGCAGAGTAATACATAGAGGCAGATAGCAGCTGATAGTTCTGCCCCTTCATAGGTATCTATAACTGAGAGAACATGCCCAAGAAAGACACATTAATTGCCCTTCTTCCTACCCCAGCATTGAATTATGAAATTCATGTAGGAACCTCTGCCCCTTCCTACAACTTTATGAAGACGTTCATTATCAGAGAAGCCTGAAATTACTCCATAGGAACGTTGCCAATGAAAATAATATTTAGTGAATATAAGTTTAAGTAATCATATTAGCTTTAGATATATTGCTTCTTTAGTAGTGAAAGCTATAAAATTTGAAAAAGAAAAACAAAACAAAACCTCTGTCTGTTGGTGTCAAAATAAGATCTCATAGTTTGGAGTGTTCTGCTTATTCTCTGCTTGCTCATTGAGTTGACTAAGCTTCTGTTGCTTCATTTGCTCAAGTCAGGATTCAGTGGGGTTTTGGTCCTGACACCTGCAAGGCCAAGGAATACTCATCGATTCTTGTGGCCTCCAGGGATAGGAATGGAAAGGAATGAGCGTAAAAGGAAAGGAAGAGATATGGAAACTCAAGGGGAGGGGAGAAGGGTAAGGGATGGGAGGGAGAATGAGAGAGAGACTAGCTCAAGCTCCCAGGAGAAAGGAGAGAATACATATAGTAGCCTTAGTACTGTAACAGCTTGAGTCTTTACCATTGAGAAGATTCTAACAGGAGCATAGGATATTACCATTTTAAATTAAGAAAACCAGAAAAGAAAATGTCTTTTACATAGCCACATATTTAAATATATCTGAATTTACTCTTTTTAGATGCAGATCATATTTTAAAGATAGTTAAAATCATTAGGATGTAGTTACATAATGGCCAGTGAAGGGGACTGAGAACAGTCACTAAAGGTTAGTGCATTATGTCTAGTTACAGACATTTTCTTGAATTTAGTTTAATTATAGCAAAAGAGTGGGAAAGGAGAATGGTCTATACTAACGTCAAAGACATAGCAACTAGATACAAACTATGAGAATTTATTGTTAGTAATACCTCAAGGGGATCATGTATGAGCTCAGAGAAAATCAGTAGTAATGAAAGTTTTATCACCTATGATTATATGCGCCACCTAATACATCAAAGTTGAGTGACTTGGAATATCTTCTTCTCACTTTGTGAGACTATAGATACGTAGGTAAGGATAGGTGCATCTTCATCAGTTACCAGAAACAGCAAAATTGAGTATTTACTTAAAATGGCATAGATATGATTGAGATTAGAAGCCAATTCTCCAAGATCACCATGAGTGCTCCATACAATCACCACCACGATCACAACCACAACAAAATGGTCTAATTATGTGGATGGATTACTGTGAAAGCAGTTCTAGCTCATGGTGACAGATCTGTTTCAAGGGCCTGTCACAATGCACAGCTAAGAATGACAAATTTTTAGGAGGACTAAGCCATCATTTCTTGGTGTAAAAGCCATTACTCACATTCAATCATTACTGGCCAGAGTTTTGGAGGAATGCCAAGCACAAAAAATAGAAGCTCTGGAACTTCACAACAGTGAATTAAAATTCCATAGAGCAGCACAAGGGGACTTGTGTTATTACTGACTTATTTTGAAATGGTCCTCTACCTACTTTTCTTCCTCCCTTCACTTTAGAAACTCGACTGTTTTAGAAAAATATATCAGAATTTACTATTTTTAGATGTACATCGTATTTTAAAGATAGTTAAAATCATTAGGATGTAGTTCTATAATGGCCAGTGGAGGGCACTGAGAAGAGTCACTTTAAAGGGCAGTAGCATTATGTCTAGTTATAGATGGTAAATGGATTGTGAAAGACACTCTGTGGTCACATCTATAAGCATTGCCCTGTAAATTGGGTTGCTTTTTCAACGTATTTAGAGGCCACTTTTCCTCTCTCTTTGATGACAGAGAGGGTGGTTTTGACGACAGCAATGATGCACTTGTAATTTTATGTGGCCCTTCTCTGGGTATTTGTCTGTGGCTAATATTTATAGAGTGCCTTGCCAATCGACACATTTATATTTTACTTACAGGAAAGAGGAAAGAATTTCAAGGTGCTCTATATTTTAAAGAAAGTTGGTATCAAAGGTACAAATGATCAACAAATATAAAGTGCTAAAGTTTTAGAGACTATAATCTTTTTCCATTAGTATTGAAAATGTTCAGTGCTCATTATTACATTCAGCAGGTTGTAACAGTATAGTGAGACATACTCTGGATGGGGCACAAAAAGATCTGGATTCTAACCCCTGCTATGCATTTCCTAATGCTCTGATCTTGGTCAAGTCGCAAATTCTGTGAACCTAAATTTTGTCATCTTTATAGTGGAAATGATGACTGATTTACTCAAAGGATTATATGATTGTCACACAGGAAAAATTCTTAAAAATCTTTAAAGTTTTAAATTTAAACCATTAAACTGAACATTTTAAAGCAAAAACTGGATTTTTAAAAAAAATTCCATTCTATACATTATAGTAGAAGGACTTAGTAGAGGGTTAGATCAAAGAGTCCTTATGTTTTTTATGGAGTGCAAGTTGTTGCAATGACAAGATATTTGATAAGAATTCTCACATATTTATGATAATGATTCTTTCACATTTATGTTAATATTAAATATCTCTAAGAAGATATTTCTTATAATAAATCATACTTAAAGAAAACGAAGCAAATAATTTTTTTTTCAGTATGGCAAACTTAATTCCAAAAGGCAGAACAGACTTCATAATAACCTATTTCATTCATTCATTCATTCGTTTATTCTTTAATTAACATACAACCTCTACCATGGGAGTATACAGGAAGAATGATAAATAGAAATAAGTGGATAATAAGAGGATATTCTCTGATTTCAAGAAACTTACAGACTTAAGAATTCTGAGTTCACAAGTCCTGGAAAGTCATCAAGACTAAATAGTTTTATTTTTACTTGCAAATGAATTTGGAAATCAAACGTATTAAATTGTAAAGGTTAAGTTCCCTATGAATAGAAAAGTGTTCAATAAGTACCGCTTCTAACATTAATCCACTCATTTCTGAACAATGTTGACCTGTGTTATAATTAAACTGGGAACCTAACAATCCAAGTGTTGTCTCTGATACTTCAGATATGAATGAGCCCTGGGAGTCATTATTTCTTTTGAAAGGCATTCATTTTGTAAGATTTTATAATTTTGATATAGAAGTATCTATTTAGTTCAGTCTTGAGGAGCTATTGTCATTTGATTAGAAATTGGCAACTATGAAAACTCCTACAATTAGAATCATTTACTTATATTGTAATAGCTTTAAAGACATTCACAGGAAATAAAACTCATTATTATATTGGAGCCTCTGTACATACTAGATGTAGGAGTGGGGATAGGGTTATCGCACATTTTAAGAATAACTATTTTATTAGACTTTTACTGTATATAGATACATTTTAGGACTGGATTTCATCTATGCAATCTACATTTTTGAAATATTAATTGTGTTCCAGTACCAAATGAGCTGTTGCAGAATTCATTTGCCTGATGGACAACTTACATATTTTTGGCGTGCAATATTTCTCTAATTGGAAGATGGTCTTTTGCACATTTTTATTTTATCCATTTTTGTATCCTCAATTTTCTAAAATATATACTCATTTATTTGTTACCAACAATGCATTGACATTATGAGCTTCTTGACATAAAACCCTTGAAAAAAACTATAGGTCAAACATCCTAGACTAGGTGAAGTGAGTGACGTACTTGGGATGCAAAATTTAAGAAGGCTGTCACTGTTCGTGTCATTATGTACCTCTCAGTGTTAGATCCTAAGCACATCACTCAGTATACTCCAGTCCCAGCTCTGGGTCAGAAGCTAAGCATTCTGGCTGTAGAACTGCATAAGGGACTAGCACTAATCTTGACCTATGCTTTCCTCTCCCTTATTCCAATTTGCTCATGTTTAGCCATACTTCCTGATGATCTAGAGGTGACATGAGGTCTTATGCTATGGAAATGGAGATGATTCCTCTGCCTTTACATCTCAATTAGATTTTCTTCATATTTCCAACTTGTTCCAAAGATTGAGGGGTGCTATAAAAAGTTTTCAATCTCTCTCAACCAATGGTCATGCTAGAATTCACTTCAAGGCTTGAGGAGGAGTTCGCTATGCTACGCTGACTGCCCTTGATGTGACTTGTACTTTCTAGGGCATTTGCAATGATGGGGGCCCGAAGAAAAATGCTTGGGCCAAGGTCAAAGTTGGTGTTAGGCTCCTCAGCCCTAGTGATCTTTAGCTTCCATTTGATTTTCTTCATGTGATCTAAATGACTTTAACTTACAAGAATATGTTCAAGGCTACTCTGTTTTATTTTTTTATTTTCTTCAACTTGTTAAATGCTATACATTGATCTTTTAAATTTCATAGGGAGGTAATCGACTAACATGAAGTTCTCATAAATTAATCAATAGGTTGCTACATCATTATAGAATTTTACTAAGTTTCTTCTATAATGCAGAATGAAATATAAGGCCATTTTAATTTATCACCATACAGTAAAAATTAGCTTATGATATGTATGTTCCTCCAGGATTCTGAACAACTTGCCACATAGCAGATGCTCAGTAAGGGCATATTAATAAACCTACACTTTATGAACATACTTTATCATGAAATTTTTATAAATGCTGTATTTTATTTACAATAAGAAACCTTGTTAGAATAAAAATAACTCACGAATCTGAATCTTCTGTTTATAAATGTTCAGAACATGAAAGTACTCAAGTAAATTAACCTTGTGATTTTGTCCCCCTAACATTGGCTTATGTTTAACCAAAGGCCAATGACTTAATATTAACTTAGAATGTTGTAAGACTATTAACTTAGAATGTGGTAAGGCCTAATTGATTACTGCTGTTAAGTACTTCCAAATTTTGAAGTGTTAGGCCTTGAACTGCAGAAAAGTGTCATTAAATATTTTAAAGACAAATTGTGCTGTAATTCAAAATTTCAAATATCCATATCTTAATAGTATAACTCCAAGAATAAAAAATAAGATTTCATTTACTAGATTTTAACTTTTTACCATATTATCTACACAATAATTATCTGAAATAAATTCTGGCTTTAGGCTTCCTACTTTCCAGCACTTAGTTCAGATTTACTTATTAAGAGGATGAGTACCAAGGTGAATTAATAGCTAAGAAACATCAGGCAAGCCAGTAATCAAGTATGTTACATAGTTTTAGGCCTTGGTGAAAATGGAAAAAAAAAAAAAACATGTGGGGCCTCTACTTTTTCTGAGGTACAAATAATTTACATAGATAAATTATTCAACAGTAATACAGCACTCCCAGAGTAAATTATTTTCATTTTTACTACTAGCCTAAGGGCATTATTGACTCTTTTTTTTCCAAACCTTTTATGGAATCTCTTGCTGAATTAGCTTAAGGCTTTACATCCAGAACATTATAGTGGTGGAGTCTCATATCCAGGAGAAGAAGCATTTCTGTTCTTCCCATTTCACGGATAGGTAAGTGCTGCTGTTAAAACAAGGGCACATGGTTGTCCATTTTTGTATGTAAAACAAAATACACATTAGCAAATCTGGTTAGAATTTTAACTAGGCTTCAAACAACAGATGGATATTTTTAATTTGAAGTTTTGTTGTTGTTCTTATATGTCTGATGCCATGGTTGTTGTTTAACCTGGCTTCAGAATGTTCTAAGTCATTTCTTCCGTTATTTGATTGCTTACTCAAGAGCCCAATTACATACTGAACATTATCGCAATACCACACAAATTTGTTTTTTTCTTTCCTGTTCCTTTTTTGTCGCATTTTGAGAATAGGTTGTTTAAATCAATGAATAAGAAAGGATTATCACTTTATATGGCTGTCAGCAATTCTATAAATAGAACACTTTAGGGCAATGCTGTTTATAGTTGACATATTTCTTCCATTTCAACCAAAATATTGTCATGTGTTTCTAACAAAACATGCTGTTTTCAGTTTCAATATGTTTCTTCCTCATATAGTCCTGTAAGCTCCACATATACAAAAGCCTAATGCAATTTCAGGCTGCAAGAAAAGTCTCATTTTGACTTGTTTTCATTTTGATATAAAAGATCCAAAGAAAACTGGTTCAAAGTAAAGGATCAATATCCTTAGAATTAGTTCAGGAAGCTGATGGGTTGTGAAACAATACTTGAACAATGAGTAGATGATTTTTAATAACATAATACTGAATGCAAAGGAAAACCTAACAATAATGATAAATACTAGGCTGCTTCAAAAACTTTTCTAGATTAAATTACAAATTATGTTTGAATTTTGACTGTTACTTCCTAAGACTAAGCCCTCTAAATCAGTCTAGCATAGCACCAGGGACACATTTTCAAACCTTTTTCAAAAGGAATGTAGCTGTGTGACTCTCATTAATAGCTGTTGCATTATTCTTATTCTGGAAAATGCTTTGAAACATCTAACCTTTTAAACTGAATCTCAAACTGAGAGGATCAAAATGCAAAACTATATTCATTTATTTGTGGTCTCATAAAGTTAATCAATCATCTTACTAAGAAACGAAAATAGACCCATAAACATAGGATTACAATGAATTTTAATTGTGAGGAAAATTTAAAAGCCTTAAAGAGATGAGATGTTTAGAGAAATGTCAGATCATCTTGCAGTATTCTATTTTGTAACGTCATTAGAAAAATGAAATATTGTATGACAATGGTGAAACAGTAATACCAACATCCACAGCAGATAAACCAACAAATAGCCATTGAGAGTTTATTGGAATTTCTACTTATATGTAACTCCCCTTCACAAAAATGTATTTTCATTAAAAATTACTTATAACTTGTGAAAGAATTGTCAGACTTTACAAATATTAAGAATAAAAACGTTAGTTTAGAATGCTCATTTTAAAGGTAACATAAGAATGGGTGGCTGGGCGCGATGGTTCATGCCTGTAATCCCAGCACTTTGGGAGGCCAACGTGGGTGGATCACTTGAGGTCAGGAATTCAAGACCAGCCTGGTTAACGTGGTGAAATCCCATCTCTCCTAAAAATTCAAAATTAGCTGGGTGTGGTGGTGGGTGCCTGTAATCCCAGCTACTCAGAAGGCTGAACCAGGAGAATGGCTTGAACTTGGGAGGCAGAGATTGCAGTGAGATGAGATAGTGCAACTGCATTCTAGCCTGTGAGAGTGAGATTCCATCTAAAATAAATAAATAAATATATAATAAAAGTAATATAAGAATTGAGATCATATAGATATTTTTGTAATTTCAGTTTAATTTAGAAAAAGGAGTACTAAATAAAATTATAAATTAGGAGAATAAACATGAAGCAATTACAAGTACATAGGAAAATTGTTTTAGTCCTAAATAGTGTATGTGAAAAATCTACAGTATTATGAATCTTCCTCCAATAAATTTACAAACAAAAGAAATATTTAGTATTATTAGGCCATAGAGACAAGTAATTTAATCTTTAATCTTTAAATTCATATTAAGTAACAAGAGAGTATAATTTTTCACTACTTATTTTATAACTGATTGGCTCCTAGATTCACAATATCTGTAGGCTTCAGACTAATAAATGCCAAACTGTTAGTGGAAACCGGCCTTTAGGGCTTTTTCTTGATATCTGTATTTTCTACAATCCTTGGCCTATTTCTTTGGGGTTTGTTTACATGTCTTATGAATATAATTACGTGGGTGGTGGGAGAAGAAAAACCTACAAACATAATTTCAAAGAGGTGAAAATAATGTTATTAATTGCAGACACAGTTTAAACGTTGGTTCAAAGTCAATCATGAGATTTTTTAGAAAGTACAGAAAAATCTCTTTATGAGTTTTATTTTAGGCAGTTTCATGCTAACCTTGTGCTTAGTTGTCCAAATAAAGTGAATGTTCACATGTGGGCTCCATTCTTGAACATCAGTCAACTTGAAGGTAACATTAACTTTGGCCTAAAGACTTTGACTGATCATTTGGCTTAGGTGCCTAGCATGAGTTAGGTTCTCTATAAACAAATGCTGAGATGATGTTTGGGGAGCATGCTATCTATTAGAGATCAACCTTTATGAAGCTTCACGAAGTTGAACTGGGCATAGAACTAAACTGCGATGTAATTTTGATAAAGCTTTGGTGAACTGGATAGGAAGCTGTTGTCCCCAGACTTTTCTGGACTGGGCCTGAGGCTTTCTATCTGGGACTGACTCAGTCACTGGCCATGGGGTATTCCAGGAATGTCATGGGGCAATGTAGCCCTCTGCAGCTGAGATAAACTCTGAAAAATTTGAAGCAGGAGATAGTTTGCTGACCTCACTCCTCACAGTCGGGCAGCAAGTCTCTCCATTATTAATATTAAAATTATCTATGCTACCTAGAAATTGAATCCTCCCTCACTGGGGGAAAAATGGGGGGACTGAGAGGTCATCACCGCACCTAGGGTTCTAACAATCTTCAAAGCTTGAGAACTCAAGGACCTAGGATCAGTGAAAATTGTTCTCAAAACCTGCTGGTTCTCTTCAGATTATGGAATGTAATAAATGACTTGACATTTCACTCTGACAATTTACAGATTTGTAGATAGGTAGTTCTTTGTTGACCTGGGCCTGTTGTGGCTTATCCATGGCAATTTTGAATTAAAGTTCTTATAAATAAATTTAAATGGACTTCATGCTTAAATTTACTTTTATCCTCACTTAAGAAATTGGAAAGTAGAAATAAAAGTAAGCTTAGAAAAAGAAAAAGAGGTTATAAGTCAAACCGACTAGATTCAGAAACTGCTGCTCCTCCAATTGCTAGTGGAATGATCTTTACTTCTCTGAGGCTCAGTTAGCTCAAGTGTAACATGGAGATTTCAATATCACCTACATAATTTTTTTCTTTGGTGAAGATTAGATGAGAAAATCCACTAATGGCTTTAAAGATAGTGCTAGTACATTCATGTTAGCTATTAATAAGTATGTCATAGGGGGTTGATCAGAATAGAGTTCTCGGTGACACAACATGATCCCAAATCCTACTTTTCCAACATTGCTTCATAATTCTACTTGAAGTAAGATACCTTTCCCAAAACACTATAAATTTTTCAAATCCAAGTTCTCAATTTATTTGTACAACTGCATATACACTTTAATAAACATAGATAAGTATATATGCAACCCAGTTTCTGTTTTAATAGCTTATAATTAAAGTAATAGCAAAAGGTAGAAACAGAATAATGACTGGTCAGTCTACTTCTACCAGGCATGCTTAAGAAACGTTAATGCTTTACTTTATCCAAATACGAGTATTACAATTTTTAAGGGATTACTTTAATATTGGAACTCACACTAGAGAAAGTTTAAAGTATACGTTATCTTTAGTTACTATTTCCAAAATTAATTATACCAACACTTATTAAATATCAAAGATGTACTAGGATTATATATACACCTCAACAAAAATAATAATATAGTAGCCTCAGTTTTTTTAATAGAGGGATAAAATTAGCTAATTATTAGTAATAACATAATTGGGGATTTGGTATAGAAATGTAATGTTATAAGCATGAGACCACATCACTGAATTAAAACAAACAAATTTACTGCTGACATACAGTAAAATTTGGCAAGCATTTTAGATAAAAAGTAAAGGAAGAAAAAGAGAATGCTTGGGTTATATATACCGAATGCAGCTTTATTCTTTTCCCTAGTGATGGAGGATTAGATTTCTACATAACATAGATAATTATTAATATTAATTATAGAAACAATTCATGAGGAAACCTAAAGAATGACATTTAGAAATCACCTTTTAGGGTCTTCTTCTGAAGATATTACTTATACAACACCTGACTGGTATGTGAAAGCCTAAGGGTACTTTTTGGGCGGTAATTGCCAGCCTCAACTCATTCATCACTTTCGTCTTCTGTGTTTTAGCATGAACTATACCTATGTGAAATATTTGTCTTTGCTTTCAAGAGGAGAACATGAAAATTAAAAAATAACTGAAGTCAGTAAGCATCAAAGAATAATTTTGAAAACATCATAGTGTCAGCATTGTAGCATGCTAATATCACATAATGAACTACAGTTCTATGCATTCACAAGCTGCGTAGTGAGAATATTACTGTGTGGACAACAGTGGGCTATTGCAGTGGGGATACAACATTGAATTAGGCATTGTGCTTTCTAAATATAACACTGAGAAGTTAGAATCTAGTATGGCAGATGAATACCTTAGCAATTAAAAGGTAACACAACAGTATACATCAAGGGAAGTCAGTGGAAGCATGAGAATATCAGTGATTAATTCTGACTTAGTACATACCATAGGTATTGGGAAGCATTACCAGGATGTAAAAAGGCAACAAGGAAGACATTTATGCACAAAGGATTGACACAGAAAGGTGGGGAATCTATGGAATTCCATATATAGAGAGTGGGCCAGATGAGAGGACTTTGAATGCAAATTGAGGAATTTGGGGATTAGTGTCATCCAATTAATGTTTAAGAAAGCCTTAACTAGACTGCATAGGATGGGTAGAAGTAGGGAGGAATTGGAGGCAGGCAGAACAACTGGGAGACAATAGATGATGGGATTTTTGCCTTGGGTGGTCACACAATTTCATGTAATGTGAAGTTAATTCTAAAAGCAAATAGGTGACTGTGTATTAGTTATAGCCATTATTATTAGATACTATGTGATGAGGTAGAACTATTTTTAATTGGAATATTATTTGAGTAACTAGCCTGTAGAGCCAGATGTGATTTGAACGTTGTAACTCCAAGATATACTAGGAAAATATGCCAAAGGGGAGTGATTGAGACTCCAAGAAATGTAATATTCTAGGTTTTAAAATATTCGTAAGAATAACCACTTCTGGAAAATGTTGCATTAGAGATTTTCCTCTCACCAAATTCATTATTTAATCATTCAGCAATATTCTGCTAAATGTAATTTATCTGACTAAAGTAATTTCACTAAAGTGTGAACGAAGCTTTGTTACTTGTCTACACTGTGCCAGGCACTGAGGTAGGCTGGAGGCACACCAGTGAATGAAGCAGACCCAATAGTCTGCCCACATGGAGTTCATTTTCTAATGTGATGAAATAGATAATAAATAAATCACTAGATTGTATGTTACGAGGTGATGAGTGCTATGAATGAAGAGCAGACCAAGGAGAAAGAGGGCTGGGGAACTGAAATTTTAAATGAGGGCATAGGCCTCTCTGAGAAAATGATCTCTAAGCAAAGATGAAGAAATCTTTAAATTTTGGACTTTAAAGTTAAAAATTGACAAGTTTCTTTATTGAAATTTTTATTTTTTATTGCTTAAAACATCAGTGGAGAAGAAAAGGCAAATTATTTTTTTTAAAGCTTAATCTCTCAAGGGAAAAGTATTTATCTTTGTATTTCCACGTATTTCAGTGATGCCTCAGTGATATTCTTATTGAAGGTCTCTCTGTTTTATAATCCATGCCCTTATCTAAACTTTTACTAAATGAGGAGCCTGGAGACATTCATCCATTTATCTACAGAGCCTAGCAAGGTGCGTGACACCTGGTTAGAATTTCGGTGTCTGAGACTTGAATGTCTAAATGGTCTTATTGGCATACACACTTTTATTAAACATATAGGGATCATGTCATGATAGGGTCCTTTATTTTACGGAACTCACATTTATATAATCCTTTGGTTACTTTTCCTGACATTCCACAAGAGTACACACTTCTTTTCGTTAAGGTTTCTTTCATATTTTCCCCTATCAAAGTATGAAGTGCTCTGGCAGTAGACACTTAAATTATAATTTAATGTTATAATGTAATTCCTAGCCTGTGGACCTCTGTCAACTAGGACTGAGGCTACTAAAATATCTTATGATGGTAACAAGGTGATTTCTTTTATACTACTTGGAATGAAATAGCATTTGGGGAACTGTTAGTTAGAAGAAAGGATTCCAAATAATAGCTCTTTGTTCAGAGCTCATCCATCAATTCATAGATAAGTCAATTGGAACTCATCATTTTAAATTCATCAGAGGCCAGTATAGTTAAGAGGAATATAAAGAGTACTTTAGGCAATAAACAGAGGCTTGTAACAAATATCGTGTAGTTGGAAAGAGGATTGGAAGATCTATAAAAACTGCCAAAAGAACCAAAAATATAATTAAAGCAGCAAAAAGACATATTGAACACCATCTCAGGGACTATTTCAGGCAATAGCAAATGTCTCTTCAAATATAGAGAGGAAAAACAAAATAGAAAACTAGTGTCATGAAGGAAGCAAAAAAAAATACCAAACAATTGTAGGAATAGGCTCACAAGTTTTGGTTTGCTTATGTTAATTTTTACCTTTCTTTAAAATGATTAGATAGTGTCTAAGCCAGATATCAGATAATTTGAAATTCTCAGAGGAGAAGAGAACAGAGCAAAGCAAAATAAAAATATAAACAAAGGTAATATTTTAAGCAAGCATGGCTCAGAGTAGCATAGTTAAACTGATAATATAGAAAATAATTGAAATTTACAGTTTACACCCAAATTTAGCCAACTAAATACAGTTGTTTTCGTTACATATTATCTAATTTTTTCTTTTTCTTTTCATTTGGTAAAAGATGTAGGTTTACACATGATTTCCTTAAGAACAAAAAACAATATTTCCAGTAGAAAATATTTTTCGGTGGCAAATTTTCATTACTTAGACCAAAGGTTTCACCTAATAAAACACATCAGAATTACCTGGGGAGTTTTCCTAATAAACACACTTGTATTCAGACCCATTAGCAGAGAGATATTTGGATAGCTTATATTAATCTTCAAAAATACACTATCACTCTTACTAGAATCTTCAACTTCTGTCTTGAATTGTAATTAGACAAAAATTGGCAAATTAAAACAAAATTTAGAATCAGAATAGCATGTTATCAGAAGTAACATGCAAAGCTGATTTCCTGGATATGGAAGCAGAATTCAGACTTGTGTGTTAAGACCATCTCTTCCATAGAAGTCTGATTATCACTCATAATAAATAAATAAATAAATAAATAAATGAATAATTATGGTTTCCTTTGTGGTGAGTAATTCTAAAATATTTTTTAATTTAATGAAGACAAACTCCAACTATTTAAAGTGTCAAACTTGAGATTTCAAATACTTGGTTGAAGGAGATAGATAAAACTAATTCAAAGATAATTTGATAAGCCAAGTAAGGGACAAAATTCTTTTGGTTAATCTTGCCCAGGAACACACGAATATGCTCACTCACACATACACAAACACACATAAAATGTGCACAGCAGCATACTGTTCAATCTTTCTCAAAAGTACAAACTTGAAATTCATATATTATACCTCTGATTTTTAAAAAAAACTAATAAAATTACCTGTTGAGAGGAACATCTTAAACATATCCTATCAGTTTTAATGGAAAACGCTAACATAGTTTTGTGTGTAAATGTAAGTTAACATGTATGCACACTCACATATAAATAAGATATAGGAATATAGTATGTTGGTTTAAAGGTAATTAAGACATTATTTTACATTGACGAACACAATTATTCTAATGAATAATTAGTCCTAAAACTGTAAGGGAAGTAAAATGAAGAGTTAGTATGTTTTTGTCTCTAATGACTACACTCAAACCTTGCAGAAAGAATAGCACAATGACCTTCCTTACTTCAAGAAATTCAAGTCATAGTCAAACTTCTTTCATCTGTATCCCTATCCATCCCCTTAACTCTTGATTACTTTGAAGCAAATCTGAGATATCACACTATTTTATCCTTGACTATTACAGTGTATATCTTTTAAAAGGCAATGCCTTACAAATGTAACTACAATTCTGAGAGGATCTATCTTAAAAAATTATACTTAATATAGTCAAATTTCAATTTATTATTCAAATTTCCTCAATTATTGCAGATATGTTTTTTCCTATAGCTTAATTTTTTAAAACTATGTTCTAACTAGTTTGTCCTATAGAGTTTCTTAGGGAGTCTATGTTTTGCCTCCCAAAGTGTAATTGAAAACATTCCTCTCTCCCCTGAATTTTATGGAAATTGAGAGTCAGATTTAAATGGTTTCGGCAATGGACTTTAGAGTATTTATAAGGAGTGTCTTCTTATATGTTTCTCCAATTGTCCCTCTTCTTAGCTAAGAATTTGGTAGCTAAGAATTTGGTAGACACTGGCTCAAAGATTAGTATGGCAAAGTCATTAAATTCCAAATGCCATAGTATAGAGAAGGAATTAGACATGGATATAATTAACTCTAATAAAAAGCAAAATACAATATACTTCTAGAATGTTCTACAGTGCTTGCTTTTGTGTTAGTATTAAGAGAGTGATAAAGTTTGAGTTTCCTCATGAACGTAATTCTGGCATGGAGAGGGCAACCCTTGGGACAACTCCATCAAACCCAAAAGCTCTGCCAAACACAGTTTGATCTATAAACTTGACGATTCCCTCTAAATTTCAGTGATGATGAGCTATATAGTGTAATTCACAATGTTTTTGCAAACTCATGAACTTTCCTTAAAGCTATTATTGAGCAAAGCTAGGGAATGTTAAAGGGGAAAAGATAGACAC
The DNA here is from genome assembly GCF_001604975.1 of Cebus imitator. Classification (NCBI taxonomy): domain Eukaryota; kingdom Metazoa; phylum Chordata; class Mammalia; order Primates; family Cebidae; genus Cebus; species Cebus imitator. The sequence continues at coordinate 3,603,669 of NW_016107506.1, forward strand.
ATAATGTATCGGCGAAATTGAAGTATTTCTGGCTTGCCAACAACTCTGCAAGTAAACTTAGAATAGGCAATGTATCTGCATGCCTCAGTTACTCTTTCAAGAAAACAAAACAAAACAAAACACCTGACAGTTACAAGAGACATATATTTGAAGAAAAGTGACAAGTAATAGGAACACAACTGCAAATCTGTGCAGCATGGTTTCATTAAATATACTGTGCCTTTATTTAATATATTTGTGTGTCTTACCTTTGGTGTTTTTTTGTGTGTTTTGTATTGTGAATTCTGCTAAGATTCATGTAACTGTGTTTTCAGGCACAGACAGCACACATTGTCCTGGAAGATGGAACTAAGATGAAAGGTTACTCCTTTGGGCATCCATCCTCTGTTGCTGGTGAAGTGGTTTTTAATACTGGCCTGGGAGGGTGAGTAATGTTTTTTCAAGCCTTTTTCTTCTTCTATGTGGAGAAATAACTGGATAATCTTACTCATGGTGGTAAGTTGAAATCACTGCATCATAATAAGACTACATTAGTCCTGAAGTTGCACTGTGCCTTGTACATAGCCTTCTGAAGCCATCCTTGAAAGAAAGTTAGACATGAACTTCCTACTGCTTTAAATGAAAGACAACATGGGCATGCTGTTAGTCCCCTGGATAAAAAGGAAAAATTTAATTCTAGAAACTTAGATTGTGAGGACACAGGTTATGTGAGATTACCAAATGGTTTCTGTAAAAGGAGGTATGGATCTGATTAAGGTGAAAATTGGAGCAAGGAAAAGAATAGATAGTACATTCTAGTGCCATTTCATTAAGAAATAATCAATTTTGTACATCTGACATGAAATACTGTAAGGAGATAAGAAAGTCTTTGGGTATTTTATATAATTTTGCACTCTAGTAAGAAAGGTGAAATAACAGATACATTTATTATCTTAAAATAATCAATGAGAGAATAGGTGTGTAGGTCTAATATTTTCAGTAATTATCCACTGTGACCCACCTTAGTATTTAATATCTGCTAACATGTACAGCAATGAAAATGAGAGTTGCTACAGAAATTAAGTGGCTGGTCTTACCTAGTTAATAAATGTTTATTCACCTGGGAATCAAGAGGCAGACGTTCTAGTCTTAATTCTAAGGATAACTAATTATACATAATATTGGGAACATCATTTAAGCTTTCTGAGTTCTAGTTTCTTCGTATAAAAAGTGAGGGGGCTGGATTAGATACTAATTTACAGCTGGGGATTTAAATAATTATATGTCTTGAAATGTAACTAGATTGTTTGAAGGGGTTTCCAATACAGATTCAATCCAACTAGTATCCTGTGAAATATTTGATAAATTCTTTAGAGAAATTCAAGTTAGCCTCATAAAGACAAGGGGGCATTAGGTTCACTGATATTGAAAATACTAATTGACCAAACTTCCACTATATTATGATTTTATATTCTTCCTTAAACTCTTGCCTCCCTGTATGAAATGAAGAATATTAGATGGGTTTTTAAATAGTTCCACTGGTGAGAACATTAAATTACCGTGTATGAAAACTGTTTGCAAAGTTTTGCTTCACCAGGCAATTATTTAAGCTTTTCGACAGCACTAATTACTAGCTGTGTTAATATACCTGCCAACAAACAACTGTTTAATATAGATCAGAATGATGAAGGGCACTAGAGTTTTCTTCTCTGTGATAGATTACAGGCAATAAATCTTGTCACATCACAAAAGTCAAACAGGAGCTGATGGATTAATTTGCTCTCAACACTGTAGTTCTCTAGGACAGAGTGTATTTATTCATTTACTGAAGAGTATTGTAAGCATATATTTAAAGGAAATGGCCTGTTCTTTTATGGAGAGAAAGAAGAAGGAGAAGTAAAATCAAATTAATTATTTTTTTTTTTGATGAAGGAAAAGACATTCATTTATAAGATTAGTCCACAGATCCTATTTTCCATTGAGAAATGCTGCTTTCATTCATTATGTGCCTCTCTCAGTAAGGTGGTTGATAATTAAAGGGGTTATTTTGTTTTTCATCTTCAACCAATGCATTTATATTGTGGACAAGCCTTGGTTAAAAAATTATCAGTTCCTGACAGATAAGAGACATCTGAGAAATTAGCTGATGGAAGCTGCCGATAAATATCACAGTTCTTGAGTAACTTTAGAGATTCCGGAGCAGAAAGACTAAGTATTCTGTTGACAAAGTTAGTTCTGGTAGGCATTAATCTGAATGGTGTTGAGGAATTTATGTTGATTACTGCCTGGGTTGAACTTTATTGGTTTCAAAGTCTTTGATTCTGTCCCTCTGAGCACCTAAATTCACTTTCAGTTGTAATCCACAAAAAAGATTTGGCTTAACTCATTTTGCAGAAAGTGAACATGGAAGACAGCAGAAAAAATCCCTCAATTACAATGTATTCCAGGGCATGGAAAAAAGTGTAGATAGCTCCTGGTATTTATGGAAATAATCTTTTCCTTTTTCTTAAGAATAAGAAATATGTGCATGTACATATATACACACACATATGATATGTATATGCACACACATACAATATATTTGTATTTTCCCCCTCACCCTAATTTTAAAATATAGCCTTTCTGCATTCCTTCCTAATTCCATATCAGTACTTTAAAATAGTTAGTTGGCATCTTTTAACTGAGAAGTCAGAAATGCCTCAAGTCAAGTCTGTGAGATTAATTTTTTTCTAAGCAGATAATTGCTCCCAAACTTATATGCTTCTTCCTAAAATTAAAATATTTTAAAATCCACTTTATTGAGTTATTCTTTCATATAAATTACCTCACTTATTTTAAATATTCATTGAATTTTAATGATATATATATACTCATGCAACCATCACTAACACAATCAGGATAATCTTTAGCATCCCAAAAAATATGAAAAAAAACTTTTCAATTTTTTGATGGTTTTTATCTTGGTGAAATTGGCAGCCCTCAACAGTAAATATCAGTTTGGGCTCAATGATATTTGGTAGGCCAGGGAAATCTTGAGAGTATCTGCAAATTTTAAATACAGCAGTGATATTTTAAAAATTAAGATGCTAGAAAGGGATTTTTAAAGGAATTAAAAAATTTAACGAAATTGAGGAAATAAAACTTATATGAAAATACACCTTAATATTCATGAGTCAGGTTTTTCTTTGTATCAAGAATATCATAGCATCAATTTTTATATTCTGTCATAAAATTTCCCTTGGTTTGCCAAAATCTAGAGACATTCTTGTTGGATTTTAATCTCAAATTCTTCTCATTTTCAAGGGTTAAATAATTCACAGCATGTAGATTATAGCTTTGCAGTTACATACATTATTTGTTGATAATTTTTTGGCATGTTTACTCAGGTACCCAGAAGCTATTACTGACCCTGCCTACAAGGGACAGATTCTCACAATGGTCAACCCCATTATTGGGAACGGTGGAGCTCCTGATACTACTGCTCTGGATGAACTGGGACTTAGCAAATATTTGGAGTCTGATGGAATCAAGGTAGTACGAGTTACAGTCATTTAAAACGTGTCAATTTGAGGGAGTATAGTTAGCTTATTTTTAAGAATTAGGATGGCCAAAGTTTCTTCCTCAATATGGTAGTACAAATCATTAAGTTCATGTATTCAATCTCATTCCTAGGTATATGAGAATAATCTTTAACTTGACAGTATTTTGAGTTTCATTTCTCAGGGCACTTTGAATTTTAATTCATTGGATGAAACTTGGCTTAACTTGAAAAAAATGTTGTCATATCTTCAAATAATAACTATGCTATAAAAGAATTGGGGAAAATCACCTTTTAAAAGGAGTTTAGTAATCAATTATGCATCAATTATTTGCTTTTTAATCTTAGCCTCTAGGGGATGATTTAAAGATAGCTTTTATATCAGTCTAAAAGTAAACATATTAAGATTTCCTAATCAAGGTAACTTTGGAAACTATCTTAGGGATATATATCATATAAACAATTCAAAAATTTTATTCCAAACTTGATACTATTTTTTCACCATTCCATTTTTGAATGACTTTAACTGATCATTTAACTTAGTTTTTACTATTTCTCACAATTTTCCATCAATTTTTGCTCTCGTTTAAATGTAAATTCAAAATTATTTTGTTCGTCATGTGCATTAAACCAGTAATTATTAATTAAATTCTTGATATATGCCATGCACATCATGAAGGGGGACCTAGTCTAGTTTCAGGATTTATCAAGCCAGGTAAGCCTGCTCCCTCCCATGATAATTAAGGCAACAATTACATATTTTAAAAGAAGGGTGTTGATTTTTTTTTCCCTCTTATTTTCAAAATGTCAGTGGATATCATAAAACTTTCAAAATGCAAACTGACTCACAAGAGTTGGATAATATTTTGTGATAACCTGTTTAAAATGACTGCCTGTCTTTCTAGGTTGCAGGTTTGCTGGTGCTGGATTATAGTAAAGACTACAACCACTGGCTGGCTACCAAGAGCTTAGGGCAATGGCTACAGGAAGAAAAGGTGAGAAATGGAATAGGGCATCCATCATCACCTAAGGAAGATTAAGAAGGTACCTGCAGATTCAGAAGTGCCAAGCAGACAGAGGAAGATAATGTAGTTTGGAATATTTGCATTTCAAAGAGGGATTCCTTCTCTTTCATTATACGAAGGCTGAAATGTCTGGATTCCTCCTCAAATGCTGATAACCACATACTTTCAGTTTATCCACTAGGTGGCACTCATACATGCTTGGTAGCTTTTCACATTTGGGAAATGGGGGTAGAGAAAATTTTAGAATTTTATTTTCTCTTTAGTAATTAAGTCTTTTACTCTCCTTCACCCCTTTATTTAGAATGCAGTTGTGGAACTTGCTTCATGGGTTTTAGTACCAGCTCTACCGTTAACTGGTTGCGTAACTCTGTGCAGGTCACATAATCATTTTATGCGATACTTGGCTGATCTTTAATACTTATGAGTATAAGCAGATTACCATCAAGTGTCTTTGGGCTTCAACATTATGACCTGTAATTATATATAATTTCATTTGAAGTATTAATAATATAAAAAAAAGGGTTATAAAACTTTATCTTACACTTTTAGTTTAAATGTTAATATTTTCTTTTCTTTTCTTCTTTTTTTTTGAGACAGACTTTCATTCTTGTTGCCCAGGCTGGAGTGCAATGGTGTCATCTTGGCTCACTGCAACCTCCCCCTCCCGGGCTCAAGTTATTCTCCTGCTTCAGCCTCTTGGGTAGCTGGGACTACAGGTGCCCGCCACCGCACTCGGCTAATTTTTTGTATTTTTAGTGCAGACGGTGTTTCCCCATGTTGGCCAGGCTGATCTCGAGCTCCTGACCGCAGGTGATCCACCTGCCTTAGCCTCCCAAAGTGCTGGGATTACAAGCGTGAGCCACCATGTCGGGCTTTAAATATTAATTTCAATCAAATAAGAGCATATGCCTTGTTTATATGTTAGAAGTACTTAAGATAATGGATGTACTTCACTTATCTTCATCTCCAGTGCTGCCGTAGCTGCTTTTTGTTCAACTGCTGGGCCAGTAATTGACAGAATTTTATTCTGAGAAAGTACTGCCTCTCTAATGAGTGTCTATCTATGGGGGCTAAACATTGCTTCTTTCTGACAAATAAAAATAATCTTGATCCTGGGTCTTTAGATCTCATTCTTTCTAAATGTTAAAAGGGAGAAGAAGGCATCCATATCACATCTTGAGCCATCGTCATTTTCTTCTCAACCACTGTCTGAATTTATCTTCATTATTGAGGCAGCTAATTTCCATAATCCTCATTTAGGAGACACTTCTTTCCCCACACCTTCCTCTACCACTGCCCCTCCCCCCACTACCCCCAAGGTTTCCCTTTCCGTTTTGTTATTTAGGGCACTCATTCTCATAGATTCTCTATGTCAGAACTAAGAGTTTTAGTGTAAGCCTAACCAATGGCTTGTAAATTTGGTTTTTAAGTGCGCTTTGAATCTTCTTCCGTGATCACAGTCATGTAGAGTAGAAAAGAATCTAAGATAATAGCCGGTTCACCTCCTTCAATTTACAGGTGAGAACAAATACATTGCTTAAACATTTCTAAGATAATTAGTGGGATTAAAAAAAAAACTAAAATATGTTTTTGGTTTTTTTTTAACATCTTTAAAAAAATTTTGTTTTAATAAAAAGTCTCCAGTGGGGTAGAACCTGTTTTCTTGATTCCTAACTCATTACTCTTTCATTTTACCACGTGTCTCTATCCAACCTAGTTAAAAAAAACTTAAAACAAATGGTGGTCTTGCCTGATGGACTATTAGGATGATCATGTTTTAGTACAACGTGGCTACTCAACATGGCCCTTCAGAAAAGTGTGTTGAGTGCCTACTCTGTGCTGGGAACATTTGGCTCAAAACATGGATTTGCATATTATTGCTTATGAAGTTCACCAATGTGATTTAACTTATTTAACATCCTGGGTTAAAAGCACCAGAAGTGTAGCAGAAGATTGATGTTCAGAATTTCTCATTTTTTATTCTGAGAAAGAACCTGGGTATTAAGAGTCCTATGCCTAACTGTAGCAGCAATTTACCGTGTTCTGACAACACAGTCATCCTGGGTCAGAGAAAAGAAAGAGTGGAGAAATTATTTACTGCTCAAGAAGATAGATGAGGCTAAGTTTGTAACTTGAAAACAATATGCTGGATTTAATTTCCTCCAATTTCACTGTCACTACAATTTTTTTCTTACAGGTTCCTGCAATTTATGGAGTGGACACAAGAATGCTGACTAAAATAATTCGGGATAAGGTATAATCATCATCTTTAGCCAAATCTATGTTTCTTCGTGTGTGTGTAGGTGGGTGGGTGTTTCCCTCAGTGCCTAAGGGATCCATTAACATGTGAAGGAGTGAATCTGGCCAGCTTCTGCTATCTGGGTCTCTGTTATTTTGCTTTACTCTTTTCACTGTAATTTTAAAGGTTGAATACTTGATTGGTATGTTTTTAACTGAATGAACTTGAGATTAATTCAGATGGCAGAATTGGCAGGTTGAACAAAATATAGTCAAGTCTAATGATTCAGGAAAACTTTCAAGACCACACTTGTCTTTCATGGATACGTTAGGTTAAAATGAGCCCTCCTTTTATCATAGGCAGTTAGGTTTTCAAAATTGGCTGAATAGATTGGCACAGACAAAATAATATTGACTCATATTTGTTTATCAGTGATGGTGGTTCATATGAAAAATGTGTATTATGGTTTTTACTACTATTAATCTTAGTTTGAAAAGTAAGATTGTATTTCTTATAGCATATTTTAAGAAAACGGGAAGAAGAACTGAAAAACAAATTTCAAAATTAGGGATCCATAAATATAGGCAAGGGATTATGTGACTTGGAGTCTAGAAGTAACAAGGGGCCACCATGAAATTTAGTAATCTACTATGTAAGTGAAAGGCGGTTTTAGGTAGTTTCCCCATACTTAGAGGCAGCACTCTGAATTTAATAATAACACCAAAATAATCATCATGCCTACATGACGCACAGGCACTTTTTACCCTCACTTATGCCCAAAAGTGACTTCTCCCCCAAGGAATACATTTAAAAGTGAAATAAAGGCTTCCTTCTACTTCCTTCAATGCAATAATTTCATCAGAGAAGGGAAAATCAATGAATTATTTGGAATTTTCACCCCTCAACAAAATCTTGATTACTACATGTAGCATGCCAATTTCCTAAGTAGGTAAAAGCAGACTTACTAACAAATAAGTAAATTTCAAGATATAGTTGAAAAAAGAAAACATTTTCATATTCAAGTTAGCAAGGGTAGTTTGTGAAAACTTTACAAAGGGTTGAACATTCTTTAAAGTTCAGGCTCTTAGGGACACTTGGACATGACATCTAAAGCAGTGAACATTTCCATTGTATATTCTAGAAATATATGACTTACGTTGCATTTCATCTTCTTTGTGAATTAATATTACTATCATAGTGAATGAATTCCCGTTCTTTTTATTTTTGTTTTTTGCAATTTTTAGATTTCTTATCATCTCAATATATTTATTTTTGTCCACCTCTCTCATGAAATGTCTTTAGGTCACATACACTGAAGATTGTAAGTCCACTAAATATCCCAATTTGCATCAACCTGGAACCTGGAGATCTGAATTCTGATGCCTTTTGACCCTGCTTACATCGGGCAATGGTGTCAGCCCTAGAAGAATTAATTGTATTTCCACGAGTATTTTCCAGAATGTGCAAATTACTTCATCTTTTCAGTTTGAGAAGATGAAGATCTTGTGCTGATGGTTATGAGTAGTTATAAAGATACCTAAATCTTGGAGCAGCTGCTTGAAGTCCCTGCGAGTTTATCTTGTCAACACCTTCATTGTTGCTTCCTTTTAACTGTCTAATTTTTTTAATTTGGTAGGGTACCATGCTTGGGAAGATTGAATTTGAAGGTCAACCTGTGGATTTTGTGGATCCAAATAAGCAGAATTTGATTGCTGAGGTTTCAACCAAGGTGAGGGGTTTTTCTTTATATTTTGTCATTTTATTTTATTCCCTTTAGACTTTTCTTGAAATATCGAAATCTTTACTTAGAGTTCATCTTCCAGAAGGGCCAGTGTTGAGGGAAAAAGTGGTCTCATAGCAGCTAAAATACACATTACAAAATCAGTGCATTTAAAGCTTTTAAGTTTTTGTTACAGGCTTACATGGGAAGCTTCATGCCCTGCTTTAGAGGCTGTTTACTATTATTTTCGTGTTCCCCCCACCTTTTCTAATTCTTCAGCTTAGAATTTTAGCAATGTCAAATAAAGGGAGCACTGAATTGCCAAAGACAGGTACAGTGTTGATGAGGAGTCAGAGCTAATAACGTGCCAGAGAGCCAAGAGAACTTTACAGAAATCAGGCACGGTAATCAGAGTCTGGGGGCATTTTGTGCAGGGAAAATATTTATTCATATGCTAAAGATTCATTGTGTTATAGCTTTGTTTCAAAATTAATGTTCATAATGATGACTGAGTCACCCTAAGGTGAAATATCTTTAGCATATATTTATAAAAAGGTATAGAATACATTTTAGGAAGAAATCCATTGGTTTTGATTGAATATCTATTAACGTAGGTATGAGTGAGTTTCTTGAGCTATAGTCTCTGTCCTTGGGGAGCATAAAGCTTTGTGGAACAAGCAAGCAAGTAAATCACCATGTGCAGAATCCTGTGATAAATGCTGTCCTTGGACTGTGCATAGCATGCTGCAAGGGCATGCATGGGGCAGCGTTGAAATGGGATAGGTGCATCAGGAAGGCTCTGTAGAAGAGTTAGCCTTGTTCTGAGATACAAAGAGCAGGTAGTAACAGTTAGGTAGATGAAGAACCAGGAGAACTTTGTTTCAGGCAGAAGGAATGGCTTGTCAAGAGGCATAGAGGTACAGAACGTGGTATGTTTGAAGAGTTATGCACAGTTTGGTATGGCTGAACCAAGGGGTTCACACCTATTGGTTTACACACTTGGGCAAGGATGAGTGGAGATGGACTGACTGAAGCTAGGTCTAGAAGATTTCATATCATCAATGAATCAGCACTTCCAGAAACTATTGCAAACTCATTTGGTGTCATTTTGGAGCAAAGTAAAACTGAATAAAAGAGCAAGCAACTAGAAGGTTATTGTAACTTATCAGAACAAAACTCATCAGAGCCTGTACCAAGGAGTAATAGCAAGAATGGATACAGCAACCTAGGTGGCAGATAGGAATGGGAGAAGGAGGAATGTGGCCAGGTAAAAATCACCCTATTTTCTCAGATAAGGATGTTAACTAGTTTGGTTGAGCATAGTGATTATGTCATTCAATATCTGAGGTGTTTATGGGATAACGATATGGAATTTTTTTTAAAGAAAACTTTTTGGTGTGCTTTGAAACTTAAAGGAAGAATTGCTACATTCTGTTTTTACTACTTACAAGGGAGATAAGAAAGTCCTTTCCTAGGACTATGTATTTGGTTACCACTGGGTTTTACTTGTAGAGAATTTACCTGTGGAAATCTATGGGGCATTATTGTTATTGGCTGGTTCTACTTTGGGGTTTATTAATACTATAGCAGAGATGGCTACAAACTTTTCTTCCATCACCAGTGTGGCAATGGAGACTCTCAGAGAAACTCTACTTTATCCAAGTAGAAAGTGAGTGTTATTTTGACAAAGGAGATTGAAATTCTTCGAAAGGAAGGAGTAGAAAAAGTACATGTGGATGCAAGATTTGATTTTAAATAGATGTATTTGCCACATTTTATTCCTAGATATAACATATACTTTTTTTGCCTATAATATTTTATAATTATCGTGGTCCATTCAAAGTGGCACCTCTGGTCTTCGAGGAAAATAATAATAACCAAGCTTTTTTGAACACTGTTAATTCTCATAAAAACTCCATGTCATAGATGAAGAAACCGAGGCTTAGCAAGTAAGTCTATTTAAAACAAAGTATAACTTGCCCAAGTTTAGCGTCAATTTGACTCAAGTGGCTCCAGAATCTCTGTAGCTAACCTCATGCTTTCTTTCTTTCCGTTACGATGGGGGTTTGACAGAAAAGCTTTAAAAAGCTCAGTTTCTAGATTTCTATTGCATGAATTCAGGAAACCTCTTCAAGACTCCCTGTGAACCTATTTTCTTTCTTTCTAATTTTTTTTCTCTTGTGATGGAGTTTTGTTCTTTGTTCCCCAGGCTGGAGTGCAGTGACACAATCTTGGTTCACTGCAACCTCCACCTCCTGGGTTCAAGTGGTTCTCCTGTCTCAGCCTCCTGAGTAGCTGGGATTACAGGTGCCTGCCACCATGCCTGGCTAGTTTTTGTATTTTAGGTAGAAATGGGGTTTCACCATGTTGGCCAGGGTGCTCTCGAACTCCTGACCTCAGGTGATCTGCCCACCTAAGCCTCCCAAAGTGCTGGGATTACAGGCTGAGCCACTGCGCCTGGCCTGTGAACCTATTTTCTACTTGGTCTGCATCTTACAATTTCTGAATATGTTTGCTTCTTTACCTAGGAACCTTCTCCTGTGCTTTCTCCTTCTCATTCTTGCCTGAAGGAGTCAATTTCAAGGGTCAGCTCATTGTTCCTTTGTGAAGCTTCCCTGACTCATCTCACTTTTGGATTCCATGTCATTTAATAAATATCTCCAGTATAACAAGGATCAAATTGTATAAACTCTTTGGAAGGATTGTTTCTCACCCCTGTCTGTTGTTGGCTCTTTGAGAGGAGAGGTCATGGTTTACTTACCCGAATTCCCAGCACTGCCCATGGTATCTTTCACATAATACATGGTCAACAAATAATAGATGAATAAAGGAATATTCAAAACCAGTAAATGGTAGTTAGAGTTGGTGGTAAAGAAATTGCACATTCTTATTTTCCCTTCAAATCCTTTAATCAGTTTTTCGTATGGTTCTATTACCTCCATTATTAATATAATAAAATTATCATTATTACTAATAAGTCTTATTAATAAAAAAAGCAAGATCTATTGAGTACTTATTATCTGCTAGATTTCTTCTAAATGCTTTACACTGATTAACTTATTCAATCTTCAGGGTAATTATATGAGATAGGTATTAGTAAGGAATTCATTTACGGATGAAGAAACTGGGATGTAGAGAGATTCTATACCTTCCTCAGTGTGAGTGACCATAGGATTTATACCTAGGAAGGCTCTGTCTAGTGTCTCCCTCTCAGGAAACATCATCTCACACTGCCTTTCAACATACTGGAATAAAAGTTACACTGCTAACAGTTATACTATTAGTAACCATAGTGACACTACTATGTAATAATATCCAAATAAGTTTACATTGTTGCACTCCTTCTACCTTTTAAATTTGCAAAGTAAGGATTCAAGGATTTTTAATCAGAAATGGCACAATATGTGAATATACTGGAAATGGACTCTCCTTGTATGAATATCATACCCCCTCCTGCGACAAAACCTTGTCATTGAGAGTCTTTAGAAAGGATGATCCCATGCCCTTCCTGATACCCATTTATCTGGGAAATGTATCATGCTGTGACACAGCCCCAATCAGAAGGAGTATAGAGAACATTTCATGAGGAAGAGTTCTAGCATGAGAATTTTTAAAGGCTTTTTAAAAATTGTTATTAAAAGAGTAAAATAGTCGGATTAGTAACATGTAAGATTCAGAGAAAACACACATTGATATTATCTGGTATTCTGGCTCCTTGTCAGAGACAAGGATTTTGGGTTCCTAGGAATTAGTACTGAGTCATGATGTTCATGTCGGGCAGGGATGTGCATTCAAAACATGCTGAAGCCTAAGAAGTATGTGTTGTTAAAGAAAACTAATTTTAAATTAGATATGTAATTATTTATATAAATGGAATTTGATCATGGTGTATGCAATATTCATTTCTGATTTTTAATTTTAAAATTGGTCCCATTCATACGACTTCCCTTCGTTTTTACATATATCCCTGTGAAATGATTTAGTTTGAAACAGCATGATAGGGGATGATGATAGATGATAGAACATAAGACTTGAGAACTGTCTTGGTGATGTAGTCTATAATTTCCTAAAGTGGAAAACAGTGGTGTGGAGCAATTCATCTTAAAAAATTCTGTGGTCAAGCAAGGTTTCAAAATGCTGTATAATATATTCTTCTCTGGCAAGTCCAAACACAAATCCATATATGCAAGTATCCATGAAGTCTTGGGTAGCTTCTATTATTCTTATGGACTGTATTTAATGTGTTTGTGTAGAGACCAGCAAGAATGAGCATATCTGTGTTTTTATCTATATCAAATCAAGGGAGATGCTGCAATGGTGAAAGCTGGCTCTGTTGTTTCTTAATGCCTGTGCAATTAAATAATGCTACTATAGCTATGATAAAATGTGTATTTGTGTCAGGAGATTACATATATTTTGTGACTTTTGTTTAGCTACATGCCTTGAAAATGTTAATAACTTCACGAAGTCTTGTAATTACAATTTTCTGTAGCCATAAGTAGTTGGTAATATTGCTTTATTTTATAGCAGAAGCCTAAGGTTAAGAATGAACCTAAACCTTTTCAAATTATCTGATGAGAAAGATTACCTGTGGCATTCAATTCAGCATAACTCCCCCAGATCATGAAAGGATGGGGATATGTTTTTTTCCTTCAAAATAGTCAGTGGAAGAAAAAAAACCAGATATACTTTATATATTTTTTTTCCTCAACTACGTCTAAGGATTATGATTTCACATTCTGTATAGACAGTGGAGAGGAAGATATTTTAGTCAAAGTGTTCTTTCAAATATTCAGATTGTACCTTTCATCTGAAAATTTTCACAAATGGTGAAATCGTCCTAAATTCATAGCGTGCTAGCCAACGCTAAAAGCAGGAACCAGTGGGTATGTGCCCAGCCTTCTAGGCTTTCTGTGTATTTCTATTATTTCTCATTTTATGACTTTGGGGAACTGCTTCTTGGGTTACTGCCTGTGAAAATAGATCTGCCTCCCAGCAGTGCTTCAGGCATAGATAATGATTATGATATGCTCTGGGATCTTTTTATGAAATCTACCATTTAAATGCAAACAATTGCATGGGAACCTAAAGGGACTGGTGGTCTATACCTGCTTAGCAATGCCCGTGACTCTCATACTGACTTTATTCATTAGGCCCCACTGCAGAAGCCTAATGTACAGTAATTCATCTTTACCCCATTCAGTCTTTAATGCAAGTTAAGGATCAAGCGGTATTTAAAGCACAATGTGTCTGTTGCCACATCTATCCAGTGCTGAATCAGGCAATAATACTTAAGAATTTCCTTGCTACTAGTTGTTAATGAGGCAAAACATGGGAAAGATGGTTAACTATGGACACAGCCAGTTTCTTAGAGATCATTGTTATTACTGTAATCAACAGTTTATCTAAAACAGTAAAGTCCTTTTTCTTATAAAGAAGATACAGTCTGTGGCACTTGCTGTGTCTTTCCTACAAATTGTTTGTTAACTATCAGTCACTCCCTAGCAGTCAAACAATCAATCTGTTACCAATCTAAGTGCAAAGCATCCTCAGATGTATTTGTGGTTTTGCTCTGTTGCCCACAGCTGGGATTTCCCTCTCATTCTCTGGTTTTTAAAATGGCAGGATGTCAAGGTGTATGGCAAAGGAAACCCCACAAAAGTGGTAGCTGTAGACTGTGGAATTAAAAACAATGTAATCCGCCTACTAGTAAAGGTAAGTAATTTGTTCATCTCAAAGGTGAGAGTTTGTAGTATTGATCGTTAGTGTTCAGCCATTTTCCTCTGTCACAGAGAAACTTAAGCATTCTTTCAGAATGTCAGGGATCTACATTCTTCTTGTTACTTTTGATTTATAAAATAACACATTTATCCCTGTTCAAATTACAGATATAGACTGCTATGTTTTTTCTTTTTTTAAAAAAATAAAAACCTCGAAGGCCACTAAAACATGGAAGAAAATGATGGCTGTTCTTGTCACTTATTGACCGACCTTCTGAGATGCATCATGTTCCCTGTCTTTGGGGTACAGAGATGACCAAAAAGATCCAGTCTGTCTGATAGCTTCTCCTTTGGCCTACATTTATTATGCACCATATGTTTGTAGGAATCATGCCCTGACACAGTACGAACCTTCACAGTACGAACTTCCACAACTATTAGAAAACCAGTTAAAATTAAAACTTAAAAATTCTCAAAAACTTAACCATTGTAATAATATTTCTTAAATATAGTTTTGTTAGGACTTTTCCTCCTCACTCCTCTCTGTCTTCTGTCTACACATCTCCCCTACACACACACACACACACACACACACACACAATTTGCATAACACCAAATTAGCATGTGTTAGGGAGATTCTTCATTGTACCTCCTTATTAGAGAATAACAGCAATATTCAAATCATGATTTCAAATTCTTGTGAAGTTTATTAACAAAAATTTGCTGGGATAGCCTGCATGGTAGCAGATGTTGTGGATGGCCTGTCTATATCTCACTCTCTATTTACCATTTTAATTCATGTTCCCCATCTTCCAACTGCAAATATCTGTATCTCTTTGCCTGATGGCTGGAGCCTACCAGCAGGCAGTAAATGCCGTAGAATTAATGATCTCTGGAGTAGCCTCCAACCAAAGCACAGAAAGAGTCAGTGGAACTATCCTAGATCCTTCATCCCTTGGATAGGCAATCTTTAGGGTAACTATTCCACACTGGCTCTCGGAGTTCCCCAGTGGGCTTAATCTTCTCTTATCCGTAGTGGTAACTGCTTGCTAATGCAGACTTTAATTGGGATGTTTCATGATGTCACTTCCTCTCTATCTGATTCCTCTCTATCCAAATAAGCCTTTGTTCTCTCAAATCCTTGTTTCAGGACATGCTTCATGGGAAACTCTCAAGGACACCTTCCTATGTACTTTTATATTAAAATAAATTTCTAATTTTTCATTACAATATAAATATTATAGATAATGAAAAAACTCTAGGAAAGAAGGCTGATTAAAATTTGATAAGACAAAAAGGCAAGACTGAAGAAGGTCCCTACGCAGACCAACTTAACATTTTCAGAAAATGGATTTATATTTTTTGCAACTGGTAGTGTGAAGGTAACCTACTCTGTCAGTCCAGCCATGGCATTTGTAGGCACTGAAACTTCTTCTGATTGCAGGAGAGTGCATTATCTGTTTTTTCAGGATCGAACCTTTAATGGTCTTTTTTTTCCCTCCACTTTATATTGACTGTTGGCTCCATTTACATCACATTAAATACAGTGAGCCACCCCATTTTTTTTTTTCAGACAGGGCCCCACTCTGTTGTCCAGCCTGGAGTGCAATGGTGCAAACTTGGCTTGCTGCAACCTCTGACTCCTGGGCTCAGGTGATCCTTTCACCTGTTTTCTGGGTAGCTGGGACCACAGGCACATGCCACCATACCTGGCTAATTTATGTTTTATCTGTTTTTGGTAGAGATGGGGTTTTGCCCTGTTTCCCAGGACAGTCTCGACCTCCTGGGCTCAAGCAGTTCCCCTGTCTTGAACTCCCCAATGTGCTAGGATCACAGGCATGAGCCACCAAGCCTGGCCCCAAAGAAAGTTTTGCTCAGCATTATTTATTTGAATTGTGTACAAATTTTTCCTTCCCTTTAAGGAATGGTTAGTCAAGAGAAAGTCTATCAAAATTATACTTTGGCAAAGAAACATGTTATTAAATTCATCATTCTTATGTCTCTTTTCCAGCGAGGAGCTGAAGTGCACTTAGTTCCCTGGAATCACGATTTCACCAAGATGGAGTATGATGGGATTTTGATTGCAGGAGGACCTGGGAATCCAGATCTTGCAGAACCACTAATTCAGAATGTCAGAAAGGTGCAGTGAACCTGGAATTAGTGTGTATCTGTGTGGGAAGTGGGGGCTTCCACTCTGTACCCTGAAAGGACATGATACATTTTATTTATATTCAGGGATTTTTCAATACTTCTATTTGTGACTTCTGAGGCACTCTTAGTAGAGATATTCTATGGGGGAATCAATGAGGAGAGAATATCAGAGAAAACAGGGTTTTTCCTCAGACAAGGTAACTTTGGGATTGTGCCCTTGAGTTAAAAGAACTGGAGTCCAATGGCCAAGTGTATTTTGCCTTACAGTTGTAAACTGACAACTCATGGTTCCTCATCATGACCTTGGGACCCATAAGACCTGCAGATCTCTAAAGAGATATTGAATTAGTTTAGTCTGAATATAAAGTACATCTTACTGAATTCTAATGCTACAAGTTTGTCAGTGATGTCCTTATTTATATTCTCTTTTAAAATTCAGTTACTATTCTCTTTACCTTCTTAAGAAAAAAGGGTACCTCATTTTTATTCACTCAGAAGCAACATTTTTGGAACTGTTCTATTTGGTTAATAAAATTTCTCCCCAATTTAGATTATTGAGAGTGATCGCAAGGAGCCATTGTTTGGAATCAGTACAGGAAACTTAATAACAGGATTGGCTGCTGGTGCCAAAACCTACAAGATGTCCATGGCCAACAGGTGAGGTGGTTTCACTTTTGCTTACAGTAAACCAGCTCTGACATACTAACTAAATACAAAGAACTCTGCGAACTTACCTGTCATTTATTTAGAGTAAATAAGTAACCATGCCTTATATGATTGACAGTTGTTTGACTACCTGATACCACTTTTACTGCATTTTTGGAAGGCTGCCTTCTCTAACAATAACCTTGTTATAATTTAAAGTTATTTTCCTTCCCTTGGCATAAGTTGAGGTTATAATACTCAATCAAATGATATTCCAAGGGAAATTGTTCTGATTTTAAGCTTGATTTCAGAACATTGTAACATTTTAAGAAGGTAGTATGACTTAAGAGCCCAGAAATCTTTAGATCCTCTCAGTTTTTCCTCTTTGCCTCAAACGATATTAATTTATTAAACATCAGGCTTTCCCCTATGGCCCACCCCTTACGTAAAGTGTATTTCAGGTGTGAGCAGTCATCTTTTTATTGTCTCCCAATAACTCTCTTCTGGCTTTAAAATTATTGTAGTTCTCTTAAAATAAGTCACTTATATTTGTCTGTTTCTGTTAAGCTGGCAAGCAATCCTTTTTGTTATGAGTGCAATGCCCCCTTTTCTAAAACCGATTATAGAATTTAATAGACCTGTGTGTATTTAACACACAAGAAAGCTTCCTGAATTGATTTTTGTTGGGAAAATTATTGGGATTAACAATCTGTGACTTTTCTTACAGAGTGATTTTCAGTAAGCAATTGAAATTTTGAATTTTAATAGGCTTTTCTTGTTCACCACTTTATAAGGAATACATTTATATTATTCTCTTCACATTTCCTTTTCCCTATTCTTTTTCTTCTTTTCTCTCCAGAGGGCAGAATCAGCCTGTTTTGAATGTCACAAACAGACAAGCTTTCATTACTGCTCAGAATCATGGCTATGCTTTGGACAACACCCTCCCTGCTGGCTGGAAACCACTTTTTGTGAATGTCAATGATCAAACAAATGAGGTAAATGCTGTCAGTAAACCTTTTCAGCTGGTGATGAAAAATGCAAGGCTTTAAGAAAAACAATACATAAGCATTGTATATATTTATGAGATACATGTGATATTTTGATACATGCATAAGTAGTGATCAAATCAGACTATTTAGGATAACCATCACCTCAAACATTTTTATTTCTTTGTATTGAGAACATTCCAAATCTTCTAGCTGCTTTGAAATATGCAATAACTTATTTACCCAGAAAGTTCACCCAGAATTTTTAAATACATTGTGATGCAAATATCTTTCTCTTGTTTGTGATTTTTTGGGGGTTGGGGGTTGAAAAACAGTTATAGGTTTTGTTCCAGAGGCATCTGTGTTTTAAAAAGTCATTTCTCTTATTCTTATTCTCTCATCAGTTGACTCATTAAAATTCACTATTTCAGTCATTAATCAACAACTATCCACATTCAATGTTAGTGGGCTGTTGGTCCAGATCTGTTTGAGAGCAGTCTAGGTGGGTCTCTGGGACTTACTTGGCACTGGTGGAGTCTTTGAGAAGAACTTTGGAAAAGTAATTTAGGGTTTGGGGCCCAGAGGGGTCTCAAAGGCTATAGACCAAATTTGTTATTTATTTATTTTAAAAGAAAACACATTTGGTTGAGTCTTCATTGACCCATTTTCTATACCTATCAAAATGGTCAGATATGTAAGTACTTAAGATATAGGGCCATGCTATTTAATAGTACAGTTGGTTTAAAAAAAATTTTGAAGCCTCTAACTCAGTTTTTTAATTTGAGCTATATTACTTGGCGTACATCGTTACAGAAGGAATTTCTTCTCATTTCTTATTCCTTTAGGGGATTATGCATGAGAGCAAACCCTTCTTTGCTGTGCAGTTCCACCCAGAGGTCACCCCAGGGCCAACAGACACTGAGGTATGTCAGAAAGATGAGGCCTATTATATATGTAAAAAAAAAGCATGTGTTTGTGTGGAAACTCGAGAAACCAAAATAATCACCCCAGATGATCTTGAGCAGAACATTCTCAAAAAAAATTGCTTTGGTAACACACATTTTGTATTAAAATTTCCCCATGAATGTCACAGAGGAAATTTTTATCTTTTTAAAAATTTAAAATGGGAAAGCCCTTAAGAAACCCGAAGTGATGCTATTTATATTTAAACCCATTATCATTCTAATATATTTAGTTCTGAAATTTACAATTGTTGTACTATGCAAATGAATTCCCTCTTGCTCCCTCTCATTCTCCTGACTGAAATGAAATTTTAATCCTCCATCTGTGACTTCACAAAAAT
Source organism: Cebus imitator (assembly GCF_001604975.1). Lineage (NCBI taxonomy): Eukaryota > Metazoa > Chordata > Mammalia > Primates > Cebidae > Cebus > Cebus imitator. The sequence goes on from NW_016107506.1 coordinate 3,622,978, forward strand.
CCCTATGGCAACTGGTTGTGTAGCCACTAAAGAAGAATAAACAGCAGCAGGAGAAAAGAGGGGAAGGGGTGTGGGGAGGAGAGAGGGCATGCATGCACATACATAGATGATTCAGAGGCTTCAGAAATGAACCACAGGAATGCTTAGAGGAGTTTTGTTTTTAATCGACATATTTTTACGTTTTTTGTGTGAGCTCTTAGTTCATTGTTCAAGCACATCTTTCCAAATAAACACTTCTGGTGAACTCCAGAAAAATCTGAAGTCTATTGTGACTTCCCCACACTCAGGGGCCTCCTTCAGCATCAAATCTTCGTTGTCAGAACTCTCAGAAAAGACTTTTAAGTAAAATGAGGAAGATAATAAAAGCTTTCCTTCTGCACGCTCTGTTCTACTCTGTCATGTCCAATTTGCCTTTTTAGGTATTTGTACTTTGTTCTTGTTTTAATGTTAGAAAAGATTGGTTCTTAATAGCCAAAATCAGTATTATATTACCAACCCATGATGAAACTCATAAATCAAATTTAGTTAAGTGTATCATCTAACACATGCTAAGTAATTTTTTAATTTAAAATTTAAATTAGCATATATCAGTACTTTGGATTAGGAACATTGCAATTAAGATATGTAATAATATCCGCTATCGTGTAATTCTTTTTTGTCTTTCCAATAATTGCAAAATGAATATTCTTTGTTGTAATTTGTCATATCTAGTGAAGCAACAGAAGTAAATCCTCTGGCAAAGTTTAAGAATAATCTTCAGAAATTGTTTTTTAGAGCTGATAGAAATTTAAATTAGTATTTCTAATTTTCTATATAATAAGTGATATAGCTTCAATTGTTTTGTCCAACTAGAATTTGATTTAGAAGAAGCAGATGATATACAAGTTGCTAAAAATTTGGCATTCTCAGAAGGCATCTGGTATATTTATTGCTTCTTGGAAACTTCTTCTTTATAGGATTTGAACAGAAGTATTTATTTGATTAAATTCTTACAGTAATAGATGGTTATTGACAAGACAGCAAAAAATATGAAATGTTATGCTAAAAATTATTTGTTTTTTATCTGAAGTTCAAATTTAACTGGGCATCTTGTGTTTTATCTGGTGAACTTAAGAATTTTGAAGCTTCTAACTGGTTGGTTATATTTTTTCTAGTATCTGTTTGATTCCTTTTTCTCACTGATAAAGAAAGAAAAAGGTACCACCATTACATCAGTCCTACCAAAGCCAGCACTAGTTGCATCTCGAGTTGAGGTCAGTATGTGGGCTTGTTTTTGGTTTATGAATTTTGGATTGTCCTGATTATGTGATGATTTTTAGTAACTGAATGATGTAAGGCATAGTAGTGTTTAATAAAAGATGACTGGTATCATTGTAATAGGCTGTCATTTTATAATTAATTATTTGGTTCCTTCTTGATGATGTTTAGTGGAACTTTCATGTTTTGATTTAAAATAATGTCTTTTAAAGTTTACTGCTTACAAAGCATTTGTAATAACAACAAAGAATAGAGTTTATTTTAGAATTTATTTCCCATTATCCAAAAAGCCATAGCTCTATGTAAACATGAGATACAGTTCAGATTACAGAATTATTATAGGTAGTAGAATTCCTTTTGTTTCAACTAGAATAACTGTTATTCAACATCATGAACTGAATATTTTACCTCTAAAAAGCAAATAGGCAAGGATTAATATAGCATGACACTTAAATCCTTAATTTGAATATGTATGTTAGTGTGATAAGGTTTTTACCCATTTCCTTCATAAACTACACACACATACCATTATTATTTAAAATTTAGAAGGATGTATATTTGAAAAAATACCACACAGATATATTTACATATATGTATATATTTTTGGATATTTATATGTTTAAATAAAATGTAAATTCCTTCTAAAAACTTTTTACTTAAGTGAAAACCTTAATAAACTTTGGAAATCACATTGAAATTAGAGATGTTTTAAGTTGTTAGTCTTTTTTTCTATATATTACATGTTTTATAACATTAGACCTTAAATGACCACATAAACTCAGATGATGTAGTTTGTCTTCTCCATTCTTGAAAACGTCTTTTATTTTCACCATTTTAGCAATAATAACAATGTCTTTTTATTATTGCTTATAGGTTTCCAAAGTCCTTATCCTAGGATCAGGAGGTCTGTCCATTGGTCAGGCAGGTGAATTTGATTACTCAGGATCTCAAGCTGTAAAAGCCATGAAGGTGAGAGAATATGATCTTTACTAGAATTAATATGCTTCCTTTAATGAATCTAATTAGTATTTCATAATTTAGATTTATGACACTACCTCTTTTCAAAGTTGCTATAATTATTTCCTTAACTGTGCCTTTATACGTCTTGTATTAAGGAAGTTTGATCACGAGCAAGAATTTCACCTTTCTCAAATGCGCACATTTGTAAATGAAGGAGGGTAATCTCCAGAATTATTTAGGTTATTGCCTACTTATTGTGAAAATACGTAAAGCCCCATTTATTGATGCTGTTTATTTCTTTTGAGGCAGTGAGCTTTTCAAATATACTTGTCTTTTATGTGAAAGATAAATTTTGGTCATCTTTGGTGCTTTAAAGTACTTCAAATGTTCTACAGGATGCTTCAGGCATCTTTATGGTTAAAATGGGAAACTCCAGTTGGAAGAGCAAGGGCAACAGTACATTTCATTCAGGTTTTAGAAATTATTATCTATCGCTAGGGGACCCAGTTCTCCCATCAGTGCCTGGGAAATGGGATGATATGGCAAAATTTTCAAGTATAAAAGATTTGATACACAGGTGTGGAAGGATATCCTCCCTGTCTATTTAAACACTCTGGAGATCTCCCAACCCCTATTGTAGTAAAATAAAACTTTAGAAAAATTCCATTGTATATTTAAGGTATTTCTCTTGAGGAATTCAGTTGGTACCCCTCATTGAGCTAATCAGGCCATTCAGAGACAATGTGAACCCTTGTTGACATTGCTTCAGCCTTTGCAGTGTAATGCCATTCGCCAGAGACCAGGCTAGTAGAGGGTGGCAGAGTATGGCAGCAGAAGGCTGGGACAGCAAATGTGGAAAAAAAAGTTGGCCAAAGATTTTCTTTTTTTTAATTTTTGTTAGTATTCTATAATCAAACATTTTCATCTGATGGGGTATGTTGAAGAGGTAGAACACATTCTCAATGACTTAGTCTTTTTCCCATTTTTTTTTAATACTCTCCACCATTCATGCATGTACATGCACACTCACACATTTTTTGGAATACACTTTCAAAATGATATTTTACTTCTTTGTATTATGATTTCTTATTAGATAATTGGAGGCTGTCCACTGGTTTTGATTGGTTAGAACACAATCCAAGTGTGTTCAGAGTTTAGAATACATTTATCTAGCATACAGTTTTTATTCTATTTGGGAGTTTTACAAAGAATTTGTATGTTTATAGTTTGCATTTTAATGTGTTTTACATCAATTGGGTAAAGTTACTCATTTTTAACTAAAGAACAGGAATTATTAGGTTATATTGTGATCATTTAGAAGGTTAATAACTAGACATGATATTTTAAACTAAAATATTATGATTGGTGCATATATTGTAACAAGAATTAGAAAAATAAAATGATGTAAAATTGAGATGGATTGAAATTGTAAGTTTTAAAATAAATGAACACTCATCATGTGTATGTATAGGATCTTTTCCTGTCTAATTTGACTTATGAAATATTGCTATGTTCATTGTATAGCACATTCAGAAAAATACTCAAGTATACTAAAGTTTGTTGGTACTTTTTTTTAGTAGTGAGGTTTTCTATAACTTCTGTTGCTGATATGTTCTCAGTTTGGATTCAATTATTAAAATTTACCCCATATTATAAAGGAATTTGCTTATCTGTTTGTATCTTCCTGACATTTTATTAATAATATTATTTTTAAAATCTTAAAAGATGACTCATATTGAGGAAAGAGCAAAGGATTTGAATCATAACACGTGAATTAGAGTCCTAATATCACCACTTCTTAGCTATATGACCTTTAGCAAGCCATTTAACCTTACTGAATCTCATTTTCTTCATCCAAATGGTTGAAATCTCTTTCATAGTCTTGGTATAAAAATCAAATAAATAACTAAAAAAGTATATTACAAGTATTAAGTCACTATTTCAATTTAAAGCAGCATAAAATATATTTAATGTTTTATTCATATCCTCCCCAAAGATATGTAGGGTTTTCAAGAATAATTTCTATGCTTTTAACTGAATATTTTCTTGACTTTTTAGTGGAATTTAAAATTGACATGCTAATGTATGAAATAATAGGAACCATCTGGCCATATTTTATAATAATTATTTTGCTAAGTGTCACCCTCATCCTGGTTTTTAAAACAATTATCCCTAGTAGCCTACATAAAGAATTATTTTGAAAGTCTATCCTGATGTAAGGAATGAGATAGAGCTATGAATACCTTCATAAGTATATTTACATATACACACACCCATGCACATACATAGTTTTATTTCTTTTGCCATATTTTTTTTTTTTAAATACAGTATGTACAAACAGTTGTATAATGGCCTTTGTTAAAGCACTGCAGCAAGCATGAAAATCTAGAAAAAAGTGAAAACCAGTAGAAGGCTCTCAGTGCTTCCAGCAAGAAGGGAGCACATTATTCTGCATTTTAAATGTACAAGTCAATGTTGTTCTCAGACAAATAAATAGAAGGGGGAGCAGCTTTTTTTTTTTTTAACTTTTATTTTAGGTTTGGAGGTTAACACGTAAAGGAGAAATAAGATCCTTTTTGGATAACAAAATGTTGAAGGAATTCATTACCACCAGACTTACCTTACAAAAGATGTTGAAAGGAACATTAAGTATAGAAAGAAAAGACTGCTACCAGCTAATACAAAAATACACTTGGACATGCACACCAATGTCACTGTAAAGCAACTACACAAACAAACCAACATAATAATCAGCTAATAGCACAATGACAGGATAAAATTCACCTATCAATACTAACCTTGAATATAAACAGGCTAAATGCCCCCACTTAAAAGGAATGGAGCGGCAATCTGGATAAAAAAGCAAAACCCAATGGCATGCTGTTTTCAAGAGATCCATCTCACATGTAATGACACCTATACATTCAAAATAAAAGGATAGAGGAAAATATACCAAGCAAATGGAAAATAGAAAAAAAAAAAACCAAGGGTTACAATCTTAATTTCAGAAAAGAACAGATTTCAAATGAACAAAGATTAAAAAAAGACAAATAAGGGCATTACATAATGATAATGGGGTCAATTCAAGAAGATCTAACTATCCTAAATATATATGCACCCAACACAGGAGCACCCAGATTCATAAAGCAAGCTGTTAGAGACCTACAAAGAGAGACAGAGTCCCACACAGTAATAGTGGGAGACTTTAACACTCCACTGACAGTATTAGACAAATCATTGAGGCAAGAAGTTAACAAAGATATTCAGGACTTAAACTTGACATTGGACCAAATGGATCTAATAAACCTTTTAAGAACTCTCCACCCTAAAACAAAAGAATATATGTTCTACTCATTGCCACATGATACATACTCTAAAATTGACCACATAATTGTAAGCAGCTTTCATATTGCCTCTAGTTCCAGTTTATATTTACTAATTTAAAACGTTTGGAATATGTATGTGATTCTTTTAAGGTTGACTGAACTACGGAGTTCAGTAAGATTTGTGGATCTCTAGACAAATTGTATAGAAATGGTCTCCATCTTTACCTTCAGTGCCAAAGATCACCTCATGGTGATCTTCATGAGGCAGCCAATTCTTCTGGATAATTTCATTTTCAAGAATTTCTTCCTTTCTTTGACCAAATGCTTGTCTTCCTTTAACTTCCATTCACTAATGCTATTATAGATCTCTACAGCCCACAGATAACCTAAAAGCTTAGTTACCCCATGTCTCTCTATTTAAGTGTGGCCATTCTCTTCTTTAGACCATATATTCATGTATTGGATTCTTTTGTTTCTTTCAGGAGGAAAATGTCAAAACTGTTCTGATGAACCCAAACATTGCATCAGTCCAGACCAATGAGGTGGGCTTAAAGCAAGCCGATACTGTCTACTTTCTTCCCATCACCCCTCAGTTTGTCACAGAGGTCATCAAGGCAGAACGGCCAGATGGGTTAATTCTGGGCATGGGTGGCCAGACAGCTCTGAACTGTGGTAAGCTGTTAGAAGTTTAATTGCAGAGTTTTGCCATATGTGCTTCTGTGTAATATATTTTATTTGAACTCATCTAACAACTGTGCTTAGTGTGTTCATAAAAGGTTTCTTCTAATGTGTGAGAAAGCAGTTAGCAAACAGCAACTTAAGATAGTCATATGATGAATATAACTAGTTAATTTCACAAAATAGCTGAGAGACAAAGAAACTTTTCCCTTGAATGCTCTGAAGTGGCCAGTAGGTTTCTTGAATTTCTCTACTCTATCCCAGGATATTGCTTTTCTCTGTTGCTATTGAGGTCTTCAGAACTATTATGAATGAAAAAAGAGAATTAACATTGGTTAAGTGCTCTTACGTATCAGCCCTGTAGCAGTTGCATCTTAAACATATTTTCATAATAACATAGATCAATCTTTCTACCATTCCTTCATTCATCTGCTGAGTATACTGCTTTGTTCTCTTTAAAATTCTTCAAATCTTTGGAACTAGATTACAAATAAGAATCTTTTTAGCTAGTGTGGATAAACAATTGCTGATATAATTTGTATGTTAAAAAAAAAGAGGCAAAATTAGATGTCAAGGTAGTGTAACGCAAACCATTTTGATGATAATTTTTTAACAGAAGTAGGTACTCATATATTTGGGATTTTTAAAATTATAGAATCTCATTATAGAAATGGACTTTAGAAGGAAAGAGAATATATTAAAATCTTAAGGCTCAGTATAATACTATGACTTTTATTAATAAAGATAAAAATGGTATTCGGAAGATGATAATATAAGTAATAGTAGCATCAGTGACATATTTTGTCAGACTATCTTCAGAATTTTTATTTGAATTTTTTTCCCTAAGTACAATTCTAGTATAGACAGTGGTACCTTCTTGGATTTTAAGACTAAAAAAAAAAAAAAAAAAAATGTGTTCAGTTGCCTGTTAAAGAAGACACAAAAGTTTGACATGTTAAAAACTAATCATGTTTGGTTCTTCTTCAGGAGTGGAACTATTCAAGAGAGGTGTGCTCAAGGAATATGGTGTGAAAGTCCTGGGAACTTCAGTTGAATCCATTATGGCCACAGAAGACAGGCAGCTGTTTTCAGACAAACTAAATGAGATTAATGAAAAGATTGCTCCAAGTTTCGCAGTGGAATCGGTAAGGATTCTATGCTTTGGAGAAACAAGGGCATTATTTGTCTTCGGTTGTAAGGAGAATGATTTTTCATGCCTAATAATCATCGTTAAGATTATTACACCTACATGCATTTTTATCTGGAAATGTGTTAATAGTTCAGAAATACTGTATATTAATTATAGCACTCAATGCCGAAATGATATGTATTAATATTTTACTTTATGAAAAGAGAAACATTAAGTCTAGAGATGAAGTGGTTTATCAAAGCTTGAAGTACCAATGAGTCTCAGATCTGAATTGAAGCTAAGAACCATACCAACTTGCAAAACCGAAGCAATTTTTACCTTCTTTCTAGGATCAGTCACACATTTTGCATGTTTGAATGCCCTGCAAATGAGATTGACTTTAATTTTTTTTGGAATAAAATAAGCATTTTAGAATAAAATGGATCCAGTCAGTAAAATTAATGACTGGAAAACCTGTGGTTTAGATATTTAAGGAAGATAGATTTGCTTTTCTGTTATTTATTTCCATTGCCTCTTATGTCTATCAGTAAGCTGTTACCAGTTACCAGGAAAAAGAATCAACTCACTTAATATCATTTTTGCCCCGACTTTATCTTTGACTTCAGGCTTATAGTGGGTGAAGTGGGGGTGCTAGGGGCAGTGGTAAATGCAACTTCTCCACAGTAGAAACAGGCACACCCTTAGGAATAAGGCAGGTGCTTCTGGGACAACTAAAAATGGGTTATGTATGTTTCAGAAAACAATGCTACCAAGTATACTTCACGTTACAAACTTGTCAATCAGAAATAATCCCAGGATAGGTCTGCTGCACAGTTTGGGATGCTCCTGCCATACATGTACTCTTTCATTGCCAGATTTAATTATGTCCTTGCTTCCTCAGGGTAAGAAACAGGCATATGGGAAAGGTGTAATTACATTCCCATTGGTAGTGTAGTAAAATTCCATGACAGAAAAATATAGCCACCATACGTTGTATTCTGTAAGATAAAAAAAATTCCAAGCTTCTGGGACTATTCTCAGACTGAACTTGAAAAATGAAAAATCTCTTAATATGCAGTGTTCCTAATGGCTCATTGTGGTAACATCAAGCTAGCTTCAGCAGCAGAGAACCTGGTTTCATTAAGAAATTATAAAGACACACGCACACGTATGTTCACTGTGGCACTGTTTACAGTAGCAAAGACCTGGAACCAACCCAAATGCCCATTGATGATAGATTGGACAAGGAAAATGTGGCACATACACACCATAGAATACTGTGCAGCCATAAAAAATGAGTTTGTGTCCTTTGTAGGGACATAGATGAATCTGGAAACAATCATTCTCAGCAAACTAACACAAGAACGGAAAATCAAACACTGTATGTTCTCACTCATAGGCGGGTGTTAAACAATGAGAACACATGGGCACAGGCAGGGGAGCATCACACACTGGGGTCTGTTGGTGGGGGCTAGGGGAGGGATAGCAGAGGGTGGGATGGTTGGGGAGGGATAACATGGGGAGAAATGTCAGATATAGGTGAAGGGGGGATAGAGGCAGCAAACCACATTGCCATGTATGTACCTATGCAACAATCCTGTGTGATCTGCACATGTACCCCAGAACCTAAAGTGCAATAAAAAAAAAAGAAATAGACTTTTAAATTGCATGTAAAAATTCAATAATTCAATTTGGCTCCCATTCTCAAATGAATGATGATTATTTCTGCTTTGGCCATGGTTCTATTTCTATAGGAAAAGATAAAATTTACCACAAAAGTATGTTTCTTAAAAGCCTTCACTGTATGTAAAGCATCTGCCCTAGAATTTAATTAACATTTGAATAACAACACTTGCTTTTCAGAATGAGACTAGGGAATAGTAGGACATTTCCATATTCACTCTCCCCAAATAAGTTGGTTTACTTGATTGCCAGATTCTCTTGTGTGGTCTATTCTGCTAGTGTGCTCAGCTTTTAAAATTTAGGGTCCTTGTTCTTGTTGACAGATGGAAGACGCGCTGAAGGCAGCAGACACCATTGGCTACCCAGTAATGATCCGTTCTGCCTATGCACTGGGAGGATTAGGCTCAGGCATCTGTCCCAATAGAGAGACTTTGATGGACCTCAGCACAAAGGTATGTATTTTTTTAGACAATATTCTTACCTACCAAAAAAACTGACTTGACATACCTTTTCAAATATAAAATGTTATACAGAAGAGAAATTACATTTTATTTATTAAATCATAATCATGTTATCCAAAAGTGTCTTCCAAAAGATGACACTTTTGAGAGGGTAGTGCAGTGAAACAGTTCATGCCAGGATGCAATGATAAGTCACATGGTTCAAGGTAAACCAGTGGACACTTTACCTCAATTTCCACCATTAAAGTACAATCTGTTGACTTCAGTGAGATGAACTTAATTCAACTCCATCTTCCTTTGTTTCACGATCTACTCTCAGATATTGGAAAATTCTAAAATATGTTTTAGTGGTTAAGGAAAAATAGGACATAATGTCCTATTTTTATTTATTTTTTTCTGAAATAATATGGCTGGCATGGATGACATCCAGAAAGTGAAAGAAAGCACATTGAGTAGTTTGGCTTTATTCAAAATTAAGGTGTTTAAAATATACATAGTATAAACCTCTCAGTATAGTAAATGACTCAACTCCTCCAACTGCCATATACTCATAAAAACAAGAGAGATTTGAGTGTTTATAATTTATGTTCTATCAATATCACTTTAACATAGTAGTAACTACTTCTTTTCTTATTAGAAGAAAACTCTTGAGAAAAGTAAGATATGCTACAAAAACTGAATTAGAGACTAATACAGAAAACAGGTTCCAGGAAAGCAGAGACTTTTGTCTGTACTCTATTTCCACAAAGTAGAACAGTGCCTGGAAATACCAGGAACTCGTTAATGTCTTTGAAGAATGAGTCCATGTGCAGCCAGGAAACCTGTGTAACTTACATGGCAGTCATGGAAGTGAATTTGACAGAATTACTGTGAGGGCTATTTTGGGGATTTTTTAGGAAATAGCTCAAGCACAGCTTACTGCTTTATCTTTACTTACTTTTTGAACTGAACTGAAATAAGACCCTTGAATTGTTGACATAGGATTTTGAAAACAGGTACAATTCAGCATATTTAAATAACTACAATGGCAGACTTACATATAAACAACTTGGGTTTCATTTCTCTAAAGCTGTGAAAATTACAAAAAAGGGAAACATATCTAATATAAATGTTTCTTGTTTGCCCTCTGGACATACGAATCATGTATTTAAAGCAAAAACATGCTTTTGAAGATAAAAAGTTTATTTTCTCTAGCTTGTTAGATATTCCAAATATTTTCAATATTAGCAACTTTACAACTAACAATAGTGCCAATGCATACTTATTCTTTATGAAACTTTTTTTACTCTCTAAAAACCAATCTGAAAACTGAATTTTTCACATAAGAAAGTTTATAATGAAGACAATTCTGGAATGGGATAGCTTCCAATTATGTATATTGTGCTCAAATAATCAATAGTCCTCTAAATGGTTTTTTTTGTTGAAAAAAAACCCTCGCTCTTCCCTTGAGAATAATTAGTCATATCATTATGTCCTAAACAATCCCCTTATTCTCTTGAGGTTATAATTAGCACCATTAAAAGCTGCATTAACTTATCCAGGTCCCTTTAACTTTTTTGTATAAAATCAAAGACTTTAGAAAATAAAAATAAAAACAAGCTGAGGAAACAGGTGAAGATTATTTCAATTTTCCCTGTATCTAAATATCCATTTTACCTCATTATAATGCAAAATACTTTCCCAAATTTATACCCTTTGTTTCCTAGATTTCTTCTTTTAGCAGGCAACCGGAATGATGAATTAATCATTATTAAATTGTTAACATTGGCTACTGAATTTTCTAACCACTTTGAGAACCTCATCGTGGGCAGCTGTGGGGACAAATGTGTCACATTTTCAGTTGCACGTGCTGGAGCCTATAGTGATGAGTGAAGTTAAAAAAAATCATATTGAGGCACATTATGGAAAAACTTACATTGTTATTATTTTAATGCATATTAATAATTTGAAAAAATTCAAAATACTTTCCCTTTCACTGCCATTTTAAATCAAATATATTATAAGACAATGAGACATTTCTGTCTTGGATTATCAGCCACTGCATGTCCTAAGGTCAGAGATTACCACTTTCCTATTTTGGGTTCAGTATTCTTCCCATTGTGGGTGTGCTGTAAATATGAAATGATAATTATGCTAATTCATATCTGTCTAATCAGGCATACGTGATATATGACTCAGAGTATTTAAGCATTTAGGCAGTCATTAACCATAATAATAGTCCCATATGATTCTTCTAATTCCCAAGTTTTTATGCCATCCTGGCTGTTTACAACCGTCATCATCTCCTTTCTCCTCCTCATCAACATCAACTGACTTTTATTGTGTGTGTCACTGTACAAAGCACCCTCAGCTATTTTAGAGAGAGCCAGCATCTTTAGACTTATTTTTCCATATTTATTCACAGTTATCACATTTTCTGGTTTCACAGAAGCCTAGCTGCTGAAATAATTTCATTTCTCTCTGCCTGATTGCTCAATTATTTTCTCTTTTTCCTAAATTAGTTTGATTTAATGTCATATCAGCACTTTGAATGGCAAGCCTCAATAATGTAAATCAAGCATATTCACTGCAGGGTGCTATTCCTAGTACCTCACTGATTTTCTGACACATTGTGCCTTCTGTGCAGGGGAGAATGGAGACTGGGTTTGAGAGTTCAGTGCTGACCAGGATTTAGGCCAGGGCATTTTGCCAAATATCCTTGTTGAAGCCAATGCTTTTTCTTACTCTTTGATATTTTTGTCACCAATTTCTAGGCCTTTGCTATGACCAACCAAATTCTGGTGGAGAAGTCAGTGACAGGTTGGAAAGAAATAGAATACGAAGTTGTTCGAGATGCTGATGACAATTGTGTCACTGTCTGCAACATGGAAAATGTTGATGCCATGGGTGTTCACACAGGTAGGCAGTGCATCTTCAAGAACTATAGTAATGCCTTCAGCTCATGTCTTTGATGGCCACTGCAGTCTTCATAAAGTTGTTGTCTTTAAATTACTATTTCTAGTTGGCAGACTAGTGATAACATTTTGCACATATATAGTATTTTGCAGTATCAAAAATATTCTCATATTTAATTTGATCTTCACACAAACCCTGTGAAGTAAGGCAGATATTATTATACTGATTTAACTGGGGAAGAGCTAAAGATAAGCAACATGGTAGAAATAAGATCCATAAGACTTGGTGTTGAGAAATAAGAAGGGAGGTTGAGAAGGTTCAAAGCAGACCAACATGTTAGTCTCCAAGTAAATGAGAAAATAGGCAAAATAATAGAAATACTTTTTTCAGGGAGGTACACTAGTTAGATAAGAGGGCAAAGATGATAACTTAGGATTTAAAAGTGCTAAATTTGAGGTGTGAGAGGAGTCAAAAAAAGGGAGTTGAGAATGTGGAGATGGAATTTAAGAAATAGAATAGAAATGAAGAAGATGATACAAAGACATCATTTGGAAACTATTGGCATAAAGGAGATAATTGAAGCTGTAGGCATAGACAAAGTATTCAAAGGCATAGATATAGAAAGAGGAGACAAAAGGATTGAACTTTGAATTCTGGAAAACATTTAGATTTATAGGGCAGGGGAAAAATGGAAGGATTAGTGTTGAAGATTGAAGGGGAGAATAAAGAGTTAAGAGGAAAATCAGGGGAGTACTGTATCAACTAAGCCAATGCAAGAACTATTTTATAAAAGAGCTTTGTTTGTGGCAGTATCAAAGGCTATGCAAGACCAAGACTGATTATTTAATCTGGCTTTTTGGATAGCCAAGAGAACAATTTTATTGCAAGGTCAGTTCCGTGAGCTCTATTGAAAGGAATTATATGGTATCAAGTAGTAAGCAGGATTGGCAAACTTTCAAGACACTCATTCATGTAAAGAATGAGAAAGTTTTGTGTGGTTGTCTGGCAATGTTGGGAGAAGGACTTTCGGAGACAGTGAATAATCTGAGCATGACTGAAGGCAGAAGGGATGGAGACTAAGACTGCAGATATAAGGGGCTATGATGAGAGAGGTGAGAATGGGAAGGGATAAGATACAGAAAGCCGTCTCATGAGCAAGTCTAGGTGACGAGGGTATAATATTCTATGAATGGAAGAACTTGAGAGCTAGTTTGAGATGAAGAGCAGGGAAGTTTAAGTCAATCTAGCAAGTAGATGATTGAAGCCTTGATAGCTACTTACTAGATAGATGAGCTTGGGAAAGGCTAGAGAGGTTTTTAAAAGTACTGTATCAGAGTAATATGGGCAAAACAGAAATTGGGGGAATACCTGATATCACATATACATCCCAACAAACCCTCAAACTGTTCTATGTCTTGCATTATGCAAGTATATGGTTAAGTTACTGAAGTTGGTTATTTAAATATGCACCAAATAATGAGTACTTCTTGGATATACAGGTGACTCAGTTGTTGTGGCTCCTGCCCAGACACTCTCCAATGCTGAGTTTCAGATGTTGAGACGTACTTCTATCAATGTTGTTCGCCACTTGGGCATTGTGGGTGAATGCAACATTCAGTTTGCCCTTCATCCTACCTCAATGGAATACTGCATCATTGAAGTGAATGCCAGACTGTCCCGAAGCTCTGCTCTGGCCTCAAAAGCCACTGGGTAAGATGAGAATAATTGATCATGGGTTTGAGATTCTTTGTAGATAGAAATAAAAAATTGGCAGAGAGTGGAAGACTGTGCTGCATTTATAAACTATGTTCCCGTTTTCTGTATGCTAGCTCCAAATCATTTATAGGACCCCGAGGACATGGTTATTAATGAGCTTGTTGCCAGATTGAGGTAAATGGTATTGCTAGCTGGCTTTGCTCGCTGGCTAATCATAAACAAAGCAAAATCTGGGTGGCCAAAGCAGGCTGTGAAAAATATGCTTCTTAATTGCATTTTCCAGATGTCATTAAAAGTGCAGATTAATCCTTAATTTTAGTCTTCAACTGTTCTCTTCATGTGTATAGCCCTATAGCAAATAGTTGACAGAAAATATAGTTCACTTGACTCACGGATGCAATGCACTTGACTTTTATTTTAGCAAAACTCCTCAAGACTAAACAGTGCAGAATTTTTTCACAAGGAAATGTTACAAACAAATAAATCTGCTGTGTTGTAACAGCCACTAGCAAGCACGATTGGAGGGAAAGTTAATCAAAACCTTTCGTTTCTAATAATTTATTTAGCATCTTACATTTAAATTGTTGCATTTAAATGAACAAAATATTTACTTCTTTATATTTTTGAATGTAGTTCCACAGCTCTGCATGGAGTGCCGAAAGGCACATTGCCCTGTGTAGGAGTGACAATCCTGCATTCTCATTTGGTTCTTCTATTGACCATGTGATTTTGGGCACATTACTCATTGTCTTGATAATTTCTTCATTTGTTAGATGGAAGTTGTACTAAGCAACTCATATTTAGTTCTATAGTTCTATGAATTCTCCTCTCAAACAAAATTACCCAAACTGACATTCTGGATGAAGATAATCAAGTTATCAAAGTGTTAATTTTGTAAGGAGCCCAAAGTTCAAAGATAATTTGGAGACAGAGCAAGGACCCAACCTTGAAATATCTACATTTTCTAACCATATTCCCTCATACTAGCGAACTCCACTGTCTTCTTAAAATATCTGTCTTCTTAAAATATCTGTCTTCTTGAAATATCTACATTTTCTAACCATACTCCCTCATACTAGTGAACTCCACTGTCTTCTTAGGTACAGATATGTATGTATTTTCTCCAAAAATATTTTGCAGATTCTCATCTTAGTGGAGTTAAACACAAGTGGAGGTTAAACTTATTTATCAACAAAGTTATTGATTTTGGATTGAAGAGATGAAGGTTGAGAGTTGCAATGCATGTAGTGCATAGGGAGTAAATTCTCTTGTGACCTGTGCCTCTATATTTTGTATCATGACTCCTATTATCCCACAAGTGGCTATTAAATATTGATGCTGAACAGAGAATCCAGTATCTTATACTTTGAAGTAGAATAATACCAGAAATTTTAAGAAAGACCAATTTATTTTCTAGTCTGTTTTCAATAATTGCTCAAAGAAAAAAATAAATTTGTCTTCTTTTTATAGCTACCCATTGGCATTCATTGCTGCAAAGATTGCCCTAGGAATCCCACTTCCAGAAATTAAGAACGTTGTATCCGGGAAGACATCAGCCTGCTTTGAACCTAGCCTGGATTACATGGTCACCAAGATTCCCCGCTGGGATCTTGACCGTTTTCATGGAACATCTAGCCGAATCGGTAGCTCTATGAAAAGTGTAGGAGAGGTGAGTCCTTGGTTTGTTACTCTATTTTGTTCTTGTCAGTTATTTTGTCAAATTTGCAACACCATTGACAGTGTTAAAGTTGCCTGGATACTGTCAACACATGGACAGTGTTAAAGGTGCCTGGATATTAGCATACTAATATACTAACAGTCTCCATTTGACATTTGTTACATGGCCATTTTGCTGGATTTGAAGGTCTTCCTATTCAAGAGGTGAGGCCATACATCTGGACATATAATATAGATGCATATATGAAAACACATTCACATACATATAACTGAGTTGTAATGTTTTATAACCAAACCAAGAAAGTAATATAGAATATAATGTAATATATCAAAAAGATCACTGAACTGAGCCTAAGAAGTCCACTTTAGTCCATTCATGCAAATTGTGTCTTTAACTTCCTGGGACCTCATTTCCCACATCTATAAAAGAAGATGCTGGACTAGATCAACTCACAGGATCCTTCCTGCTCTAAAATTCTAAATTGATATGAGCATAGTGGAATATTAAGCTCCCTTTAATTATACTAAAACGTTCTAAGCTTTTAACATTTTTAGAAGATTTTTTAGAATGTGCTGTGTTATGCTATTTGAAATTGAAGTTAGCCTTTGATTATTTCATCTTCAAAGATGCAGTGTTCTTCTGTGTGGGAGGAAAGAAAGGAATTCATGTCTCTGCTGAGATTCTCACTCCCATGCCTCCTTCCACCAAGTCCTCATGTAACTGGGTTTTTTTGGTGGTGCTGGTGAGACACAGCTCTCCTGAGAGAATGCTGTGGGTTCTTGGCCTTTAATTTTTTAAAGAATAAGTGATGGGACCACTGCAGGTATGCCATATGCTTGTAAAAGTAAGATATTGGACCCAAGAAGTGTTGTAGAAAGGTGATTTTATTTAGGTAGAGAAAAGAGAAGGAAAGGAGAAGAGAAAAAGAGAAAGACTTCCATGAAGAGTGTGGAAAGGGATTTTAAAGGGGAAAATTCCAGAGGGGAAAGGGAGCTCCCACCTTGTGGGAGGGGATTCCAGAGAGCTGGAAATTTGGCGTGGGTGAAGGAGCAGGGGAATTTATTCTGGGAGAAACCTCCACCTTTCCAAGTT
This sequence comes from Cebus imitator, assembly GCF_001604975.1. Taxonomy (NCBI): domain Eukaryota; kingdom Metazoa; phylum Chordata; class Mammalia; order Primates; family Cebidae; genus Cebus; species Cebus imitator. The sequence continues at coordinate 3,639,853 of NW_016107506.1, forward strand.
CTGGCCTATGAAAGGAGTTCCGTAGAACTTCCGCTGGAGTGATTGGCTTTTAGTTTCTTCCCATGCCCACGAAATTTAAACATAAACTGTTAATTTCCCGGAGGGAGAGAGATGGTAGGGGGGCATGGTGCTGGGAAATGTTTGCCCTAAAAACCACACCCCCTTATGGACCCGGAAAGAGAACACATTCCCTTACATCCCCCTCTGAACAGGAAAATTTAACTTTTGTGGGAATAGGGGCATTGATTCTTGTTAACTGCTTCCTTCTGAAATGGGGCATAGAAGCATCCCTGAAGTTGAGGTTTTCTCCAGAGGGGAGCCTTTTAGGGGTGCAGGTTGATTTACAGGTTTATGATCGAGCTTACAAGCCAAGGACATTTGGGGTTTTCGTGGCAGGATTAATTGTGACCTTATGGTTTTATAAGAAATAAATATGACCAGGTGGTTGAGGATGAGAGGCCTAGAGATATAAATTAGCCTAGGAGAGGACAGAGCCTGCCAGGTTCTTGAAGGTTTTAAACCCTGTTTTTGATTGATATATGAGTTCTGTGTTTAAAATAACACTTAACTGGTTTTCAAAATAGCAGCTTTTTTTTTTTTTTTTTTTTTTTTTTTTAAAAAAAATGTTTTTTTTTTTTTTTTTTTTTTTTGATTTAGGGCCCTTTTATTTTTTAAAGCTATGGCCACTGAAGAGTTAAGCTGGTTTGCAGAGAGAGTTGCCTTTTCCAGAGAGAATTAGCAACCTTTTTTTCTTATTAATTAACTTTTGAGATAGCTTATAGTAACTGAATAGAGGTAGTAACTTTTTCAGCACCAAGTTTTTAGGGCAGGAGAGAAGTACTGAGAAGGCCGTGCCAACGCCCAGGAGAAGATTGGTTTCCTGGACCTTTATGGCTGGCTTTACCTGGGGCTTTGTGAGGGTGATGGCTTGTGATGGCACTTGTTTCAGGTATTTTTAGTCCTGCCATGGGGTTATTTGGTTAGACACCTTAGGCCCAGGGATCTTGATTCCCAGGGACAGTGTGCTTTTTAGTGATTTTTTTGGCACAGCAGGCATGGATGATGGTGGTCCATTTTTGAGGGGACAGTTTTTTATTACAAGTGTTATCGAAAGGTGATTTTATTCAGATAGAGAAAAGAGAAGGAAAGGAGAATAAGAGAAAGACTTCCACGAAGACTGTGGAAGGGGATTCCAGAGGGGAAAATCCCAGAGGGGAAAGGGAGGGGCCATCATGTGGGAGGGGATTCCAGAGAGCTGGAAATCCGGTGTGGGTGAGGGAGCAGGGGAATTTATCCTGGGAGAAACTCCCACCTTCCCAAGTTCCTCTGGCCAATGAAAGGAGTTCCTTAGAACTTCTACTGGGGTGATTGACTCTTAGTTTCTTCCCGCACCAGAGAAATTCAAACATAAACCGTTAAAGTTCTCTGATGGAGAGAGATGGGAGGGGGGCATGGTTCTGGGAAATTCTTGCCCTTAAAACTATGCCACCTCATGGACCCGGAAAGAGAACACATTCCCTCACTAATCATTTTTGCATCCAGAAGGTTTGGCATATCAGAGAAAACATGAACCTTGGAACCAGCTGTACTTGGATATTACTCTTGGCATTGCCACTTATTAGCTACAGACTCACAGGCAAGACACTGAGTTTCAGGATCCACACCTACAAAATAGAAATAATACCTACCTTGCAGGATTCTTATAACGTCAGGATTAACACATACCATATTTAGTAATGTCTTTTAAGATAAGGTCATAGTATACCCCCTCTTAATGTAATCCATAATCATTATTATTAAATTATTATTCATAAATGTTGCATAGGGGTAGAGATTTTGAGTGCAGAAGTATGGACAAATCTCAGTCTTTATCATTTGTCTACCATTTATCTTAGCTTATCTGTATCACATTTCTATTTCTGTTGTGGCCAGTGTGGGAGCTTTCAGTCTATGTATCTAAGCTGGTTAGAGTACAGAGCAAAAGGCTGTTTATGACATATTGTTCTGTACTGTCCTTTATTTATCCCATAACACAGATTATAGCCTATACCCAGGCTAGCCATTTCAGAAATGCATGTCACTAATCACAGAAAATACAGATAAAATCTATCACCAATACAGAGAAAAAGAAATGCTTTACTGGTATACCATATTTATACATAAAAGGCAGAATTATTGCTATTTTGGGTTCCTTAATTTGTAAGATACTAATGGAAGATTTTAAAGTAATAACAAATAAAGAACAAATTGACTTTTTAAATTAAAATGTCTTACTAGTTGTAAAACACTAAGTATTTTTTCTCCTTTATAGTTGTTTTAAATCTTATTCTTTTTAATCATACTTTTCAGTGTACAAAAGAAGTGGAAATCAAATGCTATGAAAATCTGTGTTGCTAGTGTTTGCACCAAATAAACAACCATGTAGTTTACATTTCATGAGAAGCATCATTTTTTAAATAATGTTCACCACAAAATTTGTAGTCTAAGGAACTTAAGAAAATTATGTAACATTTTCATCTGGGGCATCTTATCTGAGGGATTCTGTTATCAAACAAAAAATAAAAGGTTGAGTGAGTTTTGTTGCCTAACACTTTTATTTAGTTCAAAAAGTGAGCAAACATTTTCTGAGTTTTTACAACATGCAAGACACTGGGAAGATTAAAAAATAATGAATAGATTAGAGATAATGGAGATACATTGTCTGCAGTTGGTAAATTTAGAATATCTAAACTGATCCAAAAATAATATGAATTAATCTCTGGTAAATGTTAAAAGATAGTATTTACATACAGGTGTTATGAGAGTATAGTAGAGAAGGGTTGAGGAAGGCCATGATAGTCATTCCACTGGAAAATGTGAAATATTCACTCAAGAAACGTACATTTTAATAGTATAGAGCAAATGTGGTGGGAGGATGGCTTGACCCCAGGAGAGTCAGGCTGTAGTGAGCCCTATAGTGACACTACATTCCAGCCTGGGTAACAGAGTGAGAACCTGTTTCAAAAAGAAAAAATACAGAGAGAGTATTAAAATGTACAATTTTTGAGCAAATGCTTAGTTATATATTCCTTTATTATATAGGTATGTTTTTTAATTGAATGGACCCCATGTACCATTATACAATGTGTGCTTAAGAATAAAAAAAAAGAGAGATACTTATAGAACTAATTACAGCCAAATTTTAAATATGTAATACCTCAAATTTTCTTAAACATACCCAAAATATTTCCTTAATTTTACAGAACCATAAAACATCTGATTTCTGGCAGTCTTTTCCATGCCCTGACTAGACAATCTATAAACATATTGTCTAACTCTTCAAGATACCAGTATGACTTGCAAATTGCATATCTGAATTGTGCTAACAGTTTGTTTATTCCTGCTCTGTGAATCTTCCCTTATTTCTAATTAAATTTGGAACAGTGTGAAAAGGTTATCCGTTTGGCTTTAGTGATCATTGAATATGTATCTTTTCACATAATTGACAAGAAGATTTCCTAAACTGACATTAATGGTAATTTGAGTCAGTAAACTTTTGTGATTCCTCAAATAGACTCAAATTACCATAAATAAATAATAGCATTATGACTGCTGTTATTTTTAACTGGAGACCAAAAATGCATAGCAATATATTATTCCTTGAAAATATTCAAAGATGATGTTTATCCAGTGAAAATAACTGAGTAGGTTGCAAGATCAATTTAAGCTTAGTTCTGACATGCAGCTTGTCCAAACTAAATCACCACATAATTTTTCTAATTGATTAGTATATGATCAGCTGTAAAGATTCCAAAAAGACACATTGAATTTGTCATAGGAAGTTTAGTCTCCTCCTACATTCAAAATAATAATCATCAGTATTTGTTATGATTCTCAAGGTTCCATTAATATTAATGCTTAGCTATATGGAAAGCCAACCCGTCTTGAATATTGACTGATACTCATTTATGAATAGTTCTATTTTTGTGTTAATATATTTCTGGTTTCTCTTTATTTGCCTTCCATTCTAAAGAACATTTGCATAAAGCAAGATCTTATTAAGAAAATATCTCTATGCTCCAACCTTGTATTTCTTATTTTAATGCTATGGTCCAGAGCAGGTACAGGTGATTTCCTCATCAGTCTCAGCAAATACAGCTAAACTCCCTGAGCGGTAAAAGACTGACCTAATGAAGATGCATTATACCAAACCCACAGAGAAAGTGAGAGAGGAAGAAAAAAAGGAACAGCTTTTTTATTTGAGAGGTGTTAATGATTTTTTTTTTTTGCCCTTACGTGTTTTATAAAATACATTTTACATCCAGTTCAGTTGCAAATTAAAGATACATAAGATCTTTCTTTCAACATGAGATCTTAAACATGTATTACAGGTCATGGCTATTGGTCGTACCTTTGAGGAATGTTTCCAGAAGGCTTTACGGATGTGCCATCCATCGATAGAAGGTTTCAGTCCCCGTCTCCCAATGAACAAAGAATGGCCACCTAACCTAGATCTTAGAAAAGAGTTGTCTGAACCAAGCAACACCCGTATGTATGCCATTGCCAAGGTAAGATATTACAAGGGGCCCAGAGCTACTGTTTTTCCAGAACATAGTCAGTCTGGACATTACAATAAAACTGAATCACAAAGTGGTTTTAAATCAGAGATTTTTGGAAAAAATTTAATTCTTTTGCAGTATTAAACTGGAAATGTCTATAGATTTCATCAGACTATTCTATAATTAATGATAAGTTATCATTTTTTATTCAATTTAAGCCTGGATTTAGGGCACATTGCCTTTTTTTTTTTTTTTTTTTTTTTTGAGATTTTTTTTTTTTTTTTTTTTTTTTTTTTTTTTTTTTTTTTTTTTGAGATGGAGTCTTGCCCCGTTGCCAGGCTGGAGTGCAGTGGCACTATCTTGGCTCACTGCAACCTCCGCCTCCCGGGTTCAAGCGATTCTCCTGTCTCAGCCTCCTGAGTAGGTGGAACTACAGGTGTGTGCCACCACACCCAGATAATTTTTGTATTTTTAGTAGAGATGGGGTTTCAGTATGTTGGGCAAGACGGTCTCGATCTCCTGACCTCATGATCTGCCCACCTTGGCCTTCCAAAGTGCTGGGATTACAGGCATGAGCCATCATGCCCGGCGACATTGCAGTTTTAAAGGAAGATTAAATAGATAAAATGTCCCACTTTTTAAGTATACTTAGTACTAATGCTATGCTCATAAATAGATTTGACAATATTGACTTGTCCTTTCTTACTAACTTAATCACATGTTCCTTGAATGTGTAAAATTGTATTGAAGAAAGGAAGATGCAAACAGTAATGTCCCTTAGTATGTGCTACTTGAGTCTAGAATAATCATAATTTATTAGCTTCTCTTTCTGTGTTTAAAAAAACAGCAACAGACTATAAAGGATCCCCATGATTATAGGGTTTTTCATGTAATTATTTTATTGGTCTTGCATTTAGGCAAAAAGGCCCTGCATTTCTCACTTCCTTCTACAAGTTGCTTCTCATGTAAATTAAATGTCATGTTAATCTCCTTTCATATTTACCATGCTTAGAGTTTTGAAGTTTCAGCTAATCTGATTTTACAAAAGGTGACTTGGGCAGCTGGAATCTGTCTGGTCAGAAATCCCTGAAAGGCTTTTTGACATTTAAGGAAGCGCAAGCATTAATCCTCCAACAGTATCAAACCGCACTGCTTCTACAAAGCCCCACTGTCCATTTTACGTGTGTGTGTGTGTGTGTGTGTGTGTGTGTGTGTGTGTGATGAGCTGATGAAAACATAAACTTTCTCTTTAAAGGGGAATCTGTCTTTGTAATTTGCCTACGTGGAAACAGAAAAATGCTGTTAGTGATTTTGAATCCATCGCAACTTTTATGTCCATATTTGAGTCTTTAAGAGACCAGAGGAGATAAAGGGATATTTCCTTCATTGCATCTAATGTATATTCTCCTCATTTTTATGGTTTCCCAATGGAAAATATTCAAGTCCCACTGAAATTCTAGGAGTTGCTATTATCTCTTGACGGGCATTTTCCAATGTTGAGTTTCAAGGCAATCAGCATTTTTCTCTGGTGGTAGTGGGTGGGAGAGCAGTGATAAGAAGTTACTTTAGAAAGCCAATTCACTTTCATCATTTATTATTCCTATTTCAGTCTTTTATTTAAGAAGCAACTCATGACATTCATATGTGTGTGTGTGTGTATGTGTGTGTGTATATATATATGTACATATATATTTTTTTCACAGGCAAAGGACAGTGAAGATATTTTTCCCTTAAGTCTAGCAATCATGTTTCTGCCACTTTGAGGCAGATGAAACAGGGAAGCATTTCTAAGTTCCCAGCTACACTTGTAAAACTCAAGCAAATCTCTCATTCTTTTCTAACAGACTTATAAAGGGTGAGAATCCAGGAAAAATGTGTGGAGGTTCTTTCTTTCACAAAGTATCTTATATACAAGCAAGAACTGCAGGGTCTGAGTATAAATTATTGTCTGCTCGAGTGCTGGGAGAAGGAATTGATTTCTGTTTGTTAGAGGTCATCATTACTGTTCATTTCCACAGCAACCAGGAACTTGGTGATTTTGACAAAGAGTGTAAGGACTATGGAGGGCTGAAGGGGAAAAAGAATGAAGGGAGTGTGTAAATCTTTGCTTGCTTTCATGCTTCTTAGAAAAGAGTAACTTGCTCCGAGGTCTGATTTTTGCAGCAGCCTTATTTCAGGATGACTGGATCATCACCTCTTTTGATTTGGGGAGAATGCAGGGCATTATTTTTTATTTTGGAACATTAAAGCAACCTCATACTTGTTTGGGGTCATTATAGACTTCATTATAGCAGCGTTACATAGCAAAGCTGCAGTGCTTGGAGGTGAGGTCTTAAGACTGGCAGGCTCTTGCTTGCTGTTAGAAATCATGGATTTTCTTTATCTAGTCTATCATTGGTGGGCATTTGAGTTGGTTCCAAGTCTTTGCTATTGTGAACAGTGCTGCAATAAACATACATGTGCATGTGCCTTTAAAGCAGAATGATTTATAATCCTTTGGGTAGATACCCAGTAATGAGATTTGCTGGGTCAAATGGTATTTCGAGTTTTAGATCCTTGAGGAATCACCACTGTCTTCCACAATGGTTGAACTAATTTACACTCCCAACAACAGTGTTAAAGTATACCTATTTCTCCACATCCTCTCCAGCATCTTTTGTTTCCTGACTTTTTAAAGATGGCCATTCTAACTGGCGTGAGATGGTATCTCATTGTGGTTTTTATTTGCATTTCCCTAATGACCAGTGATGATGAGCTTTTAAATGTGGCACATATACATCATGGCACATATACATACAGCCCCCCAGAAGGATGAGTTCATGTCCTTTGCAGAGATATGGATAAAGCTGGAAACCATCATTGTCAGCAATCTAACAGAAAACCAAACACCACATGTTCTCACTCTTAAGTAGGAGTTGAACAACGAGAACACATGGACACAGGGAGAGGAACATCACACACCAGGGTCTGTCAGGGGTGGGGGGATAGGGGAAGAATAGCATTAGGAGAAATATCTAATGTAGATGACGGGGTGATGAGTGCAGCAAACCACCATGGCATGTGCATACCTATGTATCAAACCTGCACGTCCTGCACATGTATCCCAGAACTTAAAGTATTAAAAAAAAAAAAAAAAGAAAGGAAAGAAAAAGAAATCATGGATTTGACTGTAGTTGTCCTTTCCTCCCTTCCAGTGAAATGGGTATAGGATTCTAGGCCCTCCCTCACTGTGTGTGCTTGTGTGAAAATCTCATTTGATCTATCAAAATTTCAGTAACTTAAGGTTCTTTCCACATCATAGTGTTGATGGCCGACAGCTAATTGTGCTTTTAATCACTTAGAAAGTAAGACAGAATATTAAGTCTTTGGGAACCTGACTGTAATTACAGGGAGAATTAAACAAAAGAAACATAAATTGAATGAGGAAATGAACATGGCTTTGAGTATTTCCATTAAATGTCATCTTAGTCTAGTCAACAAAATTATGAGCTATGGCCATATCTCAGCAATTATAATCAGGATCTTTTTGATACTACAAATAAGTAAACGCTTTAAAAAAAAAAAGTAAGCTCCCTGAGCTTAAACATAATGGCAGAGTTACTAGTTACATATACTTCTTAATGGGTCTTAAAAATGCAGAGTGTCATTCTAAAATGTGTTGTTCTGGGATATTTTCTGATTTTTCCCTGGGTATATACACATACACATACATACATACATACATATATAAAATAATAATAATAGACATCTTTTAGTATAAAGATTTTGGTTCTGAGAGTTTATCTCTTCTTTCAGTTAGATTTTCCACTCAGCTTAATGACCCATAGTTGTAGTTTTATCTTTGCGAAATTGCTAAGGTAAGCTTGAGGAAGAGCCTGAGCTGCCTATCAGAACAGAAGTTATTACTACCTTGTTTTGAAATATATTAGGATTTTTTAAATGCCTGCCTTAACACAAAAGTCATAGTGACTGACTCAAAATAATTTTCTGTTTGAAGTCCTCTGTGAGGAAATATTCTGGAAGAATAATGCCAAGCCAGATCTGACCTATAATTTCTCACTGACTATTGTGTTTGTGTGAATGTGGAGTGAGGTGATAAAAATATGATATCTGCTGCAAGATAACTATCAACAATACAAGTTAAGTGAACGTTATATTAATTCTAGATTTTCTAACCAATCTGGTTTAACTGTAGTTTCAAGAGACTCTCTTTAATTCCAAAGAGATGTACCAAATTTAGGATATAATTGGTAACATGGTCAAATAAAGAGGAGCAAGTCAAAACCTGTTTGGAGGATTTTTCTGAGAACATACCACTCTGATAACTCAAGGCAAGCACTTCCTCTCTATGCCATTTCTGGATGTAGTTGGCACCATCTTTGTTTAGTGGAAGGAATGTCAATGATGTCAGTTTCGTTTCATAACTCAGTCTATAGTCTCAGGCTCTCTAAGTAACACACAGAGGCATGACTGCTATGTTTTCAACCAAATAAGACATTTAGAAAAATGTTTGCCAAAGAAAGTATGTCTTCTCCTCTTGGCAGGCCATTGATGAAAAAATGTCCCTTGATGAGATTGAGAAGCTCACGTACATTGACAAGTGGTTTCTTTATAAGATGCGTGACATTTTAAACATGGAAAAGACACTGAAAGGGCTCAACAGGTAAGGCAGTATTACTCTCTTTCATGCCAGGTATCTTCAGTACAATTTTTGGAGTCTTCCTTCTCTTGAGCATTGGGTCAACGTTGTACTTCAATGAGGTAAATAATGCCAGTGTTGGAAAAGAGTGTCCATAGCCAGAAGACAAATGGCAGGTGTTTTTTATTTTCATTTTTTTAGATGTTTACCTTTAGAAATGTATCCATTAATCTTTTCAATCATCTTATGTTTCCATCCTTGTCATCAGATATAGTAATAAGGTCTTTAAAATGTACAAAATTGGTATACATTTATGAACATGTGTTATGAAGTATTACCTAGATTTAAATTTTATTAATCAATTGAATATTTCTGTTTTCTATACATTTTCTTCTACATTCTAAAGTCTGTTTTCCCCTGTTAATATCAAACTATACATTGCTGTATATTGAAGAGAAAAATGCATTCCTCTTGCATTCTACTGTTTTTAAATTGGGACATCCAGTTCAGCATACAAATAAGACACATTCAGATTTCTTTTACTAGACTCTTTACATCTAACTAATTTACATGTTCATCTCTGTCATGGCCAATTATTTTTAAACTTCATTTTATGTTGAGGATACTTTGATAACGTTAGTGCCTTAAAATCTACTTTTAAATCTTTCATGGGAAAACTGTTTGCTGGGGTACCTTAGGCTGATGAAATCATTGATCGGTTTTAAACATGTATCTTTGATAAGAGGAGCATTTTTTAGCCGATTAAGGAAGACAATATAATCCTCTTGAGCTTCTTCCCTCCAAAAGCACTCTGAAATACACTGCTATTGGAAAGACGTGTCACCTGCAAACTAGGGATGTGTTTAGAGAGGGAAAATTTTTGTTTGTATAAAAATCGTTCTCAAATAATTGGACAAAATGTAGATACTTTAATCACTTAAAATATTTTTGAGGACAGTAGAAGATCTGAAAACTTGGATTGCTTAACTATTCAGCAGTTGTAACATGTAATTGGGTTCCTGTATTTGCCTGATCAATATGTGTATAAACTGGACAATAAAACACTTACTTTTCTTTTTGAGAAAAATTATGTTCTTTTTCATCTCTTTAATTATTGCCCATGTCAAATGCTTCGTTTTGAAAACTGAGGAATTCTATCTGACAAAGATGAAACTAGCTATAGTTGCTTGTAAATTATCCTTTCTAGTGATCACATAAAATGAACAGTAGATAGCAAATAAGTTAGGAATTGAGCCTGTACATTTATCTTATAATTTTGCTGACTTAAGTTTTCCTTTCTTGGTTTACGATGCCAGCAGAACTTCTGTGTTGAATTATAGTCTGTTCTACTGTTCTCAGTTTCAGGCAACTGATTTCAAATGCCTATGAAACCACTCCAGTTAAGCCACATGGGGGTGCTAGAAACTTATAGTATGCCAGTCACAGCAGTGGAAGAGACCTAGGGTGGAAAATAGCAGATGTTATTGTGATTTAAATTTCCACTTGATATACGTTCTGATTTTTGGACAAATTCAATGTTTTAATTGAATAGTTTTCGTTACAACCAGAAGGCAGGTTGAGATTCTAACTAAGCATAAATAAGGGTATATTGATAGCAAAAAAGGTCCTTGGAGGATTGAAACAACACGCTGTTACAGATCACTTATAATATTTTTCTGACTTCCACATTCTGTTGCATTTCTTTGCTGATAATTTGATGTTTTCAATCTTCATTTTCTGGCATAAATATATTAGTAAATAGAGATTTTTTTTATCTTTCATAATGATCTACTTTTAAAACTATGTAAAGCTTTATATCATTTCAAAAATTAAAAAAAAAATTATACTTACAATCATCTCTACTGTATGAGTTTGCTTTTGATCCAGGAAGGTTGAAGTGTCTATTATATGGCAGAAGCTAAAGTAAACCTGGAGTGGAACTCAACAGATGATCCATGGCATCAGCAAACCTAAACTCTGAACTCATTATCTGAGTGTCACTTTATGGTTTAATTCCTTTCTTTTTGAAGTGTCATTGATGCACACATAGCAATTTGATAATGATTGTTATTTAGTGGCATTAGATAAATAACAAGAAGAGATGGTCACTAAGGCTACCATTTTTGTGGCATATAGGGGTCTGAAGTTGAAAGGCTATGACAGCTGATAGAATGTTAAGTATGTAGGCCTTGAGTTTCCTTGCCCTGTACTCACCATTAATCTTGATCATGGTTCCTCTGTTTTTCTCAGCCCCTCAATATCCAGGCATCAATATCCAGGTTTAGTCATCAATGTATGTACTGCTCCAACAGTAACAAGAGCTCTCTATTACTGATCTATAGCTGACTTACATATTGCCAGTTTGGAGAAGGGCCGAGATTAGTTGTTCTTTTTTATTGGCATTTATTTATGGTTTAATTTGAAGATCTCAACTGCTTCTGCTTTAGAATGGCTATCTGTAGGCCATTCTATACAGGAGGTAGCGATTTATTTGGTGTGAGTTGAGAGAACTCCAAAATTCTCCTGCCTCAACATCTATCTCTGGTGCCATTGTGCCACGCTCCCTTTGTATTCTTCATATAGATCCTTGGGAAGACAGGCAATGGTTATCTCACTTGGGAAAAGAGAAGTAACTTAGAGAAAGAAGTACAGAATGCTAGATGTGGGTTTTCTGGTTCCATCCTTGTACATTGGAAGAACAGACCGTGGAGCCAGAGATTGGTGTGCATCCTCCCCACTACAGAATCAGAGGTACATTACCTCTTTCATTTCTCCAGCTTCATGCTCTTTCTCTTAATCTCTCCTTCTAGTTTTTTTTTATGAAGCTTAATTTATGTAAGTATAAATGGCATCTGACATATTGTGAGGGCCCAAGAAAATTTTTCCTCTTTTTCCCTGAAAATAAAAATACTACCTGTTATAATAAAGGTTGCTTTATGATTTTAGATATGTGCATTTAAAGATTTATTTACAGAGTCACAATTTTCATTTGCTTACATGGTTTGCAATGTATCATTTCTTAATTTCCTTTATGATGCATTGTCACTTATTTTAAGATCAGACTTATTTTTTTAAAGGAAGCAATCAATGATGCAAATGCTATTCTTATCAAAAGATAGATAGCACTCCTTTATGCTAATGAATAAAAATTTCCACTCTACAGTTGTTAATCAAGCTCAGGTTCTAAAGTCCAATAAACTCATTTACTAGCAGAGGACGGGCATATCACTAAATTGATGGTCAGTCTCTGACTTATGTTTATATGTAGTTATCTGAAATGAAGTTCAGAATTTGAGTTCCAAATAGAATATACTCCCATATTTAGTGTATATAAATATTCACAGACTGAGATGGGGAAACAAAACAATGATTGTAACCAGATAGACATTACAGAAATAGCTGATGAGTTTTCTATGCCTGTGAGATAGTAGAAATTATAATAAGAAATCCCCTTCCTTGAAGGGCAGAGATAAACATGTCCTCATGCTCATGATGATGTATGAAATCTCATCTTTACGCAGGGTGATGAGACAAGAGGGATAGGTGTATTAAGCCATTCTTGCATTGTTATAAAGAAATATCAGAGACTGGGTAATTTATGAAGAGATTTAATTGGCTCACAGTTCTATAAACTTTACAGGAATCACGGTGCTAGCATCTCCTTGGCTTCCAGGGAGACCTCAGGAATCTTACAACCATGGCAGAAGGCAAAGGGAAAGTAGGCATGTCCTACGGGAAAAGCAGGAGCCAGCCAGAAAGAGTCAGTGAGAAGTTCCACACACTTTTATACAACCAGATTATGCAAGAATTTACTTGCTGTTGCCAGGAGTGCACCAAAGAGGTGGCGCTAAATCATTCATGGGAAATCTGCTCCCTAAATCCAATCACTTCCCGCTAGTCCCCATCTCTAACACTGGAGATTAAATATCAATCTGAGAAGGGCAGGGACAAATATGAAAACTATATCAACAGGTATCAGAATAATCAACTCAGTGTCCTAGCTTTGAGTGCTTGCCCCCATCAGAACTCAGTATGCTGTCTCTAATACATGAATATAGCAATGGCAACTCTCACTAGACTTCTGAAGCAATATCTATTCTTACCAGCTTAGGTAATAACCATTATTTACACAGCTTCAGGAAAAAAAAAATCTCTTTCCCACTTACGCTCACTGACTTTCCCCTTTTCCACTTAAACTGCTTATTGCTACCCAAGGGCATGCTAGGGAAGCTGACTGTTCTAGGCAGTTCCCCAAATTTATAGGCTGGTGTAGTGGCATTAAATGACCTAGGGTGATAACATATTTACAGTGGATTTCTTTAGGGTCTGAGAATTTTCTTTTTACTCAATGTTATATAAGTTGTATGATGTAGGATTCGAATACTTGTTATGTATGCTTTGGAATTTAGATATTTAATGGTCACCAAAGGTCTTTTAACTTCACATTGTCAGATCACCCTGCAAGGAGATTGAGAAAAGTTAAGTCTGTCTAAATTTTTAGTGGAGCCACAACATGTGCAAAATCTCTGTTCATTGGCCTTCACTGCTAAGCTATTCAGAATTTAGTCTATTTTTTCCCACACTCATTCTTCTCCCACTGCAGACTCTTTCACACATTGTGCTCTTCCCATGTAGCATTTTAGTAAATACTAAAAGAAAAATATGCTTACTCTGATCTGTTAAAAATTATAAAAAATCTCAGCTATAGTTCTTTTTTCCATTAGTGCAGAGATTCAGCTTTGGTCATGCAAAGATATCCCTCCTGGAGAGAGGAAGTGCAGGTACCATAAATCAAATAAAGATGTCAAATGTCTTCACCAACTAGGTTCTTCTGATATAGCCAATTCTCTATTGTAATCACATAATGAATTTATAACTCTTAATATTGAAACTTGAATTTTGATTCAGTTTAATAATTCTGAATTCCTTCCAAGTGTAAGATAATAATCACCAAACTTTTGGACTACATATTAAGCACTGTTCTAAGCACATTATTTTGTTTAATTTCTAATACAACATTAAGAAATCAGTAATTGTCCTAATTGTATTGATAGTAAACTGAGGCACTGAGGGATTCACCAGTTTCCTCTCCATCATATACTAATAAATAGCAGAATTGGGATCAAACCTGAGGAGGACTCCAGAGCCCAGGATACTTGCTATTTAACCCCTTATATTTGGTGTGTAAGTATATGAGTATATACTTATATATATTTTACCTTTTTTAGTAAAAAGTAAACATTGTTTTATATACAATCCTGCTACTTATATTAGCAATGTTGCAGATGACGCTTAAAAAGGATACTTATATGTAAGTACATAAGTATATACTTATATTTGTATAAGTATATACTTATACAAACACACTTATATTTGTATGTACTGTAGATGACTGCTTAAATACTTACATATATGTATATGCTTATATACTTACATATCAAATATAAAGTATATAAATGTGCATGTAAATATATTAAATATGTATAAACATAAGCATATATATATACACACAGAAGCAGGTTTGCTTAGGGGTATAGAAACAGATTTGTTTAGGGCTATAGATAACATCTGGAGGAAACAAGAAATAAGGCTACATAAAATAGACACCTTCAGTGTAGAAACAGTAGTCAATAAAGGAGTGATAGTCCTATCATGGCAGAACAAGGATATATAATGAAGGTTTCAACTATATTACTAACAAACAAGCACAGGTACAAACATCCTTCAGTTGGACCCCCTCTTGCTATAAGTGTGTAAAGAATTCAACTATAATAGAACTTGTTTGTGAGAAAGAACTATTGCAGTACTTTATACCCCAAACATTATTATTTATAATACCGATTTGGATTGGCAATTTTATAATGAAAGACAATCATGATACTTAAAAAAAAAAAAGACATATGAACAGGCAAGCAAAAAAAAAGTGAGGGTACTAATTACCAGCTCTAAGCATCTGCTTATCCCTCTGGTTGTAACTCTTTTTAATTTTTTAATTTCCTTACTTTGTTTTTTGAGGAGTTCTTTAGCTATTTCTGACTGACATATCCAGCTTGGGGATTTTATTATACCTGCCTAAATTGTATAATTTTGTTCTTCTACTGGCTAAAACCAAGCTGAATTAAGTTTTGAGTCCTTGCTTCAAGTGATTAGCTTAAAGAAGGCAGCCAGCCTCTGCTTGTGCTATACCATGTTAAATTATCAAAGTGAAGGTTTTCTGCCATTTATGATGATTGCTTGTTCTTGTGCATTCCATTCATTTTGGGCAATTTTCCTAGAATGGCCCATTTTGCTCTCTTGTTTTTATGTACAATGCTGCTATTTATGTTAGCAATGTTGTAGATGACTGCTTAAAAAGAATCTATTTTCATTCATTTTAGATGTTCAAAATTAGGAGATATAACTATTGTGATACAATTTACACCTTTTAAGTATTGGAAACTAAGATTTGAATTTGTTTCCCTATTGTGGACATAAACTTTACTATGGATTTATTTAGAAATTATTCAGATATTGCTATTGTCTGATATTCTACAGGTTTCATGTTTTTTCTTTGCTGTCATCATTCTAATAACTTTAATATTCCCTTTCCTCTTTGCTGCTTATAGTCAATGTAGTTAAAAAGAGTAAAGTGCACTTTTGAAGGGTCCAGTTTCCATCTGAACATCACTATGGTCAATGTGATAAACTATGTCCACTGGTGAGTGGTGAAAAATCATAGGTGTGCCTATTGCTGAGGAAAACAAACTAGTACAAACCTGGTGAGTTCCACTTGGGCACTCAAGTGCTAAATTGAGCTCAGTAAAGTTGGCCATTTCACTGCAGCCACAAACTTCTGAAAGATGTAATAATGCAGGTGTCACCTTACTTGCAACACTCCCTTTGAATGTCCTCTCCTACACATGCTAGCTTCTATTGACTTTTTATTTAACTTGCTCACGAGGCATGGCAAATATCAGACAAGAACGTTTTGTGCTTATACTTGATTGAAGTTTCTGGGGGAAAAGTGTCACCTAAGAGTATCATCAGTACTTTACTTTCTGATGATAATGTAGACTTTCTCATAGGAAAAAAAAACAACAATTTTCATCTGAAACTATGAAATAGACAAGAAATTTAGAGAAAGATACATATAACATATAATCACATAATTTTTGTGATACTATCTATTATTTTGGATATAGAAATGAGAATAGAGATGATTGAGCACTTTAGTGGAATCCATCAATTTGATGTGCTTATGAAAAGACATGGTCTTATGCCTTCTCATATTACTACTGACTCACATGGTATTCTAAGCCTCAGTTTTACTCTAGTAAAAACCAAACAAAATGAAACCAAAAAAAGCAAAACTCCCTTCTTATTTTACTGGGCCAGTCATACAGCTAGCTGAATATATACTATAAGTAAAGTAACAAACTTTAAAGAAAAACAATCTTACCAGTTACTACATATTACCATTCTATGCTATCAGTCTTCATACTCAAAGCCATTTATATAATAAACCTCTTCAGAAATACTACATATATAAGTAATTATTTCTTTGTAAGAGAAGAGTATTACTATGGGAAATTTTGTAACTCTGTGAACTAATGCCAAAAATACATTTTATTTTTAATTTGCTTTTATGTTCCCTGTACTAAAAGGATATTTTAAGTGATGTCATTGGTTTGATAGGACTCTATTTTTTAAAGTAATAATTTATTGAAATAGATAAAAAATTTTACATAAAATATTTAACGTCCTGAGAGTCTTCATTTGTTAAATAGTGTTTTCATAGTTTTGGCAATTAATTGTGCATTTTTGAATGTGTGTGAGAGTACTTATGAGTCTGGCATGGACAAGATGAATGTTTTGTTTAAAAGGTTTTCAGAGTAGTATTCAGATGATTCATAAAGTGCCTATTTTGTTTCTGTATATTAATTACTGTATGTTTGCTAGTTCATAAGAATATCCAACTTAAAAATTTTAAGTTGATTTAAAATAACACATACTCAGAATATATGTGTATATAAATAGTCAATAATTAATACATTATCCCTGTGTTAATGTCTCTGAACTCAGCAT
This sequence comes from Cebus imitator, assembly GCF_001604975.1. Taxonomy (NCBI): domain Eukaryota; kingdom Metazoa; phylum Chordata; class Mammalia; order Primates; family Cebidae; genus Cebus; species Cebus imitator. The sequence continues at coordinate 3,657,094 of NW_016107506.1, forward strand.
GATGGGTTATGTATTTACTTGATGGTGTTTCTTTTTCTTAGAAGCTGTTATTAGACCAAATGGTATTTGATCTTCTATTCAGTCATTATTTATTGGATACCTACTATATGTAAGGCTTTGTGCTAGTTCCAAAGCTATTTGTTGATGAATAATCACTAGTCATTGAAACTATAATAGATTATAGGTTTATAATCTATACAAATAGCTATCCACAGACAGTACACATTAATGGACATATGAGAAGTAGAAATATGAATTCATGAAAGTTTAATGGAAATTAGAAACAAGAGCTCTTAGCTTTTACACATGTTATCTCATATAAATCTCTATGGACTGGTTTTTTTAGAAGGTATATGTCTCTATTCCATATTTTATGAAACAAATGATGACTCAATGTTTAGGTGGATTCTCCAAGGTTTTACAAGTGGTACATGTTGGAGCCAGGTTTTGAGTTCAGAAGTTTCTCAGTCCAAGGACAATATTGTCTCCTTCAATATATCCCACTGTCATGGGAGCCAAAGGAAGAGAGAATTTAAAACAAAATAAATAAAATAGGAAGACAGTTTCAAGAGGATTCTATGGTTTAGAGAGAGAAGAAAGGAACAGAATTAAGTCCACCTCACTTGAAGTTGGGTAGGTAGGAGTGGAAGCTAAACTAATAAGGAAGAAATACATAGTGAAGAAGAAGAAGCAGGTAAATGTGTGAATTCTACTCAGGAACTGACAAATTCTGTTTTATCTTTGTTCTATTTATGCCATTTTGGCATAACAGTGAAAATCTTCCTATGAGGAAATTAACATAGTATAAGAGGAAAAATTAAAGTGGCTATTATCTACCTGTTTGTTCATTTCTTGAAATAGTTGATGCCCCACGGTCCTACTTCATATCTTAATATCATCACCCAATTAAATTGTATATTTCATCAGGGAAAATATCAAATACTGTAATGCCTTAATTTACTTTTATTATAGGTCTTGCTTAACAAGAACTTTTGTTAATTTGTATGAGTGCAGAATAGAGTTCACTATGGCATAAGGTCTACCGCATTATTTCTGAAACAGATACAAATGGTTTTCTATTCTTTATTTGTCGTATGTTTTCTTGGGAATTGACATATAGTGTTTTGCATAAACACTCAACAATATTTGTATGATAATATAACAAATACATGTTCTTGGTAGAAAGTGAAAATCATCATTATCTTAGTGATGGCAAAGGAGGGGGAATTGTAGTGGAGCAAAATGCATGATTATTTCTGGCTGTTCAAAGAGATTCAACAAAATTATTAATTAGAAAATACATAGCCCAATATATAAACTGTGTTGGAAAATACTGTAAATCAACATCTCTAGGTTTTAATTTTTAAAATAGTTATGTATATGCTAATTAGCTAGAAAGTCTGTGCATAAACTATTCCTTAATGATTTACCTAATTGTTTTACATTGTCAAAGATTATATACATGTAAGCACTATAGGTGTATTGTGAAATCTCTAATGTCTGGTGAGAACTAACCAGTGTTTGTGTACTGTTGATCTTCAAAAATTATCCATATTTTCAAATTTTTGCATTTCCTGAGAAGTTTTTGTGAGAAATATTCCTAGAGATTTTCAATTGTATGAAAGGATATGATTTTATTAACCAGTGAAGGAGGTTAAGGCAAAAATAAATACTTACTTAAAATACAGATATCTACTGTATTTCTCTGGTGACCTTAAAGTAAATTTCTATTATAATAAAGGTGAAAAATATCACTATCCTATTTTTATGGACGGTGAAACTGAATCACAAGAGATGTGTGTCATACTTTATGTCACACCAGTCAGAGGAAAGCAAGGAATCTAGTGCAGGGCTCCCACTTTCAGTTTTAGTCATTAGCCCTTTTCAAAAGCTTCTTTTTAGAGATATGACTTTTAAATCAGACAGCTGGAAATCAGCTCCTCCTTAGCTGTCAAGTTGTGAGCTGCCTGCATTGTTGACCCCGCTTAGATGGGAAGCATTTTGAGAAATTTGCCCTTTCCCAAAACTCTTGGGAAAAAACACAGGAAGTCTGGCAGGGAACAAAAGCCCTGGTAAGTCACCTTTGAAAAATGTAAACAGGATTTTCAAGGGTACAAAGACCCAAGATAAGAATTTGCTTTATAAATTTTGCTTTCTTTATGATCAAATACTATATATATGTATATACAAAACATATATACAGATATTTTTTCTTTAAAGTGTAAATACTTTGTCTTCCATGTTTAGGCAGGTGTGAGTAAAACAATTCTTGAGCATAGAATGGAAATTAAATTTAAGCCAAATAGGCTGCCAGAGCTATAATCACAGAAACTAGATAATTCATTACTGACCCCAGAATTTCTTCACCTGCTAAATTATACCTGAGATGCTTGTATGGTCTACATAGCTGCTGATTCTGACCTTGAGATAGAGTCACACACTTCATATCCAAGGAGCATAAGGCAGCAACCATGCCTCCCAACAGTGGAGTAAATGCCTGAGAGTGCTCTTTCCAGAAGATCAATTTTGATTTACAAGGAGTAAAAGGTATGGTGGCCTCACCACCTCAATGTGTGAGTACAGGAAGACTACACAGGAGAGGAAAGAAAACAGAGAGCTGAGGCGCTTGGCCAAATTTAGATGACTTGCTAGTTTTGCTCTGCTAAACTCCTCCTGCTTCTTCTCTTCCTCCCCTTCCTCTTTCTCCTCCCTGTTGGTCCTTTTCTTTCCCTTCATCCTTTTCCTCCAGTATTTGCATCTATTAACCACTTAATACCTTCTTGGTGTTGTGCTAAACTCTTGCCACATTTCTCATCTCATCTGACTGATGAGTCTTTTTCTCAGGATGGTGAAGCCTGACGGCAGGTTTCTGTCACAGGTATTTGCCTATCTAAGGGTGAAGTAGGCATTTCGATACTCTGCCTATATAACTATAATAGCGATAATGCAGTGGCCATCGCATCGATATTCACCTGGCAGTATCAAATTGCAGCTGCTTCTTCTACCCCTCCCCTTCTACCCACTCTTCAGCTGATAAACTGATTTTATTGCCCATCCTTGAGTCTAGGCAGCTTGAAGAGTGAGTTATTGATGTTGTTCTTCAATATATATAGCTTTGTTTGTTCTTCAAAGTATATAGCTGTAGTCTCAAGTGGATGATAATTTTTGCTATCATGGCTACTAATGTGCATTTTATATGTCTTCTTATGAAAAACCCCAGATAATAAAGATACCTGCTTTCCATGTAGGTAACAAGCCTCGTATCAACATAGATTGAATATGACATGTCACCAGGAATTTAATTATAGAATTTTCCCATGTCCTCCTAAAAATGACTTCTCCTTTTCCTCCTTTCTAAAAAATGGCTTACATTTTCTCCCTCAAGAACTAGAAAAATGTAGTCAAAAATTATTCTTATATATCTTTCATTTTTCTTGGAAAAAAACTAAAATGTAGTTATTAGAAGATAGGCTTCTGTTAAGTTATTTATTTTAATAAGACTCTAAGTAATTGTTTCTAGAAGTCAGAGAAAGATATATTGAAAGTTATATTTATATATTTACTGCTTGGTACAACCTATGTGATGTTTAGAAAACTGATCTGTGGAAACATGGTGATTTAAACAAAGATGATGGAGATGTGTAAAATATAGGACTTTTGAATAAATTTATTTGCAATAACAAATTGTAAAACACTGAAGAATGCTCATTCGATCTCAGTTTTCTATGAGACCTTATAAAGCGTTTCTTTTTATCTGTTATATTTAAATTCTGTACACATAAAAATCTTATATTCAGGGGAAAACCCAGAGTTTTGCTTACTGAATACCTCTTTATTTTGAGGAAAGCATACAGTGAATAGATTTAAAATTATAAGCAAATGTATTAATCAGAAATAACAGAAGCAATATTTCATAGTATGGAGTTAGCCCTTTAGTTCAATTGGCTAAAGCAAAATCTATTTGATTGGTATCAGCATGCTTTTTTGAATATGTCAGAACACCTTATATACGAATTGACATACATTACTACTTCGGTTAGGCAGTTTCCATTTGTTTTTCGTCTTGGTAAAGATGAAAAGTAAAATTCAAATTTTGTAAAATCAAGGGCAGAGAGAGTCATTGCATCTTAAGAACCATGAAAAAGCAAAATGGGATTTATTAAGTCTCAAAAATTGCAATTAACCTACATTAAGCTTTTTTCTTCATTATTATTCCTTGTAATCATAGAGCATAATTATGACATTATATTCAATACTAAATGAGTGGCTTTACCAGATAAAAGTAATATCACAATATTTCTGGATTATTAGGGTCATTAAAGATTAGTAAAAAAAGAACATGAAATTCAGAAGTTTAAAACTTACCTCTTTAAAGATGGCTACAATATCAGTTTCTCATAAGATTTTCTTCTTAATGTTGATTTTGCTGTTATTATTACTAGTCTTTAAGATGAAAGATAGTTTTAAATATGCCACTTTTTGAAAACCATTGCTTGTAATATTTTAGCATTATTGTGATAGAATCTGGGTCCATTTATCAGTATTAGATAATTTTCATGCCATATTTTTACATGAACATTGGATCTTGATATTACTTGTTCTGTAGAAGAAAGAAAGATTCAGGTCTTCTTAAATTCCTTCAGAGACCTCATTCCTATATAGAAACAGCGATGGTACTCAAAAATTAAGACAAAATAGTAGTGTCTACCCAATTGCCTGGGTTTTTATACTTTGCTTTTCTAAATGCTACTCCTATTTTTGAAAATTGTCTTTTGCATTTCTCTTAAGGAAATACATAGCAACCTGTCTCCTTGAATGAAGAAAGGTGACAAATAATTTCTCCACTGATGGCATTATTTGATTGTGGCATGGTCTGGAACCTGTGAAATGCCAAAAATAATAAGTGAAGCAGTAAAAAACTCAAGAGAAAGAGGCTAGTCAGGGTTCATGAGGCAGAGAACGTATATCTTAGTCAATTCTCTTATCAAAGCAAGCAGTTGTCATTACTGAACATGAGGCTTAGGTTTTTTTTTTTTTTTTTTTTTTTTTTTCCTTTTTTTTTTTTTTTTTTTTTTTTTTTGAGGATGATAATAATAAAATTGCAAACCCACCCCATAATTGTAGGCCAGGTGGAGTGCTCATTTTCACATTAGAGCTTGTGCAGTCTGGAGGGAAATTTGGTTTAGTATTACTTGTGAGTTGGTGGATCAGATAAAAGCCAGTCAAGTGGAAGAGAGGACTGTGTGAAGTGCACGGGCTCCCCTGGTAATTAGAATGCTGCAGGCGTTCCTCCAGTCAGCTAATAGATTTCCCCAGCTCCTGTGTGCCAGGTGAAAATTTCCTCATTAAGGGGAATTTATTCCATTTTCTTTTATCATTTATTATTGAAGACTAAGTGTGAGTGGAGGAAGTTTTAGAGATGACAGGGTAGAATTTTAAACAACAACAACAATAACAGCAAAATCTACATTGGAAGTCCTAGAGAGCTAGAGGAAAGGCTTGTATTCTTTGTAAACCAGAGAACACACCAGAGACTTCCTGCTGCAGAAGCCCAGCCATGCGGTCTCACCATTAAAAGATTATGGCAGAGTGTGCAAAAGTCTGAGGGCCTGATTTTAAGACATTTTTTTCCCCTTCTAAAATTTCAAACCGTTGCTTTTTTGCTGCTAAGTAGAAAGAAACTGAAGATTATGAAAAGGCCAGCATTATAGCCATTTGGTGTGTTATTTTATTGTTTAGATTCTATAGTGCAATGATGAAAGTCTAACCTTTTGAAAAGTTTGTCCTTGAACTCTCAAAGCAAGGCAAACTGTCAAGGGAAAGAAAAGTTGTATATATAGCATATTTCAGATGACACAGTTCTGAAATATGAATTTAATGTGTACATGTTCAAAAGAGTAAAAATAAACAAAATACTAGTACATACTAATATATATCAAATAATAGAAGGCTAATTTATTATGCATATTTTAAAACTGTGTGCTTTTGTGCAATATGGTTTCTTTAGCTGATCACATTTCTAGTTGTGTATAAAGCTGTCTTGATTTACAACATAATATAAACGGAATATTCCCTATTGAAGTTTCAAAAAGCACTTTTGAATTATAAATTCAACATTTATATTTCTTTTAGTAATTATTCTGTTTTGAGTTTGTTTCAAATTAAGGTTTTTATTTTCCTTCAGAAAAATAAAAATGTTATAGCCTTGTTTAGAAAATAAGCTTTTACCTAGTTTGATTCAAAAAACAAAACCAAAAACCCACCATGGTGGAAATTCTTTTTGGCAAACAAAATAGAGGGAGCACAATGTGGGCAGATAAAGATGAGGAGCATCTGTCTGAGTCTCCACATTGTTAAATGAGCTTTATGTTTGCTTAAGATTATCCATCTTGTATTTGGCTCTGAGGAGATTTAACCTGATCTAAATCACTGTTCCAAAACTAACGAGTTGTGTCTTTGAAATGTCTTTCTTTTTTTCTTTTCTTATAATGGGACACAAAATAAAATTTTGTATCAGAACAAGCTGGGACTAAAGTCAATTTTCTTCTGTGTACAATGACATACCAGCCAGCCTGGTGTTACACAGGAGAGAGGAAACAGAGGAGAGGAAAGGTGAGGACAATACAGAGAATCGACCTGCTTCCTGTCTTGGTGTTAGGAGTACCTTGTGGAATTAGGCAGCACTGACTGGGCAGGGATCTAACTCGTCTGTGCCTCTCTAATTGCCGTGGTGGGTCAGGATCAACAATGATTTCTCAGTGAGGAGGATTGCTAAGTGATTTGTACTATTTCATGATCATGTCTAAAGAGCAGAAATAACCAGAAAGACCATGAATAAAATACTATAGAAATTACATAACTTTGAACATCCTATGATCACACATATCCAATATCTGTATTCAAGTTAAGGCAGATAAATATGAATGCACAAATATACCATTTCAATTTAATACATTTTAATTTTCAAGACATTTGAAGTATTGTATTATGTTATTGATCTAGTTATTTGAAAACTGGGCAGAAGTTAAGGCAGTTTTTGGCTCACCAAGAAAATGTTCTAAGAATCAACTAGTGAGATTAAAATATGCAATGTGCAGGTCTAGCTTGATGCATCTCTTTCAAAATTCTCACCTGGTATGATTTAAGGGGATGCCTATGTAGAAAGTTTTCACTCCCATTCTGAAGCATCATTCACAGTCATTATTTTGTTTTACTGTTGCTCTTCTCAGACATTTCCTTTAAATTATGAAAACTCTGGTGTGGGAAATGCTATGGGCGAGGGAGCAGTAACAACTAAGTTAGTCTTAGTGACAGATGGCCTTTTTTTGGTCACCAGAGCCGAGCACAAAATTAAATCACTTCACTTTTTAATGCACAAGGCCAATTCTTATCAATCAACCTTTTCTTTTCTTTCTCTCTTCTTTCTCTTTCTTTATTATTTTTATTTCTTTGCTGTTAAGCATCCAGTTTTATTTAGTAGGTAGAAGAGGAAGACTGTATATTGCTAGATATGTCTGCATTATTCTATTAGACTCTTGTGGTAAAAAAGAATAAGAGAAATTATGCATATTCTGGCAATGAAAATACTGCGTTGCTGAATGAAAATACTGCATTGCTAAATGTAGACAAAACAAACGCAGATTTATCGTATCCCTAATAGAAATGTGAGGAAGCTAAATTTTTCTCATTTAATACCATTATTTATAATTTTCATTTTAAACAACATAGCGATCTTTGAAGAATTGACTGGTATTCCATGTAAGAAAGATGCAAACAAATAATTAAAGACCCCCTAAAAATTGTAACAACAAACAAATAGAAAAACCTGACTGACAAAGCTAAAGATAAATACATGACTTCTGCTTGTCCTAGCACTTGAAGAACTTGCATTTATGGTGCTGCTGTGCTAGTCCATGGTCACAATTATGGATGTGATTGATCTTTTCAAGACATGGGTCTTAAGAGTGGCTGGATGACTATTCTTCAGAGTTAGGATTTTAGTCATTTAAATAAAAGTGGTTATTGTTCTAATTTAGAAAAATAGCTATTTGTCAAGCACTTCCACTGAAAGGCTGAGCGGATACTTGCGCATAAACAAATGAGCAGTTGGTTTGGGAGCATATTCTTGGCGAAAGTGGAAATATACATTTCTAAAACAAATAGCAACAATAACAAAAAAAACTTTTCTCTACTTTTAAAATTAATTTCTGTCTCTCTGTCTTTTTTTTTTTTTTTTCGAAACTAAAAGTAACCACAAATTCTGGTGTTTCCAAGGCTCTCAGAAGCTCAAAAGTCCCTTCTGAAGTAAAGCCTTTCCAGACTTCCCCCCTGGAAGCTGGGGAGCCCCTGCTCTGAGCCACAGCTTCAACTTATGCACACTTGTCTCATGACACCTCTCGTGATGTAGACACAACAACGGCTCTTTGTGCTTCCTAATATACTCTGACCTCCTAAATGTAAGAATACAATATTTTATCTCCCATCATTAATGTAGGCAGCACAGATCTGATACAGAGCACATGTTCACTAAATGTTAAAACACTAATGAAAGAATGACAATGAATGTTGCTCTATCCTCACCATCCACTTTCCAAGTCACTCTTTTCAACTACAGGTCCTCAGTATGTTTCCCATACGTGCCATGTCCACTGTTGCTCTCAAACGCCAATACTGTTGCCATTGCCTATTGTCCATCTGTCAACCCCTTTATCTATATAAAGTTGAACTTCCTTTATTGCTCTGTTCTCATTGCTCCACTGCCATGGTCGTTTTTGAGCACAACCTTTCACACTGTTATCTTTCTCTGGCCCCATGTAGCACCACATAGCGTATCCCTCCATATAGTATTTTGAATCACTATCCTTTCATTATCTCAAATACTGTTTCCTTGTCTTCTGAGGTAGCACTGTCCAGTAGAAATTTCTGTGGTGATGAAATATTCTGTCATCTGTACTTTCTGACACTGGAGCCACTGACCATGTGTGGCGTGGCACTTGAAACCTGGCTTTGGTGACTGTAGATCTAAATTTTTAGTTTTAAAAGTTTTAATTTTTAAATTTAAATAACCACTTGTGACTAGGGGCTGCTATGTTGAATGGCACAGTTCTAAAGCACAGGGTTTGGCACACATACATAATAATACTTAATATTGGATTACAGTCAGGAATTTGACAGGAAAATGCATTGCTCTGTGAGAATACTTATCAAATACTTGGGAAGACTAAAATTCAAAAGAAGAATGAAAAGAGAAGAAATTAAATTTTTTGGGAGATTTAACACACTGATTTCAGACAGGAGGGAATTTGGGTGCAATAGAAAAAGCAAATTGACTAGGAAGAACTGTAGCTGCAAAATTTAAACTAATCCTAACACTGGAAATCCAGAGGAATAGCCATTATGTACACCAGCTTGATTCTTTCTTCTCCAAACTCAGAATATGAATTAATTAAAGCAGATTAATGATTAGAATGAGCAAAATACAATAGATTTAATCCAATTACATTTTATTAACAGCATTTCATGGAAATGTTTTTTTAATACAAGTTAGATCTTCTGACAATACACTATTTTAATTTCATTGTGTTGACCATCAAGCTATTATAATTGAATTTTATTGTATTAACTATTACATGAAATAGCAGGCCCACAAGTATTTGGTTAAAGATGCTTTTACGGTAGTATTTTCTTCCCCTGGCCCTTCACCCTTTACAAATTATTTTTGCATGCATTTTGAAATCTAGTTATGAGCTAATTTCAATCACTTCTTTGTCTTTTCTATGAAATAAAAAACCTAGGAAATTGAAGTTTTTATGTCTATCCTTCATTTATTTATATTCATAAATTATATTTATATTTAATTTATAAAATATATACATTTTATATATATGCTTATATTTATTACTTATATTTATCATTCATTTATTTATTTTCATAAATGTTTATTGAATGCTGTCTGAGGGGCAGATAATGTGGTAGGTATGGGGAGTTATCTGGTAAATAAGCCAAATGTATTCTTTGCCTTTATGGAACTTAAATATAGCAGGCAAAAGTCTGACTGATGTATAAAAGTTAAGAGACATTAAAAGTATCAGGTGATAATGGACATGCTAGACTGTATGCTTCTATGTCCATTGCTCCAAGCAAAAGAGACCGTAAAAAGTGCAAGAAGGTCAGTGTGGAGGTGAGCAAACCAAAAGGCTTCACATATGAGTCTTGGCTTTAGTTGGATTTTGAAGGATTGCTGAGGATTGGGAAGAAGTTAAGAAGGGAAAAGGAATGCCAAAGGTATTACAGATGAGAGAAACAACACAATTAAAGTCTACACTAGGGAAAGGAGCAGGGAGAAAAATAAGACAAATCTAGTTTGAGTGAAACACAATTAAAACATGACAAAACTGTCTTCTCATGTAGACAGATGGGTAATATTAGGAAACAGAGGCAATTTATGGAGAGGATATCCAATCTGATGCAAATTTGGGAAAGCTAGGTGAAGATGATTCTCAAAATTCATATGCAGAAAAACCTGGAGCACAGGTTAGATGTTGAATAGGCCACCGGTTTGGGAATCATCAACCAGTCATGCTACTTGAACCCAGGACAGTGGCTAAATTTAGAGAGGGAGAGAGGGAAGACAGACAAAATCAGGTAACAATGGATAGAGCCCTCTGGGTAAATGGAGGTTGTGAGTAATAAGGTAGGTAGAACGAGAAGCCACTTAGCAGAAGCCAGAATATCTTTTTTAAAAATAGATCATCAAAAGAGCCTTGTGATGACAGGTTGAGGAAAATGAACATTGAGAAAGGGCTCCTGGACTTCGAGAGTGAGGTCTCTGATTATTACTAATGAGCACATTTATTAGAACAGCAAATGCACTTGCCATTTTTTATAAAAGCAGCAGGGAAGAGGTCGCATAGAGTATGAAAGTAGGAGATCAGAGATTGTCAGCTGTGCAAATGTACAAGACTTCACAGAGGCAAGATGAATGAGTGGGTTAGTTATTTGTGTATTTTTGAAAAATAACGGGACTTAAATATGTCTGAAGGTGGAAAATAAGGAGCCCTTGGTGTTTTTGAAATTGAACTCGTCACTGCTTTTTATTGTGTTTGGTCTAAACGTGACTCTCTTTTCTATTAAATCCTAGTGAGTCCATTACAGAGGAAACCCTGAAAAAGGCAAAGGAAATTGGGTTCTCGGATAAGCAGATTTCAAAATGCCTTGGGCTCACTGAGGCCCAGACAAGGGAGCTGAGGTTAAAGAAAAACATCCACCCTTGGGTTAAACAGGTAAAAGAGTTTCCCTTTCTCCACTCCCCCGACGGGATTTTTGTAGTAAAATGTAGGCACCCATTCAAAAGGCCATTGTCAATAAAGAGAAGTGGGATTAAGAAGTGACTCTATTCATCCGTTGATGCCCATAATGTCACCAGTTTTATTTAGCACATGATTAATTTTTACTTAAAAAAGAATGAAAGGACACTAGAATGTAAAGATAGGAATGAGTACCTGATTTTCTGTCTTGGCCTAACTGAACAAAACAATAAACTATCTCTCCTCCGCTTTTTGACCTGTGTTCAAATATGTAAATAGTAAAAAATCTTTAGTGTAATTGAAGGACTTGAAATATCCTAGCATGGTGGCTGACCCTCTTGAAAATAATAGTTATCTCCTTTGGCACTAACTTTTTACAGGGTAATACTTTATATTAAGTGCCCTGTCTTATGGTTCATTTAGTATTCATTGTGATAGGGCTGGTCATAATGAACTCATCTAGTATTCATGACAATCACGCATGAACATTCATAGGTGTGCTGTCGTGACTTTTTTTTTTTTTTTTTTTTTTTTTTTTTTTTTTTTTTTTTTTTTTTTTGGCCTTTAATGGAAGGGATGTCTTGGTTTAAAGTACCACCAGCTGGTTTTTGTCCTTTAAAACCACTGACGTTTCTCTGTGTGCTCAGGGGGCACATGCATACCTTAGGTCTCAAGCTCGATGCTAAATATTTTCCGCTCAGCGATTATTATCTTTCTTCCTTCTCACTTGCCTTACACTAGCTTGCCCTATCGGCCCAAATTCTTGCTCACTAAGCTGAACTACTAGCCCTTGAGAGTTGAATTGATTTCCAAATATGTTCAATGAGATCATCTTCTCCCCCAGGTCCATCCCCTATGGCTTTAGGTTATTTGTGTCACCCCATCACTCAGTGCCATAGGCAACTTAAATTTTGTGCATTAATTTGGAAACCCCAAAGACATCCTTGCATGTATGTCATTTTGCTCAGATTTTTTATTTCATATACAGCTGCTTTTAGAGAGCTGATGAGGCAAGTCTTCCTAGTAACCAATTGACTATAGGATCGCTCTGCCATGTTCATGATAGTGATACAATGCCCTGTTTCTCATGTGATAACTAGACCATGTCACTATTTTCTCTCTCTTGTTTTCAGAATTAGGAAGCAATTCCATGGGGCATATATTTTCCTGTCTGCATATTTTACAGTAATAGGAATTAAAGGGATATATATAAAGCACAAAAAAATTTAGTCTTGAAAAAATTATAATAAAATTCTAATTTGTTTGTTTTTTTTCTTACAGATTGATACACTGGCTGCAGAATACCCATCAGTAACAAACTATCTCTATGTTACCTACAACGGTCAGGTAAGAATGGCCAGATTGGCATACCCAGAAAGCTCTAGATTCGGTAGACAGTTCACATTAGGGAATACATAGTTTTTACCTCTTTGGATATCTAGGTAATAAAAATGGCATCATGTGTGTCGGAAATGATGATATGTTTCTATATTCAGTCTTTTAAGAACTGCCTTAAGATAATAAAATCAAACCAGTAAAAAGATAAGGACAATGATTACATGATCATATAATTATGCTATGTTCTCATGACTCTTTAATTTAAAAATATTGAGCTAGATCTATTTTTTACAAGTAAATTGGGCTTGTATCACACTTTATACTCATGCGTTTCCAGAGACTAATAGAGAATACATGATAACAAGAGGAACAATGAGAAATGCGTACTTTAACGTAGGACAAATAAATTGAATAATAACACATAATGATTTCTGCATCTTTTCTTACTTCCTCAGGAGCATGATATCAATTTTGATGACCATGGAATGATGGTGCTAGGCTGTGGTCCATATCACATTGGTAAAATGATAAATTTATATAGGACTTCACACAATTTATGTGTTTTCTTCATACATGTTAATTCCATTATTCCAAGAACTATGTCAAATAAATGCTATGATAATACATGTTTTGCAAGTTAGGAAACTGGGGTTCAGAAAAATAAAACCCAAATATATATAGCTACTGAGTGGTAGAGTGGGATTCAAATGCATGTCTCAACTGCAAATTCTACCTCCTCTCATTTCACCATGTAACTTTGTTTTCATCCTCTTTAACTGAATTGAGCCTCTCACTGGGGTTGGGAACGGATTAGACTTTGACCTTTTACCTTCTAGCATAGTTTTTCATGAAGATCTACATTTCCTCAACGAATTTATACATTAACCAGAAATTACATTGTAGATACCATTTCTGACCTCATCGTATGTAACATATGACTTTTGTTTACATCAAATGCAAAGACCCTGTCTCTTTGGTGCACAGGTAGAGCATCATGTAGGCGAAATAAAACATACCCACCAGAGATTATGACATTTCTCTCTAGTCAGTTAAATAACCACTAAAGATTATTGCAGCCAAAAGTATGTATTTTAATGGACAGTGATATTAGTCAACACATGGATTTAATATTTAATCGCTGCAAAGCATTCTAATACGGAAATGATAAAATATATGATTTGAATATATGTAGTCTTATTCTATTACTTTAAGCATAGTTTATTTTAGTTTTTACAATGAACTAAGAGCTTCAGAATATGCTAGTTTACCAATCTTTGGACAAATCTTGAAGTGGGACAAAAATGTTATATCTTTACCACCTTAGTCATTGTCTTAGTCCATTTGTGCTGCTATAACAAAATACCTTAATATAATTTATAAACAATAGACATTTAATTCTCACAGTCCTAGGGGCTGGGAAGTCCATGTTTGGCTAATTTTTTAATTTTTACTTTGTGTAGAGATGGGATTTTTCTACATTGGCCAGGCTAGTCTCACACTTTGGGACTCAAGTGATCCTCCTGCCTCAGCCACCCAAAGTGCTGAGATTATAGGCAGGAGCCCAGCAAGCTTTTTTATAATGGCATTAATCTATTCATGAAGGCTCTGCACTTATGACCTAAACACCTCCTAAAAGGACCTCCCTCCCAGCACTGTTGCAGTGGTGACTAAGTGTTCCAGCACATGAATTTCAGGGGACACATTTAGACCATGGCAGCTTACTTATAGCCAAATAGCCTGACCATTTCACTAGCATCTACCTGTCTCCTCGCTGGAATGCTTTCCTTCCTTTTCAAATTTTACCTAATTTATGCAGTGATTCTGCCTTATATCGGGATCCAAAGAAGACTAGTTAAGCTAATAATAATCAAGTGTGTGCTTTCTTGATAGTGAGCATTAATATGCCAGTGTATTTGAATAACATATTTTGACAAGAATTTTTAGGAAACAATGTCTTAATGTAAAGAATTAGTACAAGTCTGTGGACTTTCAATTCTATGGCAGCCCAGTAGATGTGATATTTTGAGGTGTTTAGGCCATTATTACACTTCAGATTTCTTTATAGAAGGTCACTCACTCTGCATGGGTGGCCTTGCCAAGTTTAAAAGGATATGCTTGGAAAGGATAGGACTTTTCAATCAATCAAGATATGTCAGAGCTGCAGTACACCTCAGGGATTATTAGGTTCAGCCCTCAGACAGCAGATTAAGTGGAAAGACTAAAAAAGAATTCAACTATCTTGATCACTGAATTCACTATTTATGTGTATTGAGGTCAATATAGTCACTTTGAATTTCTTTTCAGTAAGTGAGGGTTATTTTTATCATTAAAATTGCCCCCCATTAACATTCAGATTACCTATTGCAGAATTTTGCATATACGACAAGCCAACATTTCCTTGCTGTTTAATTAGTCCCTGTTTTTCCTACTACTAATATAGCATGCATCATGAATTTGAAATTTATATTTTGGAGTTTAAAAAGTTGAATGGAAATCATTAGCTTCCTTAGCCTGAACTGACTGGTGCTACATTTCTGCTTCTCTTTGTGTTGTTACTTCGTGCTTCTCTTACCCCCTTTGCCAATCTCATTGTCTCTGCAGGCAGCAGTGTGGAATTTGATTGGTGTGCCGTCTCTAGTATCCGCACACTGCGTCAGCTTGGCAAGAAGACAGTGGTGGTGAATTGCAATCCTGAGACTGTGAGCACAGACTTTGATGAGTGTGACAAACTGTACTTTGAGGAGTTGTCTTTGGAGAGAATCCTAGACATCTACCATCAGGAGGTAAGAAAAAAAAAAAAAGAAGAAGAAAAGAAAAAAAGAAGATAGATATATGCCATACACACTTTATGTATATGTATTCAGGCATGTAGATTTGTATTGTTATTCCTCTTAGAAGAAAGAGCTGCCAGTGTTGTCCATTGTCTTATTTTATAGTAAAATTCTGAAAAAAAATTACTTTATTCTTATATTTTTGAGCTCCTGGCACAGTGTGATTATTTTTCACGTAAAGTTTACTTTTTCTAAGGGTTTCAGCTAGATTGAAACTCTACTTGGTAACATGTACCAGATACATATTAACTAATATAAAATGATCCCTCATAAATATCTTGCAGAGTGATTTAATTGGTCATCTAGACATACAATAAACAGCCTCTTTCTACTTTGTATGATGTGGTTTAATGATGAACAGTTCCCAGAAAATAGTCAATTGCTCACAAAAGACCAGTTAATTCCTTGTTCCATCAGATGAAGCCATTAGTCTTCAGTTTAAGATCAATCAGTTCATTGTAAATAATTTTGCTTTCTTTATAGCTTTCCCTTATAGTTCCTCCTCCATTCCCATCCCAATATTACTGTCTTCACTGTGAATTCATGTGATTACAGATTACTATAGAACTGTAGAACAAATTAAATTATCTTATAATTAAAAAAAAAAAACTACTGAAAAATGTTAGAGTGATGTCCAGTAGTTACACCTTTGATGTTATTACAGTTATTATTATTTTTTTACCAGAAAATCATCTCTATGTGGAAAATATGGCCAATTAGAGGAGAAAAAGTACTTAATGGGAGCCAAAATACTTAAATTTTAGTTTTGACTGAAAACCTCATTGATTTCTTCAAGCTACATAAATTCTCTGTGCTTTATTTTTAATGAATCATGAGTGTAAAAGCATGCTACTTGCAAATACTGTGAAGTTAACAGAGTTTATGGTTGAAGTGAGATTATAAAGTATAGTGCTAGAATAATGTTATTATTCTACTAATAATAGTAAAATTATTATTTTACTATTACAAAAAAAAGTAGACAAGTTTAGGAAGGATGTATAATCATAGTTGTCTACTTGGGCCTGGCCTACTAATCTTTTAATAAAATTGATCCATTAAATAGATTATATACCATTTTTTAGACCTCTCTGACATGGCTGTTTCAAAATCACTCATTAATATTCATTTCAGCTAGATAGATGGGCATCAAAATAAGTGCATCCTAGAAATACTTCTTCAAGACCCTGTAAGTCCAGGTTCAGTATGATAGACAACTATAAAAACAGATTCTTATCTTCAGGACATTAACAATAAAACGAATATCTGTTATATAAATGTGAAAAATACTAAGTTAAAAATACTAAAGTGCATTACAGATGATAGCAGCAAGCATTTTATGTATAATCATGTCCTTATGAAATGGTTTAAGGAAAGATGAAAAACTTCTATGACTGCTTTTGGATACAATTTTACGTGGCTTTCAATGAGATTCATTTACTAAAACTGAAGTCAGTATTACAGAAAGAAATAAGTTGGGCCTTTTTGAAACTAATTGGTATTTAAAATATAGTATTACTATGTATTAGGAGGTAATTTAAAATATGTTGGAGGACATAATGTGCATATGTAAATGTAGACAATGGTATTTCTGTCACAAAACAAGTTAAATGAATGAATTAATGACAGACATTAATTAGTGATAGGTAAAACCCGTTAGAGAGTGGATGACTCTAGAAAGAATTGAGGTTCATTTATAGCATTTGGTTTAATTGTAATTAAATGTAATCCTAAAATACTGCCTAAAACATAAAACATCTTTTACTAAAATGTAAATTAGTAAAAGGTAAACCATCATCCTTCTCATTGACAGGTACACATATAGAATTTTATAAATTGGAGATAATTCATAAAATTCCAAAACTAAAGCTTTTTTTAATGAGGCAAATATTATTTCTGTTAGTAAGATAAATTTTCTCATGTGGCATTCTGTCTATAGTACATCCAATTTGTGCATAAAAGTAAGGACTAACCAAAGTCATTAGTGGCGTGGATAAGTTAAGATATTCTCAAATAAACTTGAAGTATTTCTTTTTAATATTTTTTCTATTGAAAATAAGTTTCTGGTATGATTGCAACTTGGATATTGTTTCTGAAATATTCTTGTGCAATGGTAGCTTCGTGATATCAGTTGTCTATTTTTTAAAAATAGATATTTAAAACTGATATCACTAAGCTATTTTAAAAAAATAAACAACTTGTCTAAAACAAATAGACAACGAAGATGGATAGAAAGGATGCAAACAGATCTAGGTATGATTAATGGAATTTTGGGAACCCAATGGAATTTTAGGCCTATTTTAGAAATCTATGAAACAATATTTGAAATTTTGAATATTTTATTTCAGTAGATTTCTTGAAACTATTCAGGCATAATGGTTAGGATAAAGATGATAATTTACCTGTGTGGGATACCAGGTTCTCATCCCTATGTCCCTACAAGTCCCATGATATTTGTTGTTGGATCAATTTAGATTGAATTATCCCATAAAACTGTGCTATATTAACGTCATCCTACAAACATGTTCTCATACTGAATTTCTTTCGCCATATGGGCAAAACCTGCACTACACCATCAAACTGTTACTCTAAAACATTCCTGTGGGCATGATTTGTCTTCCCAATGATGATCTCTGATTCTGGTGGCCAATGATGAGAATTCGGTTTTGTGCTGAAAGCTT
Source organism: Cebus imitator (assembly GCF_001604975.1). Taxonomy (NCBI): domain Eukaryota; kingdom Metazoa; phylum Chordata; class Mammalia; order Primates; family Cebidae; genus Cebus; species Cebus imitator. The sequence goes on from NW_016107506.1 coordinate 3,675,247, forward strand.
TTCTACCTCTTAAAAAAAAAAAGTCTCGAAATAGCTTTTCTCTTACTCTCTAACATCACCCCTAAAACCAGCCAGAAAAGTCAAGTTAGCATAAAATTCTAATATTTAGTATATTACTTTCAGCATGGCTGAAATTATGATCTATAGAGTTGAGTTCAGGCCAGGGATGGTGGCTCACACCTGTAATCCCAGCATTTTGGGAGGCCGAGGGGGGTGGATTACTTGAGGCCCAGAGTTCAAGACCAGCCTGGCCAATATGGTAAGACCCCATCTCTACTAAAAATACAAAAAATTAGCTGGATGTGGTGGCGCATGCCTGTAATCCCAGCTACTAGGGATGCTGAGGAACAAGAATCCCTTTAACCTGGGAGGCGGAGGTTGCAGTGAGCTGAGATTGTACCACTGTACCCCAGCCTGGGGGACAGAGTGCGATTCTGTCTAAAAAAAAAAAAAAAAAAAAAAGAATTGAGTTCATATACAAGCTCTAGCTCTATACATCTATTTTCTATAAAAGAGATATGAGCAGGTCACTTCACCTTCACTGAGCCTCAGTTTCTTCAGCTATAAAATGGGGACAGTAAATAATCACCTCAGAAGGATAGTCAAAACAGATAGTCCGGGATACATAGGAGAGTCTTCAGGAAAGGCTAGCAGCTATTATCTAACTATTGTTTTGAATTTATTGCAAAACAGAATTTTTAATTATTTGAGAAGCAGAAATGTCTTTAAAAACAAGTCAATTTAATACAGCTAATTTGAAAAATGTTGATGTGTTTATTGAAGCCTTTTATTACACTTTACACTCCTATTTAGTCTAATTACTCAAACTTTTGCTTACAAGTGGCTACTTCTCCCTCAGTTTAAAAAATTATCTTAAAATCCTTCATATAAGAGATTTCTTCGTATCCATTTAATGGAGTAATTTGTTTTTAAGCCTCTAAAACATTAACGACACTGCTGACAAACCAAACATATTAAGAAAATAAAAAGATTATAGCAAAGAGAATAATTCTTTTTAAAGGTTTTGCTAAAATTTATATTGAACATATTTTAAAATGATAAAAATAGTTTAAGTACACATAAATATGCAAAATGGTGAATTATTATTTTCAATACTGTTTACAATGCCTTTAAGCACTCAAATGCAGGGTGTTTATTTAGTGAGACAGTACCATAATTGCTCTCATCAGACAAAAATTAGCTTCATTCCTGTAAGAGTATTTCAGAACAATTTTAAATAATGACAAAATACATTTGGCACATATCTATCACTTTGGCAATTCTACTAATATTCATTAGTCGGTCATTAGGACACACACAAATTGTGCTAAGCTCAATGGCCTCTCAGGTATTATACTATTTTTGGTATTAATAATCCTGTCTTATTTATTTATACACTTATGGTATATAGGTACATAAGACCTTTAATGTTTATTATCTTGTTTATGTAGAAACTTTGTGAAGCAGGCAGGTATTATCCTAATTTTATAGGCAAGAAGACTAAACTTTAGGGGGAAAGTTCAATCTTCTTGTCTATAAAATTAGACAAGAAGGGGTGGGTGGTGCACAGAGGGAACCGGAACCAAGATAGGAGACACTTTAACTGCAAATCTGTTTCCTCACCGTCTCACACCGGTTTACCCTCACTACAACAACAACACCCGTCTTGACAAACTTTGAGATTTCATGGACTATTTTTTTTTGTCTTGAAGTTTTGACTGCTAATAGGAGGTTTGGGCTTATGTGAGAAAATCTTCTGGTAATCAACATCTGAAATAAGGCTAAAAATTCCGGCACTGCTTGTAAAGCAAGTAGTAAGGCAGTAGGAACTAAAATCAGTTACTAGGTGCTGTAGACAGGTACCAAGGCTGCAGCAAAGAAGAGGGGAAGGTGGACTAGGTCATCAAAGTGGGACCTGAGATCTAGACTGGACTTAAGGGGTAGTTTAAAGGTGAGATAAGCTGGACAAGAAGAGAAAGGAGACAACAACCAGGGAAGTTTCAGTGGTGCAGAGATTTTGCTAGTGGGAAAGTACCTAGTTGGGATAATGAATAGTCTTTTCTGAGGCCAAGGAGGGTGGTAATAGATAAGACTGGAAAGTCTCAAGTGGCCCTGGGAGTCAAGAGTTTATATTTTATTCTCTAGGCAATGGAAACCTTTGGAGAACTCTGAGTATGGAAGCAACCTGATGAAGCAGTCTTGCTTAATCTGAATGTGAAGTGCTGGGGTGGAGGTGCACAGGAGAAGGGAGTGTTAAAAGGAGAAATCTGTATTCAGGAAATTCCAGCAGTAGTCCAGGAATTAATTGATTATAGCATGGAGTACATGGCAAACATTTATTGGCTTGATTTTCTTTTTCAAATGCCACACATGTGAATGTCATAAATGATATTCATGTGTACTTGTATGGAAATCTTGCACAAATTTTAGCATCTAAGTACATGGACAGTCAAAACATTGTGGTATCATTTAATAGTACTCATTGATAGGAGAGATGGAAATATCACAATCAGGTTAAGAATTATCAGTAAGAAAATAGAAGCAATATTAGCATAGTTATCCATTCATAATGAAGTTACTCTGATGGCTGATATTTTGAGTGTCTTTTCCAGGCATGTGGTGGCTGCATCATATCAGTTGGAGGCCAGATTCCAAACAACCTGGCAGTTCCTCTGTACAAGAATGGTGTCAAGATTATGGGCACAAGCCCCCTGCAGATTGACAGGGCTGAGGATCGCTCCATCTTTTCAGCTGTCTTGGATGAGCTGAAGGTGGCTCAGGCACCTTGGAAAGCTGTTAATACTTTGGTAAGGAGAGAAACAAGTATTGTTAATGTTCTATTTTGAAGAGCTGTAACCTGAATGTTGACTAATGTTAACTATAGGGCAGACAGAATGCATACACTTAGTGAATTTACTTAAAGTTGTTGTATATGCATGATTGCAGTTAAATACTGATTATAAATTGTTAGCAGTATTCTCATTAAGATTCAGACAATGAAAATAATTTCAAACCAGTTTTGAAGAAGATTTGATATTTAGAATCAGAAGCTGGGAATTTTATGTATTTCAATGTCCAATTTACATTTTAATGATGTCCTTTGAGAGAATAAGAAGCTGTATTACCACTTGATCTAATGATACATTCTGTAATTTTATTGCATATTAAACTATTCATACATTTTTGTTGTTGTTTCTTTTAATTAGAATGAAGCACTGGAATTTGCAAAGTCTGTGGGCTATCCCTGCTTATTGAGGCCTTCCTATGTTTTGAGGTAATGCTGTATATTGTTTTCCAAAACGATGATTCAAAAGTTGAGAGATACAGAAATGCATGCTGTATGCTAATAGCACTAGGATTCTATGCATAGTAGTTTATAAATCCATTGACAATTTCCAAACCATCACAGCCAGTTCATGGAGCAATGTGTGGTCTTCTAGCTTAATGGTTTCCCTTCAGGGAGTGGCCAAAAGAAGAGACTACAATTCTACATCTAGAAGTGTAGTGTAAGGCATCTCCTTACCAATCTGAGAGAAAGTAGCTTTATATTAGAGAACAGGACAATTAAAAAAAGACACACACACAAATTGAGGTATCTCTCACCAGCATGTTTTCTGATACCCAGAAATGACAGCTTATCTTTGACTACTGTCAGGACCTTCTGATAGTGCCTTTGTTTTAAAATTGAGTTTTTGAGATCAGATTTTTTAATAGATAAATTATAATGGTAAGGAACGGGGACAGTGAGGGTCTTTTATATTAAACTTTAAAACAGAGTTTTATCATAAAAGGAGAAGTTGTGAATTATCACTTTCTTCAGATGTTACCACATGTAAGAAATGACTTCACTAAACAGGAGATAAGAAAACACAATTTGCTGTGCACAATTTGAAAGTGTAAATGGAATTTGAGATGGGTTCCTTTAAAATAATGAAAAATTTCAAACGAGGTGGAAAACTTTTTATTTAAATGTCATTTTGTGTAAATCACAGTCTAATAATACTACGTCTTTGAGGAGTTAATGTAAATTAATTTAAACATGCACACATTTAAGGATGGGAAAAAAACGACTTTGACTATTGCATTTCTTTTTGCTTTTTTGCAATCCATATCTTTGCTCCAGTTTCATATACTCTAAATTATAAGCATTATTGCTGTAGCCTTCCTCTCTTAAACAGATGAAGCAATTGAAAACTCTTTATGCAGAAATTTGTAATAGGACGATAAACGGGTGTGGTGATGGATATGTAAATAACTTGACTGACTCTATAATGTGTACAAAGATCAAAATATCACATAATGCCTCATAAATATATGCAATTATTATTTGCCAATAAAAATAAATTTTAAACATTAAAAGAGAAATTTGTAATAATGTAAAAGAGGTAAATGCAAAATAATATTTTTAAAACCAAGGAATATTTTTTTTCTTTCTGTTATTCCTCTCCTCCCCTCCCAACCCATTTTGAAAATGTCGAAATTCAGAGTAAATTGATTTGAGATGGCATTATTTCTCAAGTATTTAAAAAGAAAGGATATAGTTGAAAATATTATAGTCAGATATGTACATTATATTAACAAATATTACTTTAAAATTGATTCATTTGTAATCTAGTTGACGGAGTAGCATAACTTGCTTTGACAACATAGCAGGGTCAAGAACAGCTGTTGATAATGAGCTCTGAAGAAACAGGTTAGGGGAATCAGTTTCTGGACTGAATCCCATCAGGGTTTAAGAATTACCTGGAAGCAGCAAAGTGTTAACATGGTAAATCAGAAAGGGAAAACTGTGGAGAAGTACAATTGCTAGAGTTACCAGGGTTCCTTTGGGAATTAATACAGGTTTAGCGACACCCCTCCCCCCTGCCCCAACCACCCGTCCCACACCACACCACCTTCTCCCATCCTCAGCTTCGGCAGTTTTATACTTTGGTTGATTTTCCTGATTAAATGGAGTAAAGTCTCAGTTTAGCAAAAGGCACCTTCTTATTCAGCCCAGGCTGGAACTAGAGGTTGTCTGGAACTGTTGTGAGAACCAATCAAGTCTAGTACTAGCATGAACCTGACCTGCTTTTATCCCCCCTCCTTTTCCAGTGGGTCCGCTATGAATGTGGTATTTTCTGAGGATGAGATGAAAAAATTCCTGGAAGAGGCCACTAGAGTTTCTCAGGTAGTGTCCAATTTCTTTGTAGTGACTTTTATCTCTTAAATGTGACCTTATTTTGTATGCTGTTTTCTTCTCACACATTATGTTAGAATGAGTTTTCTTTTTTCCTCTTCTACACTCTAGTCTCCTATATACAAGAATGAGAAAACTTAGAAGCATTAAAATTATAACTATAACTAGATTTTTAATCTAGTTATAGTTATAGATAGTTATAGATTTAGATTTGTAGATAGTTGTAGATATAGATTTAGATTTATAGATAGTTATAGTTACATATTTTAATAAAATCTATAACTATATTTTTAACCTGTAACTAGATTTTCATGAATTAGATGCTGGATGGGGTATTCTTGGAATTCCCAGTCTCAAGGGCTGCCCAACCATGCTTACCATGAACAAGTGAAAGCTTTCCTGAATTTTAATTTTCACATCTGGGGACTTTGCCTTAGTCAAACATATAACTTTAATAGTAAGTCCCTCACTCAACTATTTTTTATTTATTTTTTTATGTTGGCACATTCAATTTGTGAGTTAATTAAAGCATTTCATATTTTGTGGCAACTCAACTACCTTCCTCCACTGCTCCCAGCTTTTACTTTCTCCTTCAGTGTTACCTCAGCATGATCCATTTAGGATTTACCCAGTGGAGTTATTGATCTTATATGGTAGAGGATAAAAGTAATGTTTTCCTTCTAAAAGCTTTCAAAAGCTTGTTGGGGCTTTTTTCTTTTCTTACGAGGGGAACAATTCGTAGAGAAGAGTTTGATGTTAGGCAAGTGGAATTTGGAGGGAGGAAGAGTGAAATCAGGAGCATTTCAAAGAGGAATAAAGAGCGTGGACTGTTTCTGCACACATGATGCTAGGTTCCTGTTCTGTGCATGCTGCTCCCCAAGGATGTTTGGATAGTAAAGAAAGTAGATAGGAATAATGAGTGAGAAGAGGCAAAGATGTAAAAAAAGAAAGCCAGGTAGATTTTGAATTCATGTTTGTGTGCAAATCAGATAGCTGAGAGGGGAATATTTCCAATGGGCCAGTTTTTGTTAATGGGGTGAGACATCAACTGTCTTCCCTTCTATTTTATTCCCTGCTAGGGGTCCTGCCATGCAGCCCTTTTCAGAGGCCAGCAGCTGTACTCAGCTGGTCTCATGTGAATGATGAAGCAGGTGTCCCCTCTTGTCTGCCTGGAACACTCCTCATACGATCTCAGTACATTTTTAAAGTATGTTTTCATTAGCATATGGATAGAACCCATATGAGACCAAAGTTTAATAATAGAGATGTTGTCATTTAATACTTTACAGTGCAGTTCTCCCTATCTAGCTACAGCAGCATGTGGGATACTAAATTCAATGACTCTAGAGTAAAACCAGCCCCAATCAATCAGTAATCTATGTATGCATTCACTTATTTATAATACCTGTTATATGGTGGCAGTCTTCTCAGTATCAGGAATTACACTCATGAAAAGAAAGATATGGTCTCTACTTTCACATAGGACTTCTTTTTGCTAGGATCAATAGACTTCAAATAATTACAATTAAATATAATGAGCAGTGAACATTACAATAGAGAAAATGCCAGATGAAAGTCTTAGGGTCCAGTCCCTGAGGAAGGGACTTTTAAATTGATGCTTGATGGTTGATTCAGAATTAACTGGGCAAATGGCTTACATTGTGGGAGTAAGAAGGAAGAAAGGAACGGGCCTAAAGGTGAGAAAGAGTAGGGAGTTTCTCAAAACTGATAAAGCATTCCTTATGTGACTAGGACATACAACATGATGTTGATTATTAATGATGGTACAGAAGTTGTCAGGGACCAGATAAAGGTGACTTTATTGGTTATTATAATGAGTTTGAATTTTAGTCATTTTATTTAAAGATTAGTGTACTGCAATACGTAGAGTGAATTATGGGGCAAGACCAAATTCATGGAAAGAGGTTAAGTGAGTTGTTGCTATAGCTCAGGGTAGAGATGACAATACCTCAGACTGCAGTAATGACACTAAAGATGGAGAGCAATAGTAAGAATGCACATTGAAAATAGTAAATGAACGGAAGTGGAAAGTGAAAGAGGATACAGGATAACTTCTGAGTCGTCTGCCTTGGACACCTGGGTAGACAGTGATGACACTGAAATAGGTAACACTGGGAAAGGAGAAAAGTCTAGAGGGAGGAATTATATATTTATTTATTTATTTTTTTTTTGAGATGGGGTCTTGCTCTGTCACCCAGGCTGGAGTGCAATGGCACAACCTTGGCTCCGCCTCCCGGGTTCAAGTGATTCTCCTGCCTCAGCCTCCTGAGTAGCTGGGATTACAGGCATGTGCCACCACACCCAGCTAATTTTTGTATTTATAGTAGAGACAGAGTTTCACCATGTTGATCAGGCTGGTCTCAAACTCCTGACCTCGTGATCCACCCACTTTGGCCTCCCAAAGTGCTAGGATTACAGGCGTGAGCCACTGTGCCTGGCCAAATGTTTAACCTTTTGAATGTGAACTGCCTGTGAGGAATCCAAGTGGAGATGATTTAAAGGCAAGGGTTATTATAATAGATTTGGAATTGAGGATCAAGATCACGGCTAGAGTTAAAGAAGTAAATATAGATTTTGAAATAAATAGCATATTGGGTT